>NC_084495.1:31454581-31754901 GCF_030035675.1 Rhineura floridana | reverse complement strand
GGCTGGCAAGCTTTCATGGGTAGGTTAATCAACTCAAGATTAATTTTGAGGTGACTAAGTATGATCGGTTAAGGCGAATGTTAACTGGCAAGGCAGTTGAGTTCAGAGCATGCTTCTTAATTATTTGGAGGCCAAGCACTTTTAAATGCTTTCATTGCATTGCCTTTGTGACTGAAGGATACATCAAACCTAGGGTAGAAACACACTCACTGTTCTGCTGGTTCCAGTTCAACTCCACCTCTATCTTCTCAAGACAGGGGCACGTGATGCTAGTTAAACCCTTCCCCTTTTTACTGTAAAATCTAGTGGGAGCAGCTTGATTTTTAAAAAAAAAAACAGCTTCAAAGAGATTTCACAACTGATCAGCAGATCAACCAGCTCCCCCTTCAGGTGAGGCTACTGGAAATGCTTTGCTCTGGCAGCTAGTTCAAGGCTGGAGGTGAAGGCTGGAGGTCCAGATCACACATATACTTTGCACATGCAAACGTTCTATGGAAATTACTTCATCAATATGTGGAGGTAGGGGATGGAATACTGGGTATGATTCCTCTCCTCTTCTTACAGTGGCCAGACCCAGGTTTAGAAAATCTGAATGTATTAGAGAGGAGACCTCATCTGCAATGGCATCCCACCAACTTTTGAAGATGTCCCTTTTTACTCAGATATTCCCTTGAACTCCCAACCTAAGCCTCCTGTTTTCAAATTGCTCTGTTCTTTTAATGGGATCGTTTCATTGTCTGTTTTAAATGTGGATGTTTATAGTTTAATGTTTTAATGGGATCATTTTATTGTCTCTTTTAACTGTTTGTTTTTGTGTTAATGTTTGTGCAACTGGTTTTTATACCTTGCAAACCACTTACAAGCCTGTTTTGGCACTAAGTAGCACATAACTAAATAAATAATGGTAACAGAGGATGCCTATGTATAAATGCAGCCAATTACACCTATGTAAGCAGAGAGCTCGATTAGACTGTGGGCCCTATCATACTTAGAGTAGATCCATTGAAATCAATGAGACAAGTCTGGATCCAGCCCAATATGTTTCTCACATGACCATCAATCCAAGGATTTTTTTTTTCTTTTGGAAAGAGTGGATGTGGGAGAGATTTGGATCAGGAGCATTGTGCTCAGGAAGAGGGACCACCCCTTACCCTTGTGTTATTTCCTTAGGGATATCAGAGAATTCCAACAAAAATGGAAACAGGAGGGGAAATTGCCAATGCCCTCTTAGTTGTCCCATGCCCGGACCAGAAATCAACCCAGCAAAAACAATTGGTATTCACTGTTGTTGTTGCTTTCAGTCCTCAAATGATATATAATTGATTACAACCTCCCCACCCCACACCCTTTTGCACTGAGTTTCCCATGCATTGAAATTGGGTTGAATAATATACTTACTGACAACATAATTGATGTAATTAATTAATTTAATTTAATTATACAAGTCACATAATTTTGCCACAGTGGATAGCAAGACAAGTTATGCAGCTTTTGGTAGAAGATGAACTGCAGCAGAACAGAAACAGTGCTGCATGCAATGGATACAAGGTAGAATAAAAAATTATGCCTTCTTACATCCTTACATTTCCCTGCCCTGAACCCCCCCCCCCAATCCTTGTATTTGCCCCTCAATGTGCCACTACAACTTTGAAGGATTCTGGATCCCTCCCCAAGTGCTTTTTTGAAAATCCCAGAGAAGATGACCAACTGGTTAAAGTCTTATCTACTCTGTATCTTAGTTTCAGTTTGAAATGAGGTCTAAGTGATCAAGCCAAACATCACAGAAGAGGTGGCTATTGAGGAAAGGATTTGACAGAGGAGAAAGAGGACACCTCCAGACTGCCAGTATTTTGTGGGGGGGATTCAAGTGCATACTGGAAGTTTAGGTTTGTACAATTAAAGTGGATTAACAAACTCTGCTGCTTTGTTGGCACAAATCTACTTTTAAAAAAAGGCTTTCTGCAATTAGGAAAGTGATGGGGAAATGTATGAAAACTGTTGGGTGAATGAATGATTAATGGGAAGATGTAAAAATACTGTCAGCATGTATAAACATCAAATCAGGATGAATGCTCATTGACATATAACCCCCCCATACACACACACACAAATCAGAGCAAATGCTCAGGAAAGATAAAAAACAGTCAGTGCTTTTTTTAGTTGTTTTTTTTAAATGAGGTGCAATTTGAGATTTTTTAAAAAAAATCCTCATGAAAATTCTTCAGCATTTTAGTGCAAATTTCCTTTAATATACACATTTTTGCAAGCAATTTTTCATCCATAATACATTTTTGTATGTTATTTTCACTTATACTAATTTGTATGCACACTTTCCCATAACATATGCAATGTTGTAAAGATTGGTTGGTTGGTGAACTGAACTGCAAAATTCGGGTAAGTGTGAATTATGAAGGATCCCTGTGTTTGGTTTCTCATATAGATTTGGCTTTAAAAGTGAACTAAATCAAATTTCTCCCCTGCCCCTAAGTACTGGTACTCATACCTTGATAAAAGTGCTGTAGGTGCCAACAAAGAATGGTTGCCATGAGCAGCAAAAGAAAGAGGTGCTGGTACGCTGTAGTAGTAAGTACTCCCACACAAAAATACACTGGATAGAGTCTAACCTCTATGTAAGCTTTGAGCAAGCAAATCGGGATGAATGAGCAATCAACAGGGCATCTAGGCACGATGTAGGTGTTAGAGGCAGGAAATCCAGACAATGTAAAAAGAGGTTTAACAACTAGGAGATCTCATCCTAATGGAATCAAGGAGAAAATCAACGGGGTTAAACGTTTGACAGTTTGGCCCAAAGACTGTACTTGAAAAAGAATCAAATGGGAAATGGACTGTGTGATGTGATGTTGGCAAAAAAAGGTTGGCTTGAAGCAAGTTACAACAGAAAGCCACTGAAGGAACTCCGAGTTGGCAGGGTTATTGTCTGCAAGCAAGAAAACACTAAGGAACCAAGTGGTATATGAAATTACGGCACGCTACGATCAAAGAGATAACATGGGGATGTCTCAAATGATCACAGGAAGCACAGAAGGGTTTATTGTGAAAGGAATTATTTAGTACCAAAGAGAACATTCACTTCTAAGTGAGATGAATTAATCACGTCGCTCATTGGTGGGAATACTCATGGGCACTGTTTTTTGGATAATATATTCAGCACACACATACACAAACTCTTCTAGATTTTTATAGTAGATGAAGGACATGAAACGACAAAAATAATAACCCATATTAGCAATAGTAGTTGCAAGTTAATTGAGGGTGGGGGTCCCAAAAAGAAATAAGCCAGAGGTGAATAAAAATACATTTAAAATATAATAGGACAGGAGCATGAAAATAAGACTAATTAATACCAAACCAGCATCTACATAGTACTTCAGAGTATTCAAAGTGGCCACAGTAACATAGAAAGCTGCCTTATACAGAGACAGACCTTTGGTCCATCTAGCTTACGCCATTGGTCTACTCCCATGGGACACTGTGTCCCTTCAGATGTTGTTGGACTCCACCTCCCATCAAGCCTCAGGCAACATGACCAATGAGTGATGGGAGTTTTGGCCCAGCACTTTCTGAAGGGTCACAGTTTACCCAGTTTACAGGTCTACTCTGTCAGTGGTTCTGCAATGTTCTAGGCAGACGTTTTAACAGGAGATGCCAGGGACCTTTAGCATGCAAGACATTTGCTGTATATGCCCCCTGTCCTTACAATACCTCCATAACCTGTCCTGCATAACACCTTTTAATGGAGCCACTTCAATTCTTGTGGTTCCAGCTTGGAGACCTGAGAAGCAAGATGGGCCAAGAACTTTTGTTTGGTAGGAAAGCTGACTCAGGATTGGTTATACAGCCTGTTTTAGATGGGGTAGCATCAGGGATGGAAGGATCAGCCGACGTCAGTTCCATGTCCAGTTCACTGGCATTCAGTCACTGGTCTGTTCTAATTCTTTCTTTCTTTCTTTCTTTCTTTCTTTCTTTCTTTCTTTCTTTCTTTCTTTCTTTCTTTCTTTCTTTCTTTCTTTCTTTCTTTCTTTTTGCAGACTTGCAAAAGAGCATACACAAAGTCTGCATGTAAATTGTACACATTCAATACATCTCAATGCTTTTCAGTGCAGTTTCCCCCTAAAATATGTATTCTTTATATACCATATTTTCATGCACACTTTTTAGGGCCGAAACTGAATTGCAAAATGTGGAGAAGAGTGTCATCTGTCTCATTATGAGGAAAGGCTGTAACTCAGTGATAGAACAGCTGCTTTGCATGCAGAAGATCCCAGCTTTGATCCCCAGCATCCCCATGCAGAGCTGAGGAAGAACCCTGCCTGACATCCTGGAGAGCTGCTGCCAGTCAGTGTAGACAATACTGAGTTAGATAGGCCAGTGGTCTGACTCAGTATAAGGCTGATTCCTTTGACATGGACTTTTTGTGGTTTGAAAAATGACAGGAAAATGCATTGGAAAATGTCAGACGAATGAATGATTAATGGGAAGTTGTGTAATCACCTATAAGCGAACCAGAATGAATGCAAGATGAATGCTCATTGTCGTGCAATCACCCTGTAAACAAATCAGAATGAATGCTCAGTAAAGACCAGACAAAACCTAACCATCATGTAAGAAAATCAGGGTGAATGTTCAATAAGCATGTCATCTGGAGGAGCTGCTTGACTCAATGCTGTGTTTACTTCTCCCTGTCCTCTTCCCCTCTCATCTCTGTGTCAGACTTCATGGTTATGTATTTACATTGCCTTTTCTTTCAATTTTTTGGGAAGCTCTGATCTCTTTTCCATTGCTTCCTCTAGTCCTTTACAAGGGCACTCTATTACCTAGACCACATCTCAGGTTATTCACACTCTGCTCCTGAGTATTTTGGTAGTTTCTGGGCCAGCTCTACCAGACAGACAGCAGCTTGTCCCCTAGCAGAATAGAGGCAGGATTTCAGTGGGAAAAGGTTCTCCTATCACTTGAGCTAATGCCCCCCTGGTGCTATTCATGTTCCGAAAGGACTTATTCCTTGATCATTGAGAGATATTTTTCAGATAGGTATAGAAACCTCATGGGTATGAGTCTCTGTGGCAGCAAAATTATGGATTATCAACAGGGATTTAAAAATAAGGATTGTGCCTGCAAAGGATGGGATCTTAAAGATCTTTAAGATGGGTATAATTGACCTGGACTTTAAGCAAAAAGCTTTTAACACTCGTCTTCAAGGTCAGTAGTGTGTTATATGGAGTGAATTACTTGAACAGATTAAGAGCTCATTTTGATAGCAAAAAGAAAACCCCTGAGTGGTCTGTGCTCTGTAAATGCATTTCAGGATAGAACTGTACTTTTCCAAAAACTATTTTTAGCACAAGTGGGTATCTGTAAATTTGAAAAATAGCGGCTGAGCAATCTTACCAAGTCCCTGTACTTTAGAAGGAGGGCTCTTGATGGGAAGGCAGAATGGATGTATAGAAACTGGGAACAAAACGTCTATTTAAAACGATAGATGGAAATGGTTTATGGTGCCAAAAATACATTTTTAAAAAATGTCCAAATACAATAGTACACCATAGGAGTGAAACAATTCCAGTGGAATAATTTTACTGAATAATACTCATTGGGTAAAAAGAAATCTACACATTGAATTGTGTGTGTGTGTGTCTGTGTGTTTTAACTCAGAGAAGTGGTAATGATCATCCTTTCATGCCAGTGGTGTCTCTTTTCCAGGACATCTTCTGTTTCTTTACACACAAAAACAAATCGCCTTTAAAAGGTACGAGTTATGTTCCCCCAAAAGCCAAGGAAATAGAAGGGTAGCAGAGAGAGTTGCTTTCTCTTCTGTTGGAGGCAATATGCTTCTGAATACCAGTTGCTGGAAACAGGGGGCTGTTGTGGTCAGATCCTGCTTTTGGCTTACCCATAGGCATCTGGTTGGCCACTGTGAGAACAGGATGCTGGACTCGGTGGGCCACTGCCCTGATCCAGCAAGGCTTGTCTTATCTTCTTATATTACTATGCAGCACAGAACTAAGGCAGCCATCAAATACATATATTAAATATGTATATATATAAATACATATATTACCACACATTCCACAGGAACTCAGAATGAGATCTTAAAAAGCCTGGGATAACAGGAAAAATTTAACCTAGCACCAAAAAGACAGCAATGTGAGCACCAGGAAGGCTTCCCTAAGGAGAGCATTCTAATCTGGGGAGGGCCACCACTGAAAAAGGCCCTGTTTCTTGTGGCCACCTACTGAGCTTCAAATCAAAGGGGCACATGCAGAAGAGCGTTTGTAGAAGACCTGAAGATATGGGTAGGGAGATCCAGGGAGACGTGTTCAGTTAGGTACTGAGGTCACAAGCCATGTACAGTTTTATACATCAAAACCAGCACCTTGAATTAGGAAACAAATCAGAAGTCAGTGCAAGGGAGACAGAACCAGCATTGTCATACTGCTCTGCACAGGAGTCTTTTAAAAATTAAGTAAAAGCATACCCTATGACCTTGGTTGTTCAAAACAAATCCTTTCCTAAAGTTGCCTTTCTCATCTCTTCCTAACACATATCCAAGCAGCATTATGAAAGTGTCAACATAATTACGTTTTTCAATCAAATCCTGCCTCCAGCGGCCTTATTACCATTCCAAAAGTATGATTTATTATGTACCAAGTCAACCGCAGATGTAACCTTCAATCTAATAGGGTTTCTTCCATTTTCAAAGCCGACTCCAAACCTAATTCATTCTTTAGCTATGTTTGTGATATTTAGCTCTTGATGGAATAAGGTGTTGCAAGCAATTCAAAAAAAAGGAAGGAAAGGGGGGGAAATCATACTTCCTATTCCATCTGGCAAGAGGCAATTTTGCTTTTGGAAAACCTGCAAATGGTTGTTAAACCAACAGGTCCGGCCATGTGTTAGGGCACTTAAACTGTTGATGCTTTATTTATTCTGGTCTTCAGTGCTATATTCTCAGATTGACATTGCAACCTGTTTTGCATACTCCATTTTCTAAAGTGACTTGGCTTTTTAGAAAGGAGGAAAACTCATTGGCCTTTGCTCAGTTGACTAATGCAAATCAGATGGGATGTAAAAGAGAAGGGACTTTTAGGTAGCCACAACATTAACTTTTCAATTACATTTATATTCTATCCTCCCTTAAAAGAGCTCAAGACATTGTATGTCAGGGATGAGGAGCCTGAGGCTCTCTAGACAGAAGTGGTTCACTGAGTGGGCTGTATCCACTACAGTAGCTTCCCAGCAGGCAGATCACTCTTGTTGACTGGGAGGGGGAGAAAGAGGGGCAGTAATGCAGGGAGGTCAGCATGGTACAAAAACACCAGCGGAATCAACTCCAAGCCTCCAAGCACAGTGGCGGTTGGTGGTTCCATGTCAGTGGGGCAGTGGAATCCTCTCCGGGTTTTAGTCTGACCTGTCAAAGAGCTGTCCTCGCTGACATGGGGCCTCCAGCTGCCACCGTGCCAGTGCATTTGCTCTAACCTCCCTGCCGCCTTGCCCTCTCCCTCCAGGTAAGCAGCAGCATCCCACCTGCTGGGAAGCTAGTAAGGTGGCTCCAGCCCCCCACCCCCCAGTGAGCCACTTCTGCCTCCATCAGCTCCCACCGGCTCCAGCCAGCACGGTCTGCGATGACGGTCATCATAGACCAGCTTTGGATTCCCAAACAATAGGGATGTACAAACAAATCACTAGGTCATTCCCAGTATTATTGACAATGAAGGAACCTAGGAACCAAAGAAGCTGCCTTATACTGAGTCAGAACCACTGGTCTATCTAGCTCAATACTGTCTACACTGAGTAGCAGCGGCACTCTTTGGTTTTCAGGCAGGTGTATCTACCAGCCCTACCTGGAGATGATGGGGATTGAACTCGGGGCCTTCTGAGTGCAAGGCAGATGCTCTGCCACTGAGCTGTGGCCCTTTCCCTAAAAGCTATCCAAGGACTGAGTTTGATTTACTTTTTTAAAAATAAGAGGGCAGTCATGGAGCATATTTGATGGGAATCAAATCTGATTCGGGACAGGTCATTGCTCATGGGTAGAGGGCATGATTTGCATGCAGAAAAGCCCAGGTTCATTCTTTAATTCACATGACCAGGTAGCAGCTAACATGAAGAACCTCTGCCTGAGATCCTGGAGCATTGCTGCCAGTCAGAGCAGACAACACTGATGTAAATGGACAAATAGTCTGGTCTGGCATAACACGGTTTATCGTGTTACTCTTCTGCATTTTTGAAGCCTTTGTGGTGCAGGGCCTTAACATGCTGGACTTGGGGCAAGGAATCCTGCGAGCACTTGGTGATCCCAGATGAGTTACCCTCCAACCTGAATCTGTATCATGTGGAAGGACAAAATGTAGCATTACATACAGTAGTATACTGGCAAATTCAGAAGTGCAGGTTCCCTTCATGTTAGTCATAGCCACAGAAACACCCTCTTTTGCTGTGGGGTTGAGAATTTATTTATTAGATTTACAGTTTATCCCTCCCTTCCTTCTAGCAGGAGGCCAGAATGAGATCCTTATTAATGCCTTCTCCCACATTAGACATCCTCAGGAGCCAATAAGCAAAGCATGAAAGGTGAGTATGTTAGTTACTGAGAAGACTCTTCTCAGTGGCTGACTCACTCTCATTTCATTCTGATTGGCTCCAATCAGCAGGAAAGGTCAAGGAAGTGTGTTAGAAGATTTATCTCAGTGGCCAAGACACTCCCCTTTCATGCTGGCTGGATCACAGGATGCTGGAGACATAGGGACACTGCTTGGACACTGCTCCCAAAAAAGGAAAGGATCTAAGATCCCCTGAGACCCTGGACAACTGCACTCCTGATTACATATAATATACAACAACCTGAACTCCTTGCAAGAAGATTGGGATACATTATAGTAACTGACTTCTAGAGCACCTTTATAATCTAGAAGCCGTGCACAAAGTACAATCTAAGCAGGATGAGCCATAGAACCAGCAGTGGTAGGAAATAATAAAGGTATACGGTCGGTCAGAGAAAGATGGCATGAAGAAGCTAGTCTGCTTGTGTGTGTTTTAAATCATCAAAGCATTTAAATCCCCTGACAGAAGGCACTAAACTGCCAAGTGTGTAAACGTTATCCCAGATAAAATATGTGCTACTGGGTGGGATGGTGAAATCCATTCTAATTTTGTTCTAAAATAAATGGATTGCCTGGAACAAGGTAGGCTTCTTAAAGGGGGAGGGGATACCCAATCAAATCTGTTGGTGATAAAGGACGCAGTTTCCAGTTTCCCCTTCCACCGCTTTACAAAGTTCTCTCATTTATGGCAATCCTTCTTCCAAGGTGCATGGAGAGGCTTGCAGTGCTTTGTGGAATCCAAGATACAGAACAGAGCAAATGTCTCTAACCTACCCAAAGTTGACATTTTGGAGTAACTATATAAACAATCCCTCCTGGGAACTGTCATTTGTGAAGGGTGCTAGGAATTGTA
Source organism: Rhineura floridana (assembly GCF_030035675.1). NCBI lineage: Eukaryota > Metazoa > Chordata > Lepidosauria > Squamata > Rhineuridae > Rhineura > Rhineura floridana. The sequence goes on along the minus strand of NC_084495.1, from coordinate 31,745,427 downwards.
GCTCTGTGAGGGGTAAACTACACAGTTCCCAGGATTTTGGGGGGCAAGTCATGCGCTTTAAATGTGCTTTTTGTTGTTGTTATATGCCTTCAAGTCAATTACGACTTATGGCAACCTTATGAATCAGTGACCTCCAATAGCATCTATTATAAACTACCCTGTTCAGATCTTGTAAGTTCAGGTCTATGGCTTCCTTTAGTGAATCAATCCATCTCTTGTTTGGTCTTCCTCTTTTTCTACTCCCTTCCATTTTTCCCAGCATTATTGTCTTTTCTAGTGAATCATGTCTTTAGGTGTGCTTTAAATGTATGGTGTGTACACAGCCATTGTGCCTATTCCAACTGACATTGGCACCAGTGGGATGCATTCTGTGCAGGGGCCACAGATCCCAACATGGAGAAAGATTTCATGGAGGATAAAGCTATCAATAGTTATTAACCACAATGGCTATGTTCTAACTCCACTGTTGAAGGCAATATGCTTCTGAATGCCAGTTTGCTGGGAATCACAAGTGCTGAGAGTGCTGTTGCACTCGGGTCCTGCTTGTGGGCTTCCCATGGGCATCTGGTTGGCCACTCTGAGAACAGGATGCTGGATTAGATGGGCCATTAGTCTGATCCAGCTGCCAGGCTTCTCTTATGTTCTTATGCTACAGCCCATTGATATCAATGGGCAAATATGCTGCACATCTCAGCGAACTATAACTGTTGACAAGATATGCGGAAGGGCCATGGCTTGGTGGTTGAGCCCCTGTTTGGCAGCTTCCTATGTTCCTGAAAGGCTTGCAAAAATAAAAATAAAAATTATGATCAGTTTATCCCTCCTCCCTGCAAAAAATTAAACATCCTGTTTTACAAAGGGTCATGTCACAATTGACTTTGCCACCTAATTTTTTTTTGTTACCATTTGTCTGCATGCTTGTTTGCTTTGCTTCTTTAAATGCTGTGGTCATGTCACACATAGCTTGCACAAAGGCATATGAGTTATCACCAGCTCAGGGCATACTTGAATGATGGATAACTCCAAAAATCTTCAGGAAGATTGGATTAAACAGCAAACTATGGGTGTCATAGGAGTTCACCCAACCCTTGTTCAGATCTTGGGGATCTTAAAAGTCCACATTAGGGAGAGGTAGGCTTTGAAGACTCCACTGAACACTCAAGCCCTTCTCAAATCAATATGTGGGCTGGAGAATAGCCTTTGCCCATATCTCAAGTACCTTTCTCAAGTACTGTCCAGTTTATTAACCCTGAATTCAGGATGGTATGATGATGAGTGCTTCTCTCTCCTTCCTCCTCTCTCTTCATTGCACTGACATGCTGTGGAGTGCATCTAGGCGTCCAGAGAAATGGCCCTCTTCCAAAGCTCTTCCAAAGGCAACTGCAGTAGCGGGAGCCAATAACTTGGGGAATTCAGAGGAATTGTTTGTTTCCATTTTAATGGCAGAATCCGTTAAAACCGTAACGTTACAGAACATTACAGAAAACAGTGTTGGACAGCAAAGTGGGGTGGAGATGCTCGCCTGACCTCTGGTCAGTTGCATTGGTCCTGCTTACCGGGAGGTAGCTTGGAGGGGCATGGCGGCTGTGAGGTCAGCACAGTGCAGACCCATTGGTGGGAGTGTCGGTTTGGCTCTGCAGGCGCATTTGCATTGTGTTGACTTTAGCAACACCTCATGCTTCGCCGTCTACCTCCCAGTAAGCAGCAGCAATGCAACAGACAGGATGTCAGATGCTGCCTTACCATGCAATCCTATACCAACAGAAAATATAGCCATGTTCCTCACTGTAGCCCTGAAAATTAGGCTATAATTACTAAAGGGAATTGCACAGGGAAGGCCCATAGCTCAGTAGTAGAACATTTGCCTTACATTCAGAAGGTCCCAGGTTCGATCCCCAGCATCTCCAGCTAGGGCTAGGAAAGATTCCCTGTTTAAAATCCTGGAGAGCAGCTGCCAGTCAATGTAGATATTACTGAACTAGATGGACCAATGGATTTACTCAATTTAAAGCCATTTCTTAACTTCCTAATATGAGCTCTGAGTCAAAGTTGTCTATATCTTAACTATTTCTGATTGTGTATTATTGTTGTTGTTGTTGTTAATTACCTGCCCTTCACCCAAAGGTCACTGGGCGGGTTACAACAATTTTCAAACACACAATTAAAAATAGTTAAAAACAACCTTAACATCACATAAAATAGGGTGGGCCCTAAAACTATACATCTCAGGTATCAAAGGCCAAGATGAAGATGTGAGTCTTCAATATTTGCTGAAAGTTGTATAATGAAATTGCCAGACGCACCTCAGTGAGGAGGGAGTTCCACAGCGTAGGGGCTGCCACAGAGAAGGCCCTCTCCTGGACCACCGCTACCCCTGAACTAAGAGTTGTTCAACTCTTGTTTTAATGTCCATGGATTTTGATAATGTGCATGGGTTATGCTATGCTCTTATTTTAATAGGCACTATGGGCAGGTATGTTCATTTTTTTCTCTGTTGTGGTTGTCTTTATAACCTTGCACTGTGTTTGATGTTTATGGTCTGTAGACCAAATTACTTGACATGTGGACTGTTGAGGAGCAAGGCCACTAGCTTGATATGTTTTGAAAAGTTCAGCACTTCTCCCTTTGCCCTGCTACTCGATGACATTTTAAGCAGGAGGAGTATGGGGTGACGGAAATATGTATATATCACCTTGCAAAAACTACCTCTGATACAGAACCGGCGCCTTCTCCAAATGAATCAACATCTATTAAAAGGCTTAAAAGCTCTTCATTCCAATGCTTCTTTCATTCCTGGCAATAATCAGATAATGAAAGGATGGGAAGTAATTGATGGACAACATAAAAATAGAGTTTTCAGAAAACAATGACTGGATTTAAGCATAAATCTACACAATTATTTCAATACAGCAAGAGCAGAGCTAATAATAAAGGCTTCACATTAAATACCAATGTCATATATTTATGCCATCGTCGAGAGTGAATGCATTCTTTACATCCCATTTGGAAAATTTATTATCTACTTACTTTTCGCTGCATGAGCCAGCTATACCGGTGGGTTGGATGTGTGTTTTTTAAAGAAGGCATTGTAGATTTATTATAGTTGTTGGTGCATATCCTCAACTAATGCAAAACTACTTCTCATTTCAGCAGTCTGATAGCACAACTCTGAGCATACATAGGAGGAAGTAGGGGCCATTGACATGAATGGGACTTCCTGTCTTGTATGTGATCCACACTAGCTCCACTGCAATCAGGGGAATATAAGAATTTCGTCACTGGGTCTAAACCAGTGATGGAGAACTGTGGCCCTCCATATGTTGTTAGACTCCAGCTCCCATAAGCTCCAGCCAGCATGCCCAATGACAGGGATAATGGCTGTTGTAACTGAGCAACATCTGAAGGACCATCTCTGACATAGACTTAAAGGGGGAAATCCTATACCCACTTAGCTTGTAGTGAGTCCCATTGAACTCTGTGGAACATAATGAGTTACACAGGTATAGCAGGGTAGGAGAAACCCCTCTGAGCTGTATCTGGAGACCACAGGGGGACCGATAGAACAAAGCTGGGGAATTGCATCAGGTCCTCAAGCAGGCCCAGAACTAGGGTTTGGAGAGTTTACCCATACCAGTGGAGATTGGTCTGTTTGGATGAATGGGGCACTCCCTCTCCAACCTCAGCCTGCCCTCAGTTAGGGGGTGGCTCTGCCGGTTATTGACTGTAGCTCCTCTTACGGTCTGCCTCCCTGCCTTCTGCCCTGTTGGGCCACCAGCCACTACCGCCCTACAAACCTTCCTTGAAAGTGCCTCACGCTCATCATTCTTTGCCATGTTTTTTTAATCTGCATTTATTGCACGGTGAACTAGCTGAGGCCTCTCTCTGCAAACATAGGTAGGCACAGAGGAGAGCATAAAAACATAAGAAGAGTCTGCTGGATCAGGCCAGTGGGCCCTTCTAGTCCATCATCCTGTTCTCACTGAGGCCAACCTGATACCTACAGAAAGCCCACATGCAGGGCGTGAGAGCAAGAGAACTCTCCCCTCTTGCAGTTTCCAGTAGCTGGCATTCAGAAGCATACTGCCTCTGACATGGCTTAAACAGAATCACAGAATAATACAGTTGGAAGGGGCCTATAAGGCCATTGAGTCCAACCCCATGCTCAGTGCAGGAATCCAAATAAAAGTACAGTAGGGACCCACTCATACAGCGGGTTACTTTCCAGACCCCCACTGTAAAGCAAAAAATGCTGTAAAGCAGAAACCATTGAATAGAATGGTGTGCGATGCCATAAAACCGCCGTAAAAGTGGAACAAGCGCCGTATGAGTGGGGCTTTAGTCTAATTGCATCTAATTGAGACCGCTGTATTAGTGAAGCGCTGTAAAGCGGGGCCCTACTGTATACCCAACAGGTGGCTGTTCAGCTGCCTCTTGAATGCCTCCAGTGTTGGAGAGCCCACCACCTCCCTAAGTAATTGGTTCCATTGTCATAGCACTCTAACAGTTAGGAAGTTTTTTCCTGATGTTCAGTTGAAATTTGGCTTCCTCTAACTTGAGCCCATTATTTGTTGTCCTGCACTCTGGGACAATCAAGAAGAGATCCTGGCCCTTCTCTGTGTGGCAACCTTTTAAGTACTTGAACAATGGTATCATATCTCCCCTCAGTCTTCTCTTCTCAACATGCCCAGTTCTTTCAGTCTCTCCTCAAAGGACTTTGTTTCTAGTACCCTGATCATCCCCATTGCCCTCCTCTGAATCCATTCATTTGTCTGCATCCTTCTTAAAGAACTGGATGCAGTACTCAAGTTGAGGCCTAACCAGAGCTGAATAGAAGGGAACTAATACTTCACATGATTTGGAAGCTATACTTCTGTTAATGCAGCCTAAAATAGCATTTGCCTTTTTTGCAGCCACATCACACTGTTGGCTCATATTCAGCTTGTGATTAACAACAACCCCAAGATCCTTCTGGCATATAGTATTGCTGAGCCAAGTATCTCCCATCTTATAACTGTGCATTTGATTTCTTTTTCCTAGGTGTAGAACTTTGCACTAATCCCTGTTCAATTTCATTCTGTTGTTTTCAGCCCAATGCTCTAGCCTATCAAGATCCCTTTGAATTTTGTTTCTGTGTGTCTTCCAAGGTATTAGCTATTCCTTCCAATTTTGTTTCACCTGCAGATTTGATAAGGATTCCCTGCACCTCCTCATCCAAGTCATTAATAAAAAATGTTGAAGAAAACTGGGCACAGGACCGTGCCCTGTGGTACCCCACTTGTTACCTCAGAAGGAACCATTGATAAGCACTCTTTGAGTACAATTCTGTAGCCGACTGTGGATCCACCTAATAGTTGTTCCATCCAGCCCACATTTAGCTAGCTTGCGAATCAGATTATGGGGCACTTTGTCAAAAGCTTTGCTGAAGTTGAGATATATTATGTCCACAACATTCCCACAGTCTACAAGGGAAGTTATCCAATCAAAAAATGAGATAAGATTAGTTTGGCAGGATTTGTTCTTGATACAGTAAATCCATGTTGGCTTGTAGAAACCACTGCTCTGCTCAGTTAGGAGTCAGGAAACAGAATGAGGAGTCAGGAAACCAAAAATAGCATGCCTCTAGCATGGCTTAAATATGTTTTAATTTTTTTCATTAAAAATGGCTGCTCCCAGAAAAACACTGGCACAGGATGGACTTAGCCTCATCCCCTCTGAGAACTGGAACAGACTGGACTACTATTTGGTACATGGTGGATCTATGTAGATGCCAGCAATCTATATCACCTGTTCTGCTCTTTCACAGCCTCTGAAGTAGGGTCAGTGCCCTCCATCTCACAGGACTCAGTGACACATCACTCCCTTTTCAGCCCATCCACAACATTTTTGGCAATGGAATATGGGACCAAGTGGCTCTTTGAACAGGTAGGCACTGGCATCCCCCTATAATTAATTTGTGATGGAAGAGACGCCACCAGAGACATTGTGCATGTACATGTCTGGTGGTCCACCAAACCCAATCTTCCTCCCCAGTGCTATAATAGTGAGATCACCCCATCGCAGTGCTGGGTTTGGAGGAAAGATTTAAATGTCTCATGGTGCTGGGTAGCTCTGGTGAAGGGGCTGTAGTTCAGTGATACTTTGCGTGCAGAAGGTCCCAGGTTCAATCCCCAGCATTTCCAGCTAGAACTGGGAGAGACCACTACCTGAAACCCTAGAAGGCCACTGCCAGTCAGTGTAGACAATACTGAGCTAGATAGCCCAACGGTCGGACTTAGTATAAGGCAGATTCCTATGTTCCTGTGCTACAGAATCAACTTTATATAATAGCAGACTATGATTGTACAGAAGAGAAACATCAAAACTCAAGGGTGGCTGGAATGACTTAAAATCTGAGTATGTAAGACATCCATCAATGTAATTATGAACTGCTTACCACATGCACATATGAACATCACTGGGGAAAAGCTTTAAATCTTGTGGGGTAAAGGATAGCCATCTTTCTCAGAGTCTTGGAAAAGTGACTAAGTGTTAAGTTACTGGACAAATTGACAATAAATCAGTAGATAACAGGAACCAGCCAGACATTATTTCCATGGGTATTCTATGCATTTTGATAAGGGTCTCTTCCAGAAGAAATTATTGTCGCAGTTGAATAAATAAGTATGGAGCATCACTCTAGTGCAGATAGGAATCGTGTTAAGATAACAGAAAATGGATGGTTAACACTAAATGCTGAGATAGGAAGCTGAGAGGTAGTTTAAATAAAGATAGTTTGTGGGAAAACAGCAAGCCTTCATTATGTATATTTTAATTTGTTGTAAGAATGTTTTTTCCCCCATAAGATTTGCCAGTGAGGTGGTTGTTGAAAGGACCAGGTGAATTATGTCTAAGGAAAAAAAAACATATTCTGTGCTCTAGCTAACCACCACTACCCGCAACCTTCTGGGTTCAGCCTAGTGGCAGAGCATCTGCTTTGCATGCAGGTCCCAAGTTCAGCCCCCACCATCTCCAGGCAGGGCTGGGAGAGACTTCCTGCCTGAAACCCTGGAGGGTCACTGCCAGCCAGTGTAGACAATACTGAGCTAGATGTCCCAAGGTTCTGATTCAGCATAAGGCAGCTTTCTATGCTTCTACTTAACATATAAAAGTAAAAAAGGCCGCTTATTTAACTCAGAGTGCAACCCGAAGTGTGCTTACTCAGAAGTGCCACTGAGTTCAACGGGATCTACACTCCAGCAATTCTTCATAGGATTGCAACCAACATGTAGGATGAATGTAGAGCTAGCTACTATGGTATAGTGGTACACTCCTGTACATGTTTAGACAGATAAGCCTGCCCCACTGAAAGTGTGCAGAGCAGGGATGGGGAACCTTTTTCACCCCGAGAGCTACATTCCCTTCCAGGCAACTTTCCAAGGGCCACATGTCAGAGGCCAAGATAGATAGAGGAATAGATGCAAATGTTACCTTTGTGCAGTAGACTAGTTGTTACAGACACTCACACCCACCTCTCTGTCGTCCATCCAGGCAAGCAGGAGGCCTTATCAGAGTTCAAGGATAGCCAGCCAAAAACTCTCAAGGAGGGTGTGAAGAAAGGCCTGTGAGAGGTATGGCTTGGGGATGCAGGGTGTGGCTGGGTGGAGGTGTGGCCTGGAGAGAGCCTCCAGCACTCTTCGAGTACATGAAAGGTTGTTGTCACACAGAGGAAGGCCGGGATCTCTTCTCGATCATCCCAGAGTGCAGGATAGGGAATAATGGGCTCAAGTTGCAGGAAGCCAGATTTTGACTGAACATCAGAAAAACTTCCTAACTGTTAGAGCCATACAACAATGGAACCAATTACCTAGAGAGGTAGTGGGCTCTCCGACACTGGAGGCATTCAAGAGGCAGCTGGACAGCTGTCTGTCAGGAATGCTTTGATTTGGATTCCTGCATTGAGCAGGGGGTTGAACTTGATGGCCTCATAGGCCCCTTCCAACTCTACTATTCTATGATTCTAGAGCCAGATGGAGAGGCCTGGAGGGCTGCCTTTGGCCCCTAGGCCTGAGGTTCCAAACTCATTGAGTTTCAGCCTGAATCTTTTACAACACAATTTTATTTGTAATTTTTTTTTAAAAAAAATTGATATTCTTTCCAAGAAGTATAACACAGCATTACTCTGGACAGTAGAAGGTTCATTAGGCAAACAGCTTTCAGATCTTCGCACCCTCCACCCCAAAAAGTTTCCAGGCAGCTCCTCATCCCAGGGCACTCAATTCCAGTTCTCAGGAGGGAATGTGATGATGTGCATGGTCAGCACACATCTGCCAACATTATGAGCTGGGAGGGAACTCATAGAAAACAGATTAGCTACATCTAAGAGAGCATGTAAACAGAGAGCTAACACGGAGCTGAGCTGAGAATGATTTTCTCCTCAGTTCACTAGTGCCACTCACTTTTTGCTCAAGCAATTACAGCAGATGAAATAAGTGACTTGGAAAATCCTGCTTAATTCAGAAAGAGTTCACAAAGGGATCAGACTTGCTCTGAGGAGCGTAAATTGGGATAACTTACTAGTTGACGAAGGAATGAATTGTGTCCCCGCCATCTCAGACAAGCTGTTGAGCTTGGTGCTAATTGTTAATATTTTCCTTTCAGCAACTTTTGCAAATGATCAAGAAACATCATTCTGATATTCAAATTTAACACTCATCAGAAGAAGTTTGTTTCCAGAGGCATTCCACGGTTGTCAGAAGAGCCTGCCATTCTGTTTAATTGATACCAAAGAGGGAAAACATATTATGCAAAACATGATCATCACAATAAATAATATAGCTTCATCTGAAAAAAAGCAAGATATCATTTTTATTTTTTGCACAGCTTACGCAGGTCTCATTAGAAAAATGACTATTAACCATCTTGGAAGGGGGATAATTTTCCGAGAGAGAGAGATTGTGTCATTTAGAATAGCAAATCAAGATTCTTATGACTTTTCTTTAGTTTCCCATAAGTGCAATAGAAAAAGATGGTAGCATTTTTAAAATCCTGGTCTCATTCACCCACTATTCATTAGACTTCTGTTCACCTATGAAATGTCTGTGCATCAAATATTTCATATGAAGCAACAGGACAGCAACAGGAGGGCAAATGAGGGCATTGCCCCCTGCAAATGATAATTATTCCCCTCCCAAAATGAAAGTTTCCTTCAGTCTCCAAATTTCTAGCATTGCAGTAACATAAAACTTCACTTGAACTTTCAGAAATACAGTTTAGGCATCCAAAGAGAGGGGAGGGCAAAGCTATCAAGGGAACACGGACACAGTGTTGTATTCTGTTAATTCAGTTTAAGAAGTTTGTCTTGAGCAGGGCCCAGTAGATGAGGGGAGGAGCTGGGAGGAGAGGAAAGGTGGGCAGGAGGGACTAGGCCAAGAATGTGACTGGATGTGATCAGTAAAGTTCAAATCCACAGTAGCTTTGTCTCATTGATAAACGAGGGTAGATACCAAACACAGCAAATATAAGAATGTGAATGAAATGAACACAAATCTTGATGGATGAGGGAAGGAGTTGGCAAACCTAAGGGTTTGCAATTGGAGGAAGGCAAGGCAGGAAGGACAGTATTGTGATGCAATGCAGAGCATCTCCCCCATGGTTGCCAATTTAATGGTTTTCCCACTAAAATCCAGTGTTTTTAGGTGCATGACTGGTGGCGAACTTTCCTGCCTAGTGGCTAGTGGAAAATCTAGTGCATGTCCAACATTTTATGGTCAGAATCTGGCAGTTTTTACAAACGCTTCAATTTCATCCCCCTCCCCTATTATGTATTTCATGAAACTGATTAGCCAAAACTTAGCCTTTTTTAAAAAAAATCTACTTTCGGATATTTTCTTGCATTTTTCATTGTTGGCATTTCTGGTCCTATGTACAGTCTCTAAAGTGCTATTTGACTATTGCTTCATTTTTGCTGTAAGCCATGGCTAGTTGGCTACCCCTTTAGAGATTGCACAGAGGATACCAGAGTAATTTACCCAACACAACACAGTGAGCCAGTGGCAGAAAGAATGATTTTTAAGTCAAGTGTCCAGATCCTCTGGTGTGCTTGTTTTTTAAAGGTATAAAGACAAGGAGATTCTTGCCAATTGGGTTACTTAGAAGGAAGATGTGCAGGCAATATTCTACCCAATCAAAGTGTGATGCACCCTAAGCACCAGCAAAGGAGGCATGATGATTAGGAATGGTAAGCCTCAGAAATAAATGCCCTGAGCATGCACAGAGTGCACCTGCCTCACCAATGAGGAACCTCTGTTTATTTATTTATTTATTTATTAGATTTATATACCGCCCCATAGCCGAAGCTCTCTGGGCAGTTTATTGTTTGTATTCAATAAGGTGATTCCACAACGGGTATCCTTTGTATAAACAGTATGTATTATAATCATCACTGGAACAGCCTGTTGGGTCAGGCAAAGGTCCACCTGGTCCAGCATCCTGTTCTCAGAGTAGCCAACCAAACACACACACAACATTTTTAAACCTAAAAAAAAAACCAGGGATGCAAAAGCTCCATACCCCTCTCAAATCTAGAAGACATAAGCACATATTTATATCTGTAGTTCCAAACTTAAATGCAACACACCAGTGGTTGCTAGTACTTTTAAATGCTGTTATCCACCTTGTTAAGCAATTCCTCATAACAGTGTTTTACAATAATACAAAAATGTTATCAAGCCCTAGTGGGTTAAGGCCAGATTTTGGTGGATTTGGGCATGGGTCTGGCGGGGGGGAAATTCTCTTGTTGGCAACACTGATATCCCCCTTCCCTGTAGTGTGCAGGCAGCCTCTGTAGATGGTGGGTGCTGTTAGTGCATCTGGTGGGTGTGCCTAGGCTTTGGGGGCTCAATTGTGCAGCAGCCTAGCCGAGTCCAGGGCAGGACCAGAGAAGAAGCAGAGAGGTGAGTGAGCTGGCTCTCCAAGGCCCAGGAAGCTTATTGAGACTGTCCTAACTTAGCTTAGGCAATGGGGAACTGGAATAGTGTGTGTGTGAGAGTGAGTGTGTCTGGGGGGCATTTCTTCCCTAGATTGTTTAAAAAGTTGAAAAAGATATCCTTTCAATCCTTTCAAGCTGGTTCCATTTCAGCATGGTTTTGAAGAGTATAATGTGGCTAGAGCCTTAGCTGCAACAGTTTAGACCTCCACCCAACTGTGCAAATCATTATAAAGAATTCATCTTATTTAACTTTTCTCATGCGCACCCATGTGCTACCAAAACAGGGTGGGTGAGATTTGCTGGTTGGGCCATCAGAAGCAGTGTTAGCTGGCTGGCCCAGGGCCTTTCTGTAGAACAGAGATTTTGTGTTTATACAGATAATTTCTAGCACCTGCAGTTCAGGGAGAGGTATAGTTCCTAAGTGATGCTGTCAAGCATTTCCATATGAAAAGTGATATTTATAGGTATTAATTTAATTTTTAAAGTGAAATTTCAATTAATTGCTTTCCTTGCAGGGCAAAGGAGATCAGGGTAGTTAGTTCTGGGAAGCAGTTGGCTCAGGAGAACTGAACTCACAGTTCACAAGCTTACTAAAACATTGCACCAGTACAAGGACACCTTAGCACACATGTACAGTTTTTATGCTGCAGGACTCACCTTTGGTGCATCTACAGCTGTGCGTGAAAATTCATCCTCATCTTTGACACACATGCTGACACCGTACCAGCGTTCATTGCTTCATCAGAGAAAAGCAAACTTAGTAATCTTGGCTTTTGGAAGTAACATATCTGAAGGAATTTCAAGTACACAGTGCCTCTGCAACTTTGCAGAGAAATCACAGCACATTACACTTTATTAACACTTTAACATTATGGTAGGATGACTTGCACGCTATACATTTACTTTCTAGTCACTGTTATTTAGTTTACGCAACTATTTTGCATGTGGAAAACATTGTATTTAAACTGATTTGCTTGTTTGTAAACTTCACGTCATAGTTCCTAATTAACATGTAAACACTGGGGTTTATTTTTGTCATTATCTATAGAAACGTCACCCAGAAACCCCTTTTATAGTGACCAATGCCCCAACCCCTCTGCCCCCCATTTTTGTCTTTGCCCCCTCCCCAGGAAAATCGCTACGCTCCTGTGCAACATTGAGCCAAAAATATTCATTCAGCTCACGATTCAGGGAGGAGATTCTGGGAGAAACCTGGGTGGCACATTTGGAGGGGCAGCAATGTTTCTTGCCTTCTTCTTGGTGGTAACAATATTTTTCTGAGTAGTTGGTTTGTGCTTCCTCTGACAGTTCTTATCAACAAAACCTGAATTATTCTCTCTCCCTCCCCCTTTTGCTACTTAGATACGGGATTAAATCTGGGCCAAAGTCACCCAGTGAGCTCTACAGCTGGGTGGGAATTTGAACCTAGGTCTCTGCACTCTACCTCAGTACTAGTACCACTGCACCTCACCACCTTCTATAACCTAAATTTGGAGGGCAAATGTGAACAATCCAACATACTAAAGAAGCTTCTCTGTCCTGCCTTCAACGATAGAGATAATGCATAGCCATTGTGCCTAGGGATGGGTGAGAATTTCAATTCAGTTCGCATTTCAAGCAGAATTTATCAAATTCTCACTTTCCAAAACAATATGAGAACTGAAACACAGGCGTCCTTTGAAATTTGCATTTATTAGAATTTTGGGATGCAGTTCGGCAACTAAGCAACATTTACAAAAATGCATATATTAGGGGAAAGTGTGCCTAAAAATGAATACATGAGTGAAAACAGCATGCAAAAAGGCATGAAATGATGAGAAATGGCTGGCAAAAATGTGTACCTTTGTCAAGACTGCCTACAAAAATGTGTTTATTTGGAGAAATTTGCACTAAAATGGGGTGGAGAATTTTCATGAGGACTTTTTTTAAAAAAAAACAGATTGCTGTGGAAATGTAGAGAACTAAATTTAACATTGGAAAAATGAGAAACTGAGAGAACCGAAACAGGCAGATCTTTCCATCCCTAATTGCGGCTTTTCTTTGCCATGCTGTGGGGTGGTGCTGGTCTACCTTTGAGGTGAGAAAAGGAGCCATTTCCTGGACCTTTGCTTCTGGCTCACCATTCGTGCAGGCCTGATGGAGATCATGGTATGCTCTCCATCTCTACGTGGAGAGGAAACCTTGAAGTCTCAACACAACCATCCTAGGCACATAGGAAGCTGCCTTATACCAAGTCAGATTGTTGAGTCCTCCTAGGTCAATATTGTCTACGCTGACTGGCAGTGGCTCTCCAGAATTCTCGCCTAACAATACCTGGCGATGCCAGGGATTGCATCTGGGACCTTCTGCCTGCCACTGAGCCACGGCCCTTCCCCTGAGATATCACAAATATTTCATTGGCAAGCCCCCTGAACTTGCGGCAATTCAGTGGACACAGCATCCCGAGAACATGGTGCATTTACAACCCTTTTCTTCCCGTAAGCACTTGAGCTAAGTAGCATTACTATGGCAACAGAGTACAATACTTACAGGCTCCGAGAGAGCCATGTTTCAGCTGATAATTCATCCCGCGCTGCCATGTACTTTTTTCTCCATTACCCAAGACTGTGTTGAACAAAAAGCATTCAAAGCCTCCTGGTTTTACAGCATCAGGCGAGGCTTATCTTGACACACTATTTGGAAAGGGCACCATTCAGCAAAGAAAAACAAACCCCCTTCTTCTCACATCAGAAACAATATTTTTAAACACTTCAAAGAATGTTGGTTTGTGATCTCACCATCTCCAGGGAGGGTGTGTGTGCATCCCAGTGTGATTTCTTTCAGCTTGGGACTCATTAACACATAGGGCTGACCACAGGTGAGAAATCAACTTGACTTCCAAGTCAGTTGTCAGATAAACAAGAGGTAAGTCCTTATTCTTCAATTGGTGCAGCTTGAGGACGTTGACAAGGTGCTTGGACAGGTGCGTGCAACCACTTCTGTGTTAGACCCTTGCCCCTCTTGGCTAATAAAAGCTAGCAGGGATGGCACTGCCAGCTGGGCCAGGGAAGTGATTAATGCCTCACTATGTGAGGGAGCGGTCCCGCACTGCCTTAAGGCGGCGGTGGTGAGACCACTTTTGAAGAAATCCTCCCTGGACCCAGATAATTTGAATAACTATAGGCCAGTAGCAAATGTGCCATTCCTGGGCAAGGTTCTGGAAAGGGTGGTTGCATCCCAGCTCCAGGCACTCTTGGATGAGACCGATTATCTGGATCCATTTCAATCGGGTTTCAGGCCCGGTTTTGGTACGGAGACAGCCTTGGTCGCCCTGTATGATGACCTTTGTCGGGAGAAAGACAGAGGGAGTGTAACTCTGTTGATTCTCCTTGATTTCTCAGCGGCTTTTGATACCATCGACCATGGTATCCTTCTGGGGAGGCTTGCGGATTTGGGAGTTGGAGACACTGCCTGGCAGTGGTTCCGCTCCTGTCTTGCAGGTCGTCTCCAGAAAGTAGTGCCTGGGGAGCACTACTCGATACCCTGGGCGCTCCAATATGGAGTTCCGCAGGGATCAGTTCTGTCCCCCATGCTCTTTAACATCTATATGAAGCCGCTGGGTGCTGTCATCAGGAGTTTTGGAGTGCGTTTTCATCAATATGCTGATGATACGCAGCTCTACTTCTCCTTTTCATCTTCTTCAGGTGAGGCTGTCAAGGTCCTAAACCAATGCTTGGCCGCGATAATGGACTGGATGAGAGCGAACAAATTGAAGCTCAATCCGGACAAGACTGAGATGCTGATAGTAAATGGATCCCCTGACCAGTTGGATGTTCTACCTGTTCTGGATGAGGTTACACTCCCCCTGAAGGAGCAGGTGCGCAGCTTGGGAGTCCTTTTGGACCCATCCTTGTCACTTGAGGCGCAGGTGGCCTCGGTGGCACGGAGTGCTTTTTACCAACTTAGGCTGGTAGCCCAGCTACGCCTGTATCTGGACAGGGAACATCTTGCTTCAGTTGCTCTGGTGACCTCAAGATTGGACTACTGCAATGCACTTTACGTGGGGCTGCCCTTGAAGACAGTTCGGAAACTGCAGCTTGTGCAGAATGCAGCGGCCAGATTTTTTTTTTTTATAATAATTTTTTTTATTATTCAAATTTTTATAAAACAAATACAAATACAACAAAAACAATACAACAAAAAAAATAAAATAAAAAGAAAAACTTGACTTCCGATTTGTTACAGATCAGCTATAAGTATATAATATATATCAAACCTGTCTCCTAAAACATACGAAATTCACTTTTTTCCAAAGTCTATCTTAATTAATCGTCAAATCCCATTATCATCATTTCATTTTTTTCTTTCAACAAAAAGTCCAAAAGAGGCTTCCATTCCTTAAGAAATGTATCTGTCGTTTTTTCTCTAATAAGACATGTCAATTTGTCCATCTCAACTAAGTCCATTAATTTCAATAGCCATTCTTCCATTGTTGGTATAGATTCCATTTTCCACTTTTGTGCATATAATAATCTTGCTGCCGTGATCATATATAATATTATTCTTCCATATTTCTTTTCCTTTTGTTTATCCATAAAACCCAATAAAAAAAATTCTGGTTTTGACTGAATATTTATCTTTAAAAAATTTTGCATCATCCTACCTATCTGTGCCCAAAATAATTTTGCCTGTTTACACAACCACCACATATGATAAAAAGATCCTTCTTGTTGTTTACATTTCCAACATACATTAGAAACATTACTATGCATTTCTGACAACTTTTCTGGAGTCATATACCAACGATACATCATTTTATAAAAATTTTCTTTAAGATTATAGCATAATGTAAATTTCAAACCTTTTTTCCACATATTTTCCCATTGATCCATTTGTATATTATAACCAAAAATTTTTGCCCACTTAACCATACACTCTTTTACTTGTTCTTCTTCCATGTCCATTTTTAATAAAAATTTATACATTTTTGCAATTATACATTCATCATTTGTACACAAACCTATTTCAAAATCAGATTTATTTATTTCAAACCCATACATTTTCTTGTCCATTTTAAATCTTTCTAACAATTGTAAATAGGCAAACCATTGTGAACTATATCCTTCCTTTATTAGTTGTTCTCTCTCTTTCATTATATATTCACCATGCACATTTTCTAATAGTTCTTGGTAAGTTAACCATTTCTCTTTTCCAGCCATTTCTCTTCTATAAAATGCTTCTTGACTTGAAACACATAGTGGTATTTTCGAAAAAAACCTTGTTTTGTATTTATTCCATATATTCAACAAAGGACGTCTTATAAAATGATTATTAAAATCCACATTAACTTTTACTTTATCATACCATAGATATCCATGCCATCCCCACTTCAGGTTGTGACCCTCCAAATCCAATAATCTTTTATTCCTCAATAGAATCCATTCCTTTATCCAGACTAAGCAACAAGCAGCAAAATAAAGTCTCAAATTTGGTAATCCCAGCCCTCCTCTTTCTTTGGCATCTTATAATAATTTAAATTTAACTCTTGGTTTTTTCCCCTGCCAAACAAATTTAGAAATATCTTTTTGCCATTGTTTGAAAGGTAGATCAGAGGATATGACAGGTATTGTTTGAAAAAGAAACATCATTCTCGGCAATACATTCATTTTTATTACAGATATTCTACCCATTAATGACAACTGTAATTTATCCCATTTTAACAAATCTTTCTTAATCTCTGTCCATAGTTTTTCATAATTATTATGAAACAACTTTGAATTTTTATTTGTCATAATGATACCTAAATATTTCACCTTTTCTTCTATTTTAAAATCTATCTTCTCCATTAACTCTTTTTGATCTCTTAAAGATAAATTTTTCACCAACATCTTCGTTTTTTGATTATTGATCTTAAATCCTGCTAATGGTCCAAATTCTTCTAGTTTATCCATCAATACTTTGATTCCTTCCAAGGGATTTTCTAATACAATTATCAAGTCATCAGCAAATGCTCTCAATTTATATTCCTCTTTTTTTATCTTTATTCCCGAAATCCTTTTGTCTTGCCTTATGTCTCTAAGCAGCACTTCTAAAACCAGAATAAATAGAAGGGGGGACAATGGACATCCCTGTCTTGTACCCTTTTGTATTTCACATGAGTCCGTTAAATCCCCATTGACAATTATCTGTGCGGCCAGATTAATAACCGGGACCAAACGGTTGGAACATGTGACACCGATTCTGGCCCGCTTGCACTGGCTGCCTATATGTTTCCGGGCCCGATTCAAGGTGCTGGTTTTAACCTATAAAGCCTTACACGGCATGGGCCCACAATACCTGATGGAACGTGTCTCCCGATATGAACCTACCCGTACACTACGGTCAACATCGAAGGCCCTCCTCCGGGTGCCTACTCAGAAAGACGCCTGGAAGGTGACTACAAGAAAGAGGGCCTTCTCGGTAGCGGCCCCCGAACTATGGAACACCCTTCCTGACGAGGTACGCCTGTCGCCTACTTTACTATCTTTTTGGCACCAGGTGAAAACCTTCCTCTTTGCCCAGGCATTTTAATATTTTAATATTTTAATATTTTATTACTTTAATATTTTAATATTTTAGTATTTGTATTTAATGTTGTAAAGATAGTTATATGTTCCATCTTTTTCTTCTAATTTACTTTTGATTTGTATTTAACATGGGTTTATTATGTTAATCTTGCTTTTGTTATATGTCTAAATTGTTCATTTGGTGATTAGCTGGTTTTTAATTTGAATGTAAATATATTTTTATTTGATGTACACTGCCCAGAGAGCCTTGCTATGGGCGGTATAAAAAATGGAATTAAATAAATAAATAAATAAAATAAAATAGATGTTGCTGAACTACCATTCCCATCATCCCTGGCCATTGGCCATGCTTGCTAGGGCTGATGGGAGTTGTAGTTCAGCAACATCTGGAGGGTCAAAAGTTCCCCACGCCTGGACTAAGTCTGCCTAAACCAAAAGCCAACACAATGTCTCCAGATCAAAGATGTGTCCCCCTCGCCATCCATGCAAATATAGCCGGTTATTTTCTCATTAAGCCACGAAGCTTTCATTTTAAATCTCAGAAGCAGGAAGAAGAAATTTTTAACACTAGCCTCTTTTCATGATTTCTCTTGGGATTTCAACCAGGCAGCTGAAAACGGCTGCTCTAATTAGCATAGCAAACAGCAAACTTGCTTAGAAGTAACAATCTGGCGGGTTGGGGGGGACTAATGAGAAATCTTTGTAAGTATGTTTGCTGAAATATGTAGAGTCCAGCAAAGCAAAGGGAACCAGCAGTAAGGAAAGGACTTATGAAAAAAAGGTTAGCCTAGAATAGAGACAGGGAACCGTTTTCAGCCTGAGAGCAACATTCCGACATGGGAAAAATTCAGGGGGGGGGCATGTGTCAGTGATCCAGAAGCAAAAGTGGATACGGCTAGAAATCTACATGGGTGGGAAAACAGATGTGAGTTTTTCCTTTGTACTGCAGGCTACTTTTCAGCTATGCAAAAGCCAGAGATTTTGGGATCCCCTCCCAACCCGCCAATCTCTCCATCCATCCAGGCAAGCACGTGACATGTTTACAGTTCAAGTAGTGGCGACTGGTGGATGCATTTTAGCAGAATCTGCTCCAGTTTGAGTCAGAACTGTCCAAAGGGCTGAGCCTCCACTGGTTCAAGGAGATATTGCAGCCAGGGAGGTGCAGGGCAGGGCTGGTGATGGGTGTAGGCTAGGATGAATCCAGGGCCATAAATAGACAGTCCTGGAAGGCTGCATTCGGCCATCTCTGTGCTATGCGTTGATGAAGCATCATTCCTAGGGACATTCTGGGTAAGTGCAGAGCTTGGAAAAGTTACTTTTTTGAACTACATCTCCCATCAGCCTCAGCCAGCACCATGCTGGCTGGGGCTGATGGGAGTTGTAGTTCAAAAAAGTAACTTTTCCAAGCTCTGGGTAAGTGTGGGGGCAACAACTCTCACCACCTCATCTGATTCTTTGTATCTTCCATCTGATTGTTTGCCCTCAACCCCACACAAGCATCCACACTGCGGATGTGCTAGAATCCCTCCCAGTTTGGATTTGGTACCAAATTTTCCATTAATTAGCTTATTCTCTGTCATTGCAGATCAGGTTTTTATGTAGTGATTTTTCATGGCTATTTTCAAAAATGGATTTTAAAAAAAAGAAAACCTGCTTTGAAAATATTGATATTAAGAACGATAACTTTATCAATATTTCCTGCGCCTCTGTGGCGCAGAGTGGTAAGCGGCAGTAACACAGCTGAAGCTCTGCTCACAGCCGGAGTTCGATTCCAACGGAAGGAGGAAGTCGAATCTCCGGTAAAAGGGGTCGAGGTCCACTCAGCCTTCCATCCATCCGTGGTTGGTAAAATGAGTACCCGGCATATGCTGGGGGGTAAAGAAAGGCCGGGGAAGGAACAGGCAATCCCACCCCATATAAAAAAAACGGTCTGCCTAGTAAACGTCGCAAGACATCACCCTAAGAGTCGGAAACGACTCGCACTACAAGTGCGAGGACACCTTTACCCTTTTTTTAACCAATGTTTCCTTTCAAAATATCAATATTTCCTTTTAAAATATTGATATTAATATCAACATTTTTTGCAAGGAAAAAAGAATTGGTAAAAGCAGTAGCTGCAGACAAAGAACGAATTTGACTCGATACTGGCCTATTAGGTCAACTGAACGTTTTCAAACTAGTACCAGCCAAAAGATCCCATCCCTAATCCACACCCCAAAATATCAGGAGGCTTTTTGCACTTCCACCAAATGTAGTGAAAAAAGCTGGACTGAATTAATGCTGTGCTGAAATCTCCTCCAGTTTCTCAAAAGTTTTCTTCCATTCTGAAAGAGGCTTCTTTTTTCCTGTCTCATTCTCAGAGCACTTGAGATTTTCTGTGGGCACAAGATTTGAATTTTCCTTAGCATTTCCAGAGCTTGGAAAAGTTACTTTTTTGAACTACAACTCCCATCAGCCCCAGCCAGCATGGCTACTGGATTGGGATGATAGGAGTTGTAGTTCAAAAAAGTAACTTTTCCAAGCTCTGCATTTACCTACCTGAAAACATTTTTTTCAAGCATCTGGCAGCCTCCCTGGTTGTCCATGCTTCCTGATCTGAAAAAGCCCACAGGAGAAGTTACCTTATGATGTCTTCTGCAGAGATTTAAATTAAGCACCTGGGAAGGCTGCAGAGTTCAGACCACTGGTCGAAGGAATTGTATAATGAAAGAAAAGATACTGAAGCACCCCTCACCCATCTCAAAGCTAAGGCTAGTGCATCAAAACCCTTGTGCCCCACCCACTTGGATTCCACTGACATTTTCTCTCCCCTTTGACACTTTTCAAATGCAGTTTCTTCTCTCATTAACTGATGGAGAATGGTTAAAAAAGAGAGATGGTTATAAAAGTATTCAGCATTAGGCTGTGTACTTCAGCTGCGCCCTACATTTGACCACATTTCATTTTAGCAGTATGAATGCTTGATAGGGCCTCATTACAGTGGCTGTGAATGCTAGCAAATACACCTGTCTTTCTTTCAATATTGATTTATATCAAATTCTTAAGAAGGTGCTTGCAAGCATTCATAGATCTCCTGTTTGTTAAAACTCATACAGATCATTTCTCTTGTTTAATTCAGTCATCCTGAGAGAATGCCTAATTTAACCATCTATTACATTTAAGGTTAAGAAGATAAGAAATCTTTCTTTCCTCTTTTTATACCGTTGTGAGGCATGCATCTCAGCTGGTAGATTCAGTCTCATTCAGAACTAGAGGTGAGGACAAAAATTTCTAGGCCTGGAGACTACTGGTGAGTTGGGTAAGCCATGGTATCCATCAAAATCAGGTGACAACTCCAAAAGATTAAAGTGAACCTTGGGTCAGGCAATGGGATCCAAGAAGCAAACTGAGGAAGCCGAAGATGATGTGGGACAGGACCAAACCAAAATGTCTCAGGGTAGGAAACCCAGGTCCCTGGATAGCGAGGTGAATGATGTTGCTATAGAGCAGCCTTCCCCAACCTGGTGCCATTCAGATGTTTTAGACTACAACAGCCCCACCCAGTATGGGCAATAGTCTGGGATGATGACAAGTGTAGTCTGACATCTGGAGGTCATCAGGTGGGAGAAGGTTGCTGTAGAGCAGGTGTGGGGAATCTTTGGCCCTCCAGGTATTGCTGAACTACAGCTTACATCAGCCCCAGCAAGCATGCCCAATGGCCAGAGATGATGGGAGTTGTAGTTCAGCTACATCTGGAGGGCGATAGGTTCCCCACACTTGCCATAGTTACAAGGAAGGGCCATAACAAAGTGGTAGAACCCATGTAGAAGCTCCCAGGTTCAGTGCCCTCCTCAACTTCCATTTAAAGGATTGGGACTACTCTCCCCCCAAGCCTGCTGATAACGTCCCTCTTGTACATGGGCAGTGCTGTTTTGGTTACATACAGATCCACAGTTGCAGAATGAATTTGCTCTTCGTATGTAGCAGGGGTGAAGGAGCCGAATGCAGCTCTTCAGGTCACTCTGCTCAGCTCTCACGACTCTTCCCCAACTAGAGCTGCCTCTTCAGCCATGCACTCTTTCCGCAGGCCACCTCTCTGACACTACTTTGCACCCTCCTTGAGTATTTGTCTCTGTGTCCTTGGATGGACCTGTCTGAGTGTGTGTAAAGGTAACACTGTACAAAGGTAAAATTTAATTCATTATTCTGCTCACTTTTGCCTCTGGCCCTGCGCTCCTCTGGCATGTGGCCCCTGGAAGGTTAGCCAGAAGGAAATGCTTAGATTGAAAGAGATTCCCCACTCCTGGTACAGAGGATTCCAGGAGTGTGACTTATAACCCCTTTTCTAGCTAGCAGAGAACGGTCTTCTGCTTGCCTATTTCAAGCACCATCTCACATTCTTTCTTATTTCTGGGTCCATCTCAGAAGAGAATCTGCATCTGATCAAAAACTGGAGGACCATGGAGAGGTAAAATCCTCATCATCGCCACTTGGAAAAGCCATACAGCCTAAGGTTTTACTGAGTGCTTACATACACTTCGTGAAAAATTACGACATCATCTGCTCCCACCCTTTTTTCATCTCACTTATGTGTAACATTTTTAGCCATCCTGTAAAAAGATAAGCCATTTGCTGAAAGTCTAGTTAAATCCCACTTTTAGGGATTAAGAGGTACTGGCCAAAGCATCATTTCCTCTGGAATAACTTCAGGTCACCAGTAGGGATGGGTGAGAATTTTGATTCGGTTCGCATTTCAAGAAGAATTTATCAGATTTGCACTTTCCGAAACAATATGAGAACTGAAACCCAGCCATCCTTCGAAATTTGCATTTATCAGAATGTTGGGATGCAGTTCACCAACTAAACATTTGCAGAAATGCATATATTGGGGGAAGTGTTCATTAAAAATGAATACATGCATGAAAATAACATGCAAAAAGGCATGAAATGATGAGAAATGGCTTGCAAACATATGCACCTTTGTCAAAACTACCTATAAAATGTGTTTATTTGGAGAAATTCACACTAAAATGGTGGAGAATTTTCATGAGGATTTTTTTAAAAAAATTGCAGACTGCTGCAGAAATGTACAGAACTGAATTTAACACTGGGAAAATGAGAAACTGAGCGAACCGAAACGGACAAATCTTTCCATCCCTAGGGTCTAGGAGTGAGCGATAACAAATTCTATAGAGTACTAATGAGGTTAATGTCGTATAAAGCCTTGTGCAATGTTGTTTAAAAGCATAACTAAATAAATGACACCTATGAATGACAGCTGAACTTCCAAAATTTAGACAAGGTAATTATGAGGCATGTGTAACACAGCAGTTTTAAAAACATGGGTGGATGATAGGTGGGCAGAAAGGCGGCTTTAATTTTCTAACAAATAAGCTGTGTGTACTTTGACAAGACAAGAAGCATTAAAGATCATTTCAGTGTCAGGTGTTCCTTGTAGATAGATTCAAAAGTGTTATGGAATAATCAAGACAGAACTTGGTAAATTATTTACAACACAATAAAAAAAATGTTGATGCAGTGGTAAGTTCCTTTAAGTTCAGTGGGCGTTCCTTGCTAGTATCTAGAATGGCAGTTTAAGGAATGAGCATTTGTGTGTGTGAGTGAATTAGGGGATCACTGACTGTAATGGAATACATATTGAGGAGAAAGTCAAAACAGCACCAAGCAAGATTTCATATGAAATTGAACAGATATATTAAATATTTAGTTATGAACTTTTCAGTCGCTTTGACATTTGGTAGCTAAGCAGCAAATAATTTCAAACCTTTGGAAGTTGGCATTAAGATATATTTGGACAAATTCAACATACGGATTCAGTTTAACAGCTGCTGCTCATTCCCACTTGTAAAAATGAGTGTTTTATTTAAGATATATTTGCTGTCCTGGGCTCCTTCCAGGGGGAAGCGCAGGATATAATTTTAATTAATAAATAAATAATATCTCTCCCTCTTCCAGACACAATACTTCAAAGATAATCCAGTTGGCCCTCCACAATCAGCAATACAGAAATCTGTCTCTCTTACATGCACCCAGCTAGAAGCCAGATGTGGCCTGGGATCATTTATAGACCTGCTGGATCAAGATGTAGTCATCATCTAGCCTGAAAGGACTTGCAGGTCACTCTGTATGGTGGGAGACCATGAAAAAGAGGGCAGATGTTCTTGCAAGTGCTGTAGAGATGCATCAACATTACCACCTCTTTGATGGAAGGTGATTCAGAGGAGGCAAATCTAGAGCAAAATGCAGTGGACAGCTTCCTCTGTGTGCCTTGGACTTATGGGAACCTGTAATGACTTAATTATTTCCTTGCAGCACCCTGTCTGTTCTTTCACAACATGCAGTCTGGGAATTTCTGTTCTTCCTACAAATCCCTTGCTTCTCCTTTGAAAAATGGGTGTTTTCTGCAATGGGTGCGCATATTCCTTCCTTTGTTATTCCTTCTAAATACATGATGTTTTCTTATTTTAAAAAGTGAGTCCGTTGGCCTGTCTAAGTAAGTCTTATCTATTATTGGAATGCAACAGTTGTGTTGGGCATCAAGAGAATTGGCAGGCATCAGCTCTCAAACCAGTAATGATTTGAAATGAATGCTGATGAAAGTTAAAGAGGAAAGCACAAAAGCAGGACTACAGCTGAACGTCAAGACTAAAGTAATGACAACAGAAGATTTATGTAACTTTACAGTTGACAATGAGGACATTGAACTTGTCAAGGATTATCAATACCTGGGCACAGTCATTAACCA
The DNA here is from genome assembly GCF_030035675.1 of Rhineura floridana. Taxonomy (NCBI): domain Eukaryota; kingdom Metazoa; phylum Chordata; class Lepidosauria; order Squamata; family Rhineuridae; genus Rhineura; species Rhineura floridana. The sequence continues at coordinate 31,721,171 of NC_084495.1, read as the reverse complement.
AAATGGAGACAATCGTCAAGAAATCAGAAGAAGGCTAGGACTGGGGAGGGCAGCCATGAGAGAACTAGAAAAGGTCCTCAAAGGTAAAGATGTATCACTGAACACTAAAGTCAGGATCATTCAGACGATGGTATTCCCGAACTCTATGTATGGATGTGAAAGTTGGACGGTGAAAAAAGTGGATAAGAGAAAAATCAACTCATTTGAAATGTGGTGTTGGAGAAGAGCTTTGCGGATACCATGGACTCAGAAAAAGACAAACAATTGGGTGTTAGAACAAATTAAACCAGAACTATCACTAGAAGCTAAAATGATGAAACTGAGGTTATCATACCTTGGACACATCATGAGAAGACATGATTCACTAGGAAAGACAATAATGCTGGGGAAAACAGAAGGGAGTAGAAAAAGAGGAAGGACAAACAAGAGATGGATTGATTCCATAATGGAAGCCACAGACCTGAACTTTCAAGATTTGAACAGGGTGGTTCATGACAGATGCTATTGGAGGTTGCTGATTCATAGGGTCACTATAAGTCATAGTCGACTTGAAGGCACATAACAACAACACACAGCTCTCTTGATCTCAGGCAGAGGTGTCTCTCAGCCCTGCTACATGAGATTGTTTGATTGAAGGTGCCAGACTTTGAAACTGGGACCATCTGCATGCAAGGAATGTGCTCCAGCACTGATCTATGGTTCTTTGCCTTCATGCTAACATATGTTGCTACCTTATTCTGAGACGCGTCATTGCTTCATCTAGAGCTTGATGCTGTGTAGAAGCACGCAAGAAGGTTTTTAGTTAGTTTGCTTAGTTACTCCATTCATTTTCATGATGAATTTGTTTGCTTTTCCATTCATTTTCACAGAGCTTGGAAAAGTTACTTTTTTGAACTACAACTCCCATCAGCCAATCTAGTGGCCATGCTGGCTGGGGCTGATGGGAGTTGTAGTTCAAAAAAGTAACTTTTCCAAGCTCTGCATTTTCATAACTAATTTTGGGAGTTTGGCCATTGATCTCACTATTCCCTTTCATTTTCATTCCTCCATTTATTTCAATGGGAGACCCAGACAGTTTTCTGCTGCCTGTACATTCAATGTTTTCTGCTCTAATGGCATGGCCCTTTTAAGGTATTCTACTAACCTCTCTCCCATGGCCACAAGTCCTGCCAAATTTGAAGCAGACAGAACATGGTGACCCTGTTTTGCAGACTCCAATTTAATCTGTCATGTTCATTGCTCTCCCCCGCCTCACTGCCCCAGTTGGCCCAGCAATCTGTCTCTGATCTGTACAAGCTATTCCAGAGCATTGTAATTTTTCATCTCAGTAGAAACTAATGAAAAAGGATTCAAATAAATTGCTTGTGAATTGATTTTTTAGTTTTGATTGTGTTTGAATTCTCATTCATTCTTCTAACTAAAATGAATGAAACAAGTGGGGTCCTTTGCTTCATTTCTCACCAGTTATGAAAATAAACGCACATCTCTCATACTGGTTTCTTCAACCACACAGGGCCTTCTCTCAATCCCGCCAACAAAAACAGCCAGATTGGCGGGTACAAGAGAGAGGGCATTCTCAGTGGCGGCCCCCACTCTTTGGAACTCCCTCCCACAAGATTTCCGGCATGCCTCTTCTTTAAATGTGTTTCGGAAAGCCTTAAAGACCTGGCTCTTTCAGCAGGCCTTCGGGGTATCTGGGGAGGGTTAATTGTTATAACTGAAATGCCTCCTGCCCAGTTTTAATATTGTTGCTGCAGATGTGTTGTTTTTATATTGTATTACTGTATTTTATCAATTGTATTTTAACAATTTTGTAAGTCGCCTAGAGTGGCCATTGGCCAGATAGGCGACGAAGAAATTAAATTTATTATTATTATTATTATTATTCAACCGTCATCAGGGATTCTTTACCTAGAGATGTGTGATCTTATACATCACAGATGGGGAACCTGTGGCCCTCCAAACTTTGGTGGACCCCAGCTCTCATCCCTCCCCTTAAATATTAAACAGGAGCCATCTCTGTTATCTTTTCAGTGCCTATTGAAGACCTTCCTTTTTCAACAAGCCTTTTAAGTAGAGACCTTATCCCAGCCTGCGTCTGTGCTGAAGTTGCTTTTTAAGTTGTTTTTAAAGATGTTTTTAAGGTGTTTTGTTTTAAAGTCTTTTGTTCTTAAGATGTTTTAGAGTACTTTTAATGTGATGCTTTGCCGCTCCTTCTGGGAGGAAGGCTGGGATATAAATTTAATAATAAATAAAAAATAATCAGTACCAGCCAACATGGGCAATAGTCATGAGTGATGGGAACCGCAGTCCAACAACATCTGGAGGGTTGAAGGTTCCCCATCCCTTTACTACAGGCAAATGTTGTTTTCTACCACTGCATCTCCCCCATGCGGGTTAATTTGCATCATAATGATGTGGCAGTCAGTGAGACATTTAATCAGACCCTTAGAACTCTGAAATGCAGCAGACATGTTGAAGTCTATAAGACTGATCAGAAAGAGAGAAACCAATTTGCTTGCTTTCTGGTTGTCACTCTTTATTTCCAGATTAAAAATAGTTTACTGTGATTATTAGATTTAAAAAGAGAATGCTCTACCCAGGCGAGCAAAACACAGCCAAGAAAATGGCTCTATAATTGTTTGAACAGGAAATGTGTTATTTACAGCAAATGAAATTAATGTGTTACAAGGTTACCTTTTGTTAGGCACTTTATGCGGCATAGGAATAATTTGAGCACACGCAAATTGCAGGGGAGTGTTATCCCCCCTCCCCATTATCATAACAGACACATACTTACCTCTGTGAATTATATTCTCATAACAAATGATGAACATGGCATATTGTTTCAGTATAATTATCACTCCAGGTGGCGTTCAGTCGGTGATAACAGGAATGTGTGTACAGCTTGTTTTTGCTCTGCTAATGCTGCATGAACATCAGCATATTCAAACGTTTCAGTGTGCTCAGGTTTGGGGATCCCCAGTATAGCTCAGTGGCTGAGCATAGGCTTTGCATGCAGAAGGTCCCAGGTTCAATCCCTGGTATCTCCAGAGCTTGGAAAAGTTATTTTGAACTACAACTCCTATCAGCCCAACCAAGTGGCCATGCTGGCTGGGCTGATGGGAGTTGTAGTTCAAAAAAGTAACTTTTCCAAGCTCTGGGTATCTCCAGTTAAAAGGGGTTGCTGCTGTTCATAAGAACATAAGATTCCCCGGCATCAAAACAAAAGTGCATCTAGTCCAGCAACCTAAGAACATAGGAAGAACCTTGCTGGGTCAAGAAATAGTGGGGCCTCCTGCACACACCAACTCATCAAGAGGTCCACCATTCCATACAGCATAGGAATTGGGCCTTTACTTTCATGGAATTCCCTCCCATTAAATATTAGATAGGCACCGACTTTTCAGCACTTACTGGAGATCTTCCTCTTTCAACAAGCCTTTTAAGTGGAGATCTTTCCTGGTCTGCATTGGAATTGTTTTTAGATGTTTTAATTGTTTTACTGCTTGTGTGTTTGCAGTTCTCACTCCTTTGGGTGGACGAGCGGGATATAAATGTAATAAATAAATAAATACATCTAGTCCAGCATCCTTCTCTCTCAGTGGCAGACCAGATGCATATGGGAAGCCCGCAAGCAGGACCAGAGTGCAACAGTGCCCTCTCTATTCCCAGCAATCAGTATTCTGAACCATGCTGCCTCCAGCAATGGAAGTAAAGCACAGCCATCATGGCTAGTAGCCACTGATAGCCTTATCATCCATAAATGTGATAAGAAAGTCAATTAATTGTAAAACAAGCTTCGTTCTATACTGTTGTTTTAAGTTGTATTGCAAAGCACCCTGGAATAAATATTTGTGGAAGCTGATATAAAAAAGGCCTTCAATAAATAAATAACTTAGGGGGGGGGAGCCTGCTAGCTGACACTGTACATTCTCAAAAGCTTAGAACAGCCACACAAGCATCACAGCTATACATCCCAGATGCCATGGCAAGAGTTCCTCCTTTGCCTTCCATTCTCTTTCGCTAAACCAATCATCTGAAACAAATGATTCGAAGCTAAGTTGGCGTGCGCAACATGGTTTCAAGGGTCGGGGAGAGTTTCCTAGGTACTCCTGGAATGAAATCATTCATCAGGAGATTCAAATTACACATTTAAATTCAATTTTTAGTCCTGAAGAACTGGAACTCTTGGAAAGAGAAGGGAAGCAATTCTGTTAAAAGATTTTTCTCATGCTGGAGTAGAGAATGCAATTTCTCTCCTGGAATGGTTGGGGTGCCAGTGACCACGCTAATGGGTCCATTAAACTTCCGCAGTGTGTGTTTTGTGCCTTCGCAGCTGACAAAACTGACTGCAGCCCTCTGGCAACAAGAGAGTTTTTTAACAAAAGTGTTCCTTCATCTGCCACCTTTGACTTACTGCTTTTATAGATAACAAATGGAGACTTGCAAAATTGCAGAGAAATGGGGATGGGGGCATCAGGAAAATTGTCTCTTACTCTAAGAGAATTCTGATAATGATGAGTCATGCACAGAGCAACTAACTATAGAAAGCTGGCATAACTTCCGCCAGTTCTGCTGGGCTGATAGGTCACATGACTGAGATAAAAGGGGTTAGAAATAGGTATGTGTCTCTCTCTGCCCTGTCCTGTCCCCATACCCCCAGAATGCCCCTCTTTGGGGATTTATGCTGGTGCAAGTTCCACCATCTTATGTTCCACTGGCTGACCTGGCATGAGGGACTTAAGCCAGTGTATCATCAGCTCAGCCAGGGTGAGGGACTTATGGTATCATAGACCTAGTTGAGCCCCAGCTCAGTTGGGAAGCCCCAAAAGCCAAAGACTCTCATTCCGGTAGATCTATGGTTTGGACTGCACTGTTGGAGGCTACAATCCTATTCACACTTACCTGGGAGTAAGCTGCATTGAGCTCAATGGGGTGTACTCTGGAGGGGCCATAGGCCAGTGGTAGAACATCTGATTTACATGCAGAAGGTCCCAGGTTCAATCTTTGGCTTCTCCAGATAGGGCTGGGAATCCTATCTGAAATCCTAGAAAGCCTCTGCCAGTTAGTGCAGACAATACTGTTCCGGAGGGAATAACTCGGTAAAAGGCAGCATCCTATGTTCTGAGTAGACACGTATAGGTTTGTACTGTTGGTGCTGCAGACTGAAAGAGTTCCAGGGCGATGATGTCCTTCCAGATAACAACCCAGCTCTACCCATCCAGGCAGCCCCTTTGTTTCCTTCAATTTCGCAGAGCTATAGAAGCTTTCAGGTCAGGCTCAGCTTACCTCGGCAACCGTCAGCCTTGGAGTGTTTGCCTTGCTGTTAGATATGGCTTTTGTTTCCTTGACTGGTAGATTCCCCACAGGGACTAATCTCAGAGACTGCGCTCCATCGTGCTAGCCCTCTAGATTCCCTAAGTCCAGCATCTCTCCTGTCCTCCAGGCACTGCAAGGTTGTGTTGCAGGCTTTCTGGGGACAAAAATAAAAGGCTCGGGAATTAGTAATTCACGAATATGAACAATGAGATTTGATTCTAAGTGAGATCAGGCAAGCATCCTCCTTTGCTAACTCTAAATGGGCCTTAAAATACACCTTTCCCCCATCATGGAATCCAGGTTATTGGATGCTGTTTTTTAGAGCTAGATGCATGAGGGAAGAAGGGGCCTTTAAGGCCATTGAGTCCAACCCCTTGCTGAATGCAGGAATCCAAGTTAAAGCATCACCGACAGGTGGCTGTCCAGCTGTCTCTTGAAAGCCTCCAGTGATGAATGCCTCCAGAGAGACTGTGCTTGCCATATGAGGATTGCTCCTTCTACCTCCCTCGCCTTGCTCTTTATTCCTAGAAGCCTTCAGAGGCTTGGAAAGTGTCAGATCGTGAGAGGGCCTTCTGATGACCCCAGGTCTATGGGACCCTCGTGCACAGTGGTGCATCATCTCTTTACAGCTTTCATTAGTTGCTGAAGGCACACCTCTTTACCCTGGCCTTTGAAAATCGAGGGACTGATTTTGGTCTCCTCCCTATAAAGTGTTGCATGGATTATGATTTGAGGAGTTTTGTTTGTTTGTTTACTATTTTAATTGTGTTTATATGCTGTAAATAGCCACTAATGCTATCAGCAACGGTAAGCTTTATGCTCATTTTTTGAGCATCGTGTTAGCGTTACGACTTTTATTATGTGTTATGTGTTCCTGTTATTGAAGACATTATTTTCTGTTACCTCCTTTGAATGTAAATGCATTTATGGAAAATGTGGTTTAACTGACTATGACCATTGTTTTGTTGGTGTGCTATCATCTGTGTTTCTCAGATGGGATTTGATGTTTTAATTGGTTTAACTGGTTTGACTGTTGGATTTTATGGATTTACATTTATCCATAGCCGTAGCTCTGGGAAGCAGCCTGATCCATTTCAGAGCCTCTCTGTGTCTTTCCAATTGGATTTATTCTTTGGGACAAAATTAGATCTTTTACAAATGAAGCTCTCTCTCCCCCCCCCCACCCCATTCAGTCTAATGGGGAAACTAAAAATGGCTACAACTTTATTTCCTGTTCACAATACTGAATGAAATTTGCAGGCATTAGCAACCTCTCCAGAGTGTATTAAGCTGGCCAAATTGTAGGCAGGTAAACTGAGAGGTGTTCATGAAGAGAATCTTTATCTTAAACAACAACAACAACAACAACAAAGGAAAAGTCAATAACTATTTTCTGCCAGATTTGGGCACAATTTGCAGGCATGGCAACTCCATCTGAGGAGACACAACATGCCAAATTTCCTAATTATACCTGGAATGGTTCTCCTGCAAGGGCAGAATTTACTGTTTTGGGACAGGGAGAATCTGAACCCTAAGGGATGGATGGTGATGGTAGCAGACAAAAATGGATCCCCAGGAAAGACTGGAGTGGGGAAAATGGCCCTTCCCACAAGGATCCTGTTACCCCAAGAGTCATTGACAGGGGGAGTTGGGTTCTACCCCCACCATGGATTTTTGGGATATAGTGTTTTCTCCTTGGGAGGGAGAGATCCATTGACTTGCATAAGGGAAGGAGTGTGGAAGGAGAGACCATGGATCTTAAAACCAAACACAGTGTTTAACCTCTCCTTCAAACGCTATCATTGGAGTGCTCCTGGAAAATTATTCCCTCTGATTAAAACCTAGAGCTGTCTGTCAAAATGAAAGGTTCTCATCCAACCCCTCCCCGGTCCAGCTCAGACCATCTCCCTAGTTAGCTTGTTTTGATTTTTTTAAAGCAGTGGTTGCTTTTAAAATGCAGCATTTGGAGGGAGCCCAAGTCCACAGAGCAGCTGAGGACTCTAGAGAGGTCCTCTGACTTGAGACACATGAGTTTATGGTGCAATCTGACTCAGGATTGTGGAAACCTTATCCAAATCACCCTTACTCACCTTGTGGTTCAAGATTTAGGGCCGATGCTGGCTCCTGTTGGAAACAGTGAAGTCTTTATTCAAGTGGTGCATCTGTTCATCCCAACAAGTATCCCATCAACTGCTATTTCAACCAACCTATTTACGCCTTACTTTGCAAATGTTGTTTTTTTGTGGCCTTTCTGTGAACTCTATCAAATCTTTCCTCATGCTTCTTTGTGAAGTATGAGCAGAGGAACTGAACACAATGTTTGCCAAGACTGAGCTCAGCATTCTAACTCTAGGATCACAATCCCTGTCAGGAGGCATTCAAAGGTTTTCAGTTTGTTTTAGCTTCCAAGATTAGAATTTCTTTTCAGAGAGAAGCATATTGGAAATTTTAAAACTGTTTGTAGGGACATTTGTGGCAATGCCTATGAATTGTTAATTTGTTCATTTACGTTGCTTTTTAAACAAATTTATTTAACCTCAGTGACATAATCTGATAGCCAAATATGATTGCCTATGTTGTGGCATACATCAGCTCTTCAGTCTGTGATCCCTGATGAGCTACAGTCACCCCCAACTAATCTAGGTAGAAAAAGCAACGGTAACCAGAAAGAAAAGATGCCCAAATAATAGCAAATGGGGCAGTTTGTTATTTAGTGCATATTTTCACATTCAAAATGGGAGAAGGGATATTTCAGTATTTTTGGTCTAAAAATTAGAACATAGGAAGCTTCCTTGTACTGAGTCAGACCATGGTCCTTCTTAGCTTAGTATTGTCTGTACCAGTTGTTTCCATCCATTTCAGACCCAAGACCCACTTTGTACCCAAGCATGCATTTGGGGATCCCACTTCTTAATTTTCTATCATGTGTGTTTCTGGTAGTAGCACTGCTGTTGTGCCCCATCTGGCTGCAACCCAGTGCTGGGTCCTGACCTACCAGCTGAAGATCAGTGGCCTCTACTGACTCGCAGTAGCAGTCCATGGTTTCAGATTGGGGTTTCCCCTAGCCCAGCCTTTCCCAACTAGTGGGCCACCAGATGTTGTTGGACCACAATTCCCATCTTTCCTGACCATTGGCAATGCTGGCTGAGGCTGATGGAGTTGTGGTCCAACAACACCTGATGGCCTCCTAGTTGGGAAAGGCTGCCCTAGCCCCACCTGGAGATGCCAGAGATTGAACCCGGGACCTTTTGCATGTAGTCTTCCGGTGAATCACATTTGGTTCAGGCCTTCAAAACTGACAACAGAATCCCTAGCACGGTGTACCTTTCTTCATTTCATTTCTTTTCCTCCTCTGGAAGCTGGTCGTCTTTCCTGAAAGCCAAAGCCAATAACAGAGAGATGAAAAGCTGGAAGGATGTGGAGGCCAGTTCTGTACAAAAGAAAACCAGTCTGGCTTGTTTACTTTTGGATATCTTAATTTCTGCCTTTAGAGGGAGGATTGGTTTCAAAAAATCTAAAAACAGCCTGTTGAAACATGGGATTATAAGAGCTTGTATGGTGCACCAATAAGACTTTTACTGATGGAAAGGAATTATAGGGAGTAGCATGAGTCTCAAAAGGTGAAGTAACAGGTTAAAGATGAAGTGGGCCTGAGATTAAGAGAGTGAGAACAAATTCAAAGGCAAATGCTTATCAGAGTCCCTGTCCAGTTTCATGATTTATACTATGTTGTTGTATCTGGTTTTTTGTACACCAGTTAGGTATCTTTTTTTAAGAAAAATGTAGAGCAGTTTATATATCTCCCCTCCCATTTCAATTTAGATTGATTATGCACCAGAATCCAATTGCATAACTTCTGATCAGAGATGAAATATCATCATGAGAAGAAAGAAATGTAATATGATATACATATATATTCAGAAAGCATATACCTTAGATGCATCTTTATATATAAAATAAATTGATATCAGTATATATTTTCACCTCCTGGAAATTCCCACTATGGGAGTCTCAGAATGGTAGCAGAGGATTATCGTGTATGGTGAAATTAGAGGGTGGTATTCAGTGCTAGTCCAACTCAGAGTGTAACCACTAAAGTTAACAGACATGACTGATTTAGGTTAATCCCTTTCAATGGGTCTACACTAGGGATGGGCAAGAATTTTGATTCAGTTTGCATTTCAAACCAAACCTATAAAATTAGTACTTTTTGAAACAATATGAGAACTGAAACACAGCCATCCTTTGAAATTTGCAGTTCTCTGAATTTTGCAATGCAGTTCTCCTACCAAACAATGTTTATGAGAGTGTGTATGTTAGGGGAAAGTGTGCATAAAAATGAATATATGAATGAAAATAATATACAAAAATAGATTACATGGCAAGAAATGGCTTGCAAAAAGGTATACTTATCAAATGTGTTTATTAGGAGAAATCCACACTAAAATGCTGGAGAATTTTCATAGGAGTTTTTTATTTTTTTAAATGCAAATTGCAGCAGAAATGTGGAGAACTAAATAGAAGATTAGGGGGGAAATGAGAAACAGAGAGAACCGAAATTGACAGATCTTTCTATCCCTACTCTACTGTAAGTAGGACTTAGCTGAATACAACTCATTGTATGTGGCAATTTAAGAATACCCCTGTCGGTTCCATCCACCACACACCCAATAGGACTGCCAATGGTTGTCGCCAGTGATAGCAAAGATAGGACCCTGAAATGGGGTATTCTAGGGACAGAGGTGTGGTGGAGCCAGCTATGGATCTGCTGGATCCGAAGCTGCTCCATTCCTCTCAGAAGGCCCTAATCCAGGCCCCTCAGCTACATCAACCTGGGTCTCCCCCAGCTGCTTTCCACAGGGAGGAGAAATAAAATGGGAAAAGATCTGCTGAGCTAAAAGGTTCAGTGGAACTGCCCTCTCACTTTCCACACTGGCTGCAAGGGCTCTGGGTGTAGTTGTACATCCGTCACGTTCTTTCCCACTTAGGAAATTAGGTGAAATCATACCCGGAGTCATTTTTAAAAGCAATTCTATTGTATACTAAAGTAACAGTATCACAGATGCATCAAATTATCAAATAAGCAACAATGGATGTTACAGATTGGATATAATGCATCCAGCTATTTGCTAGCATCCACACAATCCTCCTCCTTTTCAGATAAGGGACAAATTCAGGTTTAAGTTCACAGATGTTCCATACCAGATTAAGCCAAAGCATCCCCCCAAAATGACCTCTGAGAGGTAGGGGGGTCTGCGCTCCTTCAGCAGTTTAGCTTTGTTAATCCCATTTTTTCTATAAACAATAAAAAATTAAAAACAGTCAGAAGAGGAAAATGCAATCAGACAACGCTCTTGCTTAGGCCCCCCGTTTTTGTTTTTATTTATTTGTTTTCTCTAGAGAGCTTTCATTGCTTTTTATCTTTTTCTCAAGCCTGAGCTGGGAGAATTATGTGAATTTGTTCCTGTTCTCTTTTTGTCTTGAAAGGGTTCCAGGGTCTAATCTATCCATCAATTGTGTGGGAGATGTTGCAGAGACAATAGTACATGACAAGTGGGATGGGAAAACACAAAAGGAATAGAAATTAAATTTAAAAATCTACAAAATGATTGCATAACAGTTCAAATATGAACAGCAGTACACAACAGAATCTCAAGCAGACAGTATTTAAGGTGTAAAAGAGCAAATCAAACCTTATGAATTGGCAGGAATTAAATAAAAATATCTAAAGATTGGCAAAGAAAGAGCTCCTGAAATTCCACTAGTCATTTCACGTTCCATATTACGCATATTATAGGCACCCCGTGTACATCCAGACAGCTGGTGTGCACACCACAGTTCAAAACACCTTCAGTGCAAGCAACATGTGATCCTCGGGGTGTCAGCTATTAGAATAAATTTATCTAAAGAGAGAACAAAGCGGTACCAGAGGCCTTCAGGGAAGGATGGGGAAGCCTCATCAGCAGTGTTTGAACTGTCATTTGAAATCTAACTGTGTTAGGGGAACAATGATTTTTGCAGAATAAACCCAGGGAGGTGTTCCTACCATCTGCTTTTTCAATGTGGGCACCAGTGCCAACACAGACCGACGTATGACTGAGAACAGTTTTAAAGTGACTTTGCAGATGCAAAAGAAAAGCAATGAGCAAGGGACAGTGAGCAGCATCCCAGTACCACTGAAGTGTGATGGAGAATGAATGAAAATGGGGCTGCCACGGAGAGGCAACTGGCTTTTATAGCTGTGAGCTAGTTAATGAAGAAAACCCCACTGGGAACTAAAAATTAAGAGCTGGCTGGGACATTTATGGAGGAAATTTGAGTCTAGGAGCACTGTTTAACATTCCTTCCTAGATCTCAAACTTTTGGTATAATCAGAGAGCTGATCACCATGATCAGATTTCAAATTTCCTTGAGGACTTCACACACCATCTTGGATTACAATCCAGAACCACTAAAACAGGCTAATCCAACAGCCCTAGAACAGGGTTTCTGAAGCTGGTGCCTCCCAATGTAGTTGGACCTCAACTCCCAACAGCTTCAGCCAGCGTGGCCAGTGGCCAGGGATTATGGGAGTGGCAGTCCAACATCTGGAGGTCGCAGATATTGCTAAACTACAGTTCCCATCATCGCTCACCATTGGCCACATTGGCTGGGTCTGATAAGAGTTAGAGTCTAACAACACTTGGCAGGCCACAGATGAACTAAGTTAATTTCAGCTCCCAATATTCTGCATATTTAAAACATGCTAGCTTTGTTCAGGTGCTATATTCTACTGAAGCATTTCCGCCCGCCCCCGGGGATCAATATATTATCTATTCTTCCAGAGTAGCAGCCAGAAAAGAGGACGTAGAATTCTGCCTGGCATAACAACAGCACTTGCAAAAATTTAAAAGGAGTAGCACTTTACAGACTAGCTCTGTAGTAAAAGACTGGGCACCTTCACTGTCTTACAATATAAAATAACAAACTGATTTGTCAGGATTATATTTTCCCTACTGAAGTTTTTCAGTTAAATCCAACCATATAAATTCTACTTGGGAAATTAAATTTTTTTAAAAACCCTCAAGGATGTTAATTTTGACTCCTGCAACCCAACCACAAAATGTATGCCAGTGATAAAGAAAAGCTGCTTTGCGAGCAATACAATATGTCTGTTTAGCTGCATCTCTCTCCGGCCTTTTCGACTAAGATGGAACACTTACCAGTAGGCCCGTTTTAATTAAGGAACTAATGTTGTTTTAAAAGGAGGGGAAGAACATCAAGTTCTTTGTGCAACTCTAGGCCAGACTTGCAATATGTTGTGCTAATTAAGCTATTCAGTTTCACATTTAAATGGCTGTCCAAAGCCTCTGCGAATTGATTCATCCCCTAGAGGTGTCCAAGCCTCTTCCCAAACAATAATTTTTCATGTACTACTTCAGCCTCTTCTCCCATCTTTCATACCATCCAGCATTTTAGAATATATTCCAGAAACTTTTTTAAAAAAAATGTGAACCTTATTATTTTTTCTTTTGAGGCAATTTAAACCAGTTGGATTCTGTCAACTTTGACTTACAAGACCCTAAACCAGGCATGGAAACGTATGTCCTTCCAGACGCTGTTGGACTCCAACTACCATCAGCCCCAACAAGGATGTTCAATGGTCAGGTATGACTGCAGAGCTTGGAAAAGTTACTTTTTTAAACTACAACTCCCATCAGCCCCAGTCACCATGGCCACTGGATTGGGCTGATGGGAGTTGTAGTTCAAAAAAGTAACTTTTCCAAGCTCTGCGTTTGAGGGGAGTTGTAGTCCAGCAACATCTGGAGGGCCACAGGTTCCCTACCCCTGCTCAAAATGGCTTGAGATCCAGGGACCTGAAGATCTATTTATTCCAATATGAACCTTCCTGATTATTAAGATCTAGGGAGGGGCCCTGCTCAGAGATTATCAGCTTTCAGGGTAAAATGGCATAGGGATGGACAAATAATCCAGTTTTATTTTTTCCCACTGTCTTCCATGTTTCCACATGAGTTTGCATTTTTTTTAATCCATCAGCACCTTAGAAAGCGATCCACACCCTATGTTCACAGGGATGCATGGAGCAGGTGTAGCTCCAGCTGGGACTGAGTTTGGGCTGTGCTGGGTGAAGTCCCTCCTCCCTGCTCCTGTCTCTCTTCCCGCCTCACCCACCACTGAAACAGGCCACCTGCCAAGGCCCAATCAGGCCCTCTCTACCTAAGGCATCCTGCTCTGCATCATGCAAGGCAGAAAACAGACGAGCTAGGGCAGAGCAGGGCTTAAATAACCACCTTGCCCCACCCCCTGTGTGATGCAGCATGTATGGCTTTAAAGCCATGCCAGGACTTCTCCCAGCATGGTTGCCAAGGCCTGCCACCAACAGAACCCTCCTGGTCTGTCGGCAGGGCAGGAATTGTGCTGCAGCATTCTGCATTGACTGAAGTTTCTGGATCACCCCACATATAGTTCTTTGCAGTGTTCCAGGCTTGGTTACCAATGCCTGAACTACTGGGATCGAGATATCCCAGTCCAGGAATGGTCCCAGTTGTCATACCAGCTGACAACTCATAAAAGACTGTCCTAGCCACCGAAGCCACCTGACAAAGCTGGATTCAAGAGCGCCCCAAGTTTCATATCTGCTCATCCAGAGCAGGCAGCTGGCCAATTTCTTGGACACAGTAACCACACCCACAAAGCGTCTGCCTTGCCAGGATTCAAGCTCAGTTTATTTTCCCTTATCCAGCCTACCACTTCATCCAGACATTGGTCTAGTGCCTACACAGCCTCTCCTGATTCAGATGTTAGGGCGAAATAGTGATGAATATAATCAAGAATACTGGTTGCCCCTTGCCTCAAATCTCCTAATGATCACTTGGTGCCTTGCACATGTACAAGAAGCTTCTGCAGGTTCAGCTGTCCAAACAGACTGATTTAGCCTACAAGCTCAGCCACACCACACTTTTCACCAATGTTGAATGATGCATCAATGATCAAAATATTGATGTGCTATGTGAATGGGTAGTTATCTGATCTTGGCAAATGGCCTTCTGAAATGATGTTCAAAATACATTTCTCTGCCCCCTCTTGAGGGCCACCTGTTCCATCAAGTTCCAGAAGGTCTAGATTCACTGAACAACAAGCAATATGTGTTGCACATGCCATGAAATGGAAGATTCAGATCAGAGTGAACACTTTTGTTTGTACTTTTTAACACATTGACACTTGCTGCTAAAATAGCGCTAATCCTCCCATTAACTAGGGATTAATGATTGCAGCAGCGACAGGGGTGCTAATTTGTCACTGCTGGTGATAAAACCACTGCCTGACAGATTAACATCTGAAGCATCAACAATTATCGAATTTTAATGGCTAAGGAAATAACACATACAGAGGAGCTCCATGACCCCCACTACAAATGTTTCAGAAGCAATAAATGGCCCCAGTGATTTTGTGAGAAACAATATGCACCTTTACATCCCCTGTCTTTGTAATTCATATTTTGTCGTTTTGTTTATTAAAAAGAAAAAAGAACAATCAACAACAACGCAATTGGGTGTTCTGTCCCAGGCAGTGGTCCTAGCTGGGAGCCACTCCTAAGTAAGTGGAGGATTCTGCTAGGTATAGAGTCCAGGGACATCAAAACACATTGTGCTGGCAACAGTGCCAACTCTAAGAAGCAAAAGCAGGTCAACACAAGCCATGTTCCAGGGAGGCAAAGTTAACTACAGCAGAGGACAAGTTTGGATAAACACGGTCAAGCAAAGTGGAGCTCAAAGTCCAAAAGGCAAGAAGTAAGATGGGTAGCACCCTGGACAGCTCCAGGTGGTACATTGACTGGAAGTTAGACGAAGCAGGTTTGACCATTGCTTTGACAACCAGCAGACTGGATCTTTAACAGGCCTGCAGCTTCCTTTGAGCAGCTAAACACATGGTGAGTGGAAGCTCTACTCTTAAAGGGGGAGCAATGTTCTATTGTCTCCAATGTGGAGTCCTTTAACTCTAAAGATGGCAACACAGGCTGGAGAGGTTTGGGCATCAAAGGGTCTTCCAGTGCTGGAGCTTCTGAGGAGGCAGGGATATCACAGGCTACTTCAGAGGGCACATTTCCCTTCTGGTCTGAGATGCCATCTGAATCCATGGCCTCTTCTCATGAGGATGTGAAGTCTGAGCCCTGAGTCATGATTCCCCCCTCATCCATTGATTATGGTTTATGAAGCTGAGTACAAGTATTGGGTCAGAGCTATCCTATCCCCTCCACTTCCCCTGTTGTGCACCAGTTTTGGTGCAAAGATCCTGGCTTGCCTTAACCTAGAGCTCTCCATTATATCTGAACAGAGGCTTAATATAAATTAACTAGGGAAAGTAGAGAATTCTGTGAGTTCACATGGTAAATAAACTAAGATGTAACAGGGAGCTCTGGATTAGTATAAGTCAGGATCAATCTACTGAAGCTGGCATGTGAGAGAAGGGGCAAGGAACATAGGAAGCTGTCATATCAAATCAGACCATTGGGATATCTAACTGAGTATTATCTGCTCTGACTGGCAGCAGCTCTACAGGATTTCAGATAGGGGACATTCCTTACTTGGAGATGCTGGGGTTTGAACCTGGGACCTTCTGTATGCAAGACAGACACTCTAGCACTGAGAGACAGTCCTTCCCCAGGGCTGTAGGGGAAGAACGCTCATCCCCAATACTACTTCATAGCTTCATAGTTTGTGAATCCTCAAATGATGATCCACACTAGTCCACAGTCTCACATCACAACCTCTACCCAGAATTCAGCTGAGCTGGCTTCCTTAGGATGCAGCATTCCTGGAGATTCTTGCTATACAGGCCACATCACAAATGGATTTAGAGTCAATTTAACTAACAATGGAACCAAGGAGCTTTCTAAGAGGAGGAGATAAAGTCACTGACCACTTGTGTCATATGGAAAATTAAGTTAAGACATCAACCATGAATTAAAAACACAATTTTTCATTTATATTAACAGTAACAGGTGGGGGGGAGGAGAGAGGGGGGAATGGTTCTCAGTTTGCTGAAGGGCTCAATGGATGGGATTTTATGGTTCTTTGGCTAATAGGATGTGCTGAAATAAATTCCCTGGGTCATGTCAGCTATCACACCATGACGTTTCTGTCACTCCGTCATAACTGATGGCTTTTTAAATTATTTTTAAAATATATATACATATTTTAGAGAATGCCTTTCAACCATAAAGGCTCCCCAGGTGGTTTACAACAAACACAAATTAAAAACAATGTACAACTAAATCCAGTAACGTTTGAAGATTAATTTCAGTTGTGGAAGGTGGCAGCATGTGTGAGTGTGTGCTTGTGAGTGTGATGCTGCTCCCTTCCCTCAACCTATGGATGGGGGACAAATTAGAATCAGTTTGCATTTTACTAAACCTACCTAACACACTTCCCAATCAAATACAGGAAGCAAAACTCAGCTACCCTTTGAAATGTCTTCTTCAAATTTTGTAATGCATTTCTCCTTGCATCCAACAGCTGTTAAAAAGGCTGGCGTGTGAGAGTACCCAGGCCAGGTCCCGGAAGGGAGAAGGAGGAGGACTGGGACAGGAGCAACAGAGAAGGAACACAGAAGATGGAAAGAAACCAAGATGGTTCGTAAGACAAGGAGAAATTGATGAGGGGGAAAAACACAGAGCAGGTGGAAGGAAAAGAGGCAAGTTGCAAAGGGGATTTGTGCTGCCTCGGTGAGGACAATGAGGAACAGAAAGAGGAAGGGTTAAAGGATGGAAGGAGCTGAGGCTGTCAACCCTAGTGGTGAGCCAGAAAGAGGGAGAGAGGTGGGAAGGCAGGCAGGAGAGGAAACTGTACTAAGGGGGTCAGGAGAAAGCACTGCACACCAGAAGAGAGGGGATGAGAGAGATAAGAACACAGTGTTCTCACAGTGACCAACCAGAGGCCCATCCGCAAGTAGGACCTGAGTGCAAGACCACCTCCCCTTCCTGTGGCTTCCAGCAACTGGTTTTCAGAAGCACACTGCCTCTGAACATGGTGGCAGAGCATAGCCATCATGGCAAGTAGCCACTGATAGCTTTTTCCTCCAGGGATTTGTCTACTCCTTTCTTAAAGCCACCCAAGTTGGTGGCCATCACTGCCTCTTGTGGGAACAAATCCCACCGTTTCACTATGCGCTGCGTGAAGAAGTCTTTTCTTTTGCCTGTCGGGAATCTTCCAACATTCAGCTTCATTGGATGTCCACGAGTTCTCGTGTAACGCAGGAGGGAGAAAATATACAAGATATAAAACACAAGAGACTGGGATTGAGGGGGAGGTGAGCAAATGCAAGAGAGAAAATGTTGTATGTCAAACAAAACAAACAGAGCAGTGTCCTGTGATGAAAGGGGGCAACCAAGTTATTTGAGTAAGGTCCCTTACTCTACAAGAGACCGCTTGGGGTTCCAAGGTCTCCTGGGACCAGAGACAGGGATGGAACTGACAGTAGTTCATGCTATCCTTTTGTTCTCAATTAGTTAATGAACCCCATGAAAAACCCCAGCTATTCAGAGTCAGAGTGGGGAACATCATTTCGAAGGGGGAGCAATGATTCCCCCCCCCGAGGCATCTATAGAGATTTCTCTTGAATAACATGGCAAACCCAAGAAATATTTAATGCACAAAGCTATTAGAGGTAATGGAAGTTTAAGACGAGGAATTTGTCTAGAAGTGTTGTTTTGCCTGATGAAGTGTACAGATTTGTAACAGAGGGAGAATATCCTGCCGGAACGGTTTGTAATGATACTCTAAGAGAATTCTGAAGTTATCAGACTTTGAAGCATTCCCTCCAATGTGATAAATTTTCAGCTTTTTTAAATATTTCTCTCTCTTATGAACCTAACACCTACAGTTCTGCTGGTTGAAATGAAGACACATGGGCAAAATCATATATGTAGATATCTTACTGAGGAGAGCTTTTTCTGGGGTTTTTTAAAAACATTAATTCTAATGCAGTTTGGCCGTTCCAGCTGATATAGCCATCCCTGTGCAGGGAGACAGTGGTTTAATATTACAGGAGCCTTGATATGCATTTTATTACTGAAAGCCATTTTATATTTCTTTAGGACAGTTTGCTAAAATTACTCCAGTAGCATGCCAGCTGGTATAGGTGGCAAGCAAACAGGCCCACCCAAAGATTCTCCTGCCAAATATGACTATGAAGATGGGATCCCAAACCTTGTAAGAACATGAGGACATAAGAAAGACCCCACTGGATCAGGCCAAAGGTCCATCTAGTCCAGCATCCTGTTCTCACAGTGGCCACCCTGATGCCTTTGGGAAGCTCACATGTATGACATGAGGGCAACAGCACTCTCCCCATTTTGGGATTCCCAGGACTTGGTATTTGGAAGCATACTTCCTCTGACAATGGAGGCAGAGCACAGCCATCATGTTTAGTAGCCATTGATAGACTTATCCTCCATGAATTTGTCTAATCCTCTTTTAAAGCCATTCAAGCTGGTGGCCATTGCTTACATTCTTAGCCATGATGGCTATGCTCCTAGCAACCCAACCCACATTTCTAGATGGCAGGCAGCCATGATAGCTTAACAAAACATCCATGATCAGAGGCAGTGTACCTCTTAATACCACTTGCTGGGGAACAAGCAATCAGGGAGTTCAATTGCCTTGATGATTTGCTTGTGTGCTTCCAGGTGGCAACTGGCTGGCCACTATCAGAACCAGGAGGTAGACTAAATCAGTGGTGGCTAACATGGCGTCCTCTAGACATTTTTGGACTTCAGTTCCCACCAGTGGCCATGATGTCTGGGGCTCACAGGAGCTGTAACCCAACAATGTCCGGAGGGCACCACATTACCTACCCCTGGACAAGATGATCCAGTTCAACAGATATGTTCATATGTAAGGATAAGCGAGAAATTTGACAGTTCACATTTCAAGCCATGTGTATCAATATGAGACAATATGAGAACCGAAACACAGCCATCTTCCAAAATTCACACTTATTTGAATTTTATGATGCAGTTTGCCAACTGAACAATGTTTACAAAAATGCATTATATTAGGAGGTGTGCATAAAAATGAATAGATGAGTGAAAATAACATAGAAAAATGCATTACATGATGAGAAACTGCTTGCAAAAATGTTTACATTAGTCCAAACTGCCTACAAAAATGCATTTGTTAAGATAAATTCGCACTAAGATGCTCCAGAATTTTCATGAGGATTTTTTTTTAAATCACAAATTGCTGCAGGAATATGGAGAACTGAAACTTGGCAAAATGAGAATCAAAGAGAATCAAAACTGGCAGATCTTTCCATCCCTATTCCTATGTTTTAATGGCTTTTTTGTAATCATAGCATGTTGTAATAACAGAGCATGTGTCATCCTATACAAGCAGCCTGTATACAAATTAGCCCATGGTGATATCCCATGATAAATGCAACATGCAAACACCCAAAATGTTGTCCTCTCCTGATCATGCTGGCAGCAGCAAGATCAACAAACAAGCCATGTATGAAAAATTGGCTTCTGTATTTTAATAGTTGCAGTTTTCATAGTTAGTTTATTGATTTTCATATGTATCTTATTTGAGATAGGGGTAAAGCCACGTTGGGAGGGTTTTACTATAAAAGGCAGATGCAAACACAAACCATTGATAAAGCAGATGACCACCAAGTTACTCTATAGTTCTCGTCATAACACACCCACATGCAACAGTCTCTTGGACAAACATTATTTGTCAGCAAGTTCTTTGGGATCTCAAAGCAAAGCTTCTATCAGAGAGGCGCCCTAGTGATTTAAAACCCCACCAAATGAGTTTCCATCAGCATCAGCTGAATTAGTTCTCTCTTATAATTACTTTTGGGCTTGCTAAAAGATTTCTATTTACAGTTCTAGACACAATCAGAAGTTTCAAGTATGCTTCTGGGCTGAGTAAATCTTTGTCTAGGCTTTGTGACACCAACAATTAATTACATTAACTAATAGAACCAACTCCTTCTCTTTCCTGAATACTAAAAAAGAATTTGTAATATAAACAGACTCTTTGTAAGGCTAACAACACAACTTTTCAGTGGGGGAAATAATTACCTCATATCTCATATGTATAAGTGATGACTCACAATGGAAACAGAGGTGTCAGTTAAGACAAATTTGCCCAGGAAAGGGGGGAAATGGAACTTTGCATTATGTTTGTTGAACATTAAATGAAAGAAAAAATGTTGATATGTTCATTCACTCATTCCACCCATTCTGCCCTTAGAAGGTCTGATGCCCTGGAGGAGGAGTACGAAGCCAGCAAATTTCATACCATTTGGATGAAAAAAACACCAAATTCACAGGTATCAGAATACAAGAATTAAGTCAGTGTCTCCTGAATTCAAGGGGGAAATGAAAACAAATGTGATGGAACCAAGGGTAAACATGAATGAATGAAATGGAAATGAAGATCAAGTGCAATGAATGTGGTTTTAAAAGTGAGGGGGAAAATGAACAGCAGGAAGGATTGTAAAGGACGTCTTTTCCAGCTAACCTTTGCGTAAGCAATCAGGTCTGCTTGAGCTCTTATGCATTATGTATTTGTGGTCTTGCTCATCAGCCATGATTCCTGAGTCCTTCTTTCTTCCTGCCTCCTAGGTTGTTTTCTGAACCTGATTGCTCTTAGATCCTGGCTTCCTGCTCCTGACTTGCTCCAGACATGACCTAGGCCTGATGGCTATCAGTCCACGCTGACTCGGATCTCACAGAAAGATCTGCTTTGGATGGATTGCACTCCCCTAGAAGGTGCAGTTCCATCTCTTGGATCCAACCTTGTCACTGGAGGCTCAGGCGGTCTTGATGACTAGGAATGTCTTTTTTAAAGCTTTGGCTGGTTCACCAGCTATAGCTCCTTTGGACAGAGGTGGCTTGGCTACAGTATTCCATGCTCTGGTAACTTTCAGACTAGATTATTGCAATGTACTCTACATGGGACTTCCCTTGAAGACAACTCAGAAACCTCAACTGGTCCAAAATGCTGTGGTCAGATTACTGGCTGGGGTTCCCTTTAGAACTCAGAAAAGCCTTTTTTCAAAACAGCAGCAGTGCCAGTTCATTTCCAGGCCCAATGCAAAGTGCTCACATTAGTGTTTCAAGCCCTATATGACTTGGGCCCAAATATCTGAAAGACTGCCTCCTTCCCTACAGCCCCTCTCGAGTGTTAAGAGCACTAGAGGGGGCCCTCTTGATAGTTCCACTGCCCTCAGAAACTCTGGTGGTGATGGCCTGGGAGAGGGAGTTCTCAATGGCAGCCCCTAAATCACTGTTCTTCAATGTTGAATCCCCACATGCTCTTGAACTGCAATCCCATCATCCCCAGCCAGTTTAGACGCTGGTCAAGGGATCATGGGAGGTGTAGCCCAACAACGTCTGGGGATCCAATGTTGACGAACAGTGTCCAAAGTTGTGGGATTTCCTCCCAACAGCGGTATGTCTGGCTCCTTCATGATGCAGCTTTTGTAATATTTATTTATTTATTTATTTATTATACTTGTATATAATATGCTGAAAACGCACTTCTTCACCCTGGCATTTGACGCTTGAGATATGTATTTTTAGGATACAGTTCCCCAGCCAAATCATGTGTACACAGATGCATATACTAGGGCAATGTGTGCATAAAAACACATACATTCATGAAAATGACATGCAATAAAATGGATTATATCAGGGGAAATTGCTTAGGAAAAACTGCATACAGAAATGTGTTTATTAGGAGACATTTGCACAAAAATGCTGGCCCATTTTCATGGAGATTTTTTTTTTTTTAATTGCAAATTGCTGCATAAATGTGAACAACCAAATTTAAGACTGGGAAAAAATAGAAACCGAGAGAAACTGACAGATCCATCCATCCTTAGTGGTGAATGAGGTGACTGTCCACCTGGAGCAGACACCTGTTGTTGTCTCTGCCTGCCTGCCTGCCTCCCTCTTCCCCAGCCCTTCCTTTGCACATACTCATCATAATGAGAGCCATTTTGATTGTGATCTGTAACAAATGAGATAAGAACCAAGCATTCCTCTTCACAGGTGATATCTTCCCCATGGCCACTGGCCTACCTAGCCTCTTCCCGCTGCGTCTCTTTTCAGTCTAGTGATCTGTTGGACAGGAAAAGCACAGGCCATGCCCGGCTGATGAAATCATCCCACCTCTTCCCTCTCTGTGCAGGTAATATATTGCACATCAGCTCCCTAAGCTTGTTCTGAGCTCCAGCTGTGCCTATTTGTATTGAAAGATCACCGCATTCTGAGCTCAATACGAGGCTTTCGGTTTTGACCTTCCGAATAATGTACCCGGGCTTAACAGGTGGGACAACATGAGGGATTGTGAGCCTGAGTTTAACAGAGTCCCTGCTGGTTTAAGCTAATGAGATTGCTCCTTTTATCTCTGCGGGAGGGTCAGTCACCTGAGAGCGAGGAGAGGCATCTCCAGCATGTGGGTTCTTCCTACAAATAATTAATCACTCTCCAATTACTTGGTGGGGTGCAATTGCTCCTGGCTGAATTCTCACTTGCTGTCTTCTTCTCCACTTGGATGGAAGATGCACACATCTGCATAAATATATACAAACAGCAAAAAAGAAGCATAAAAGCATAGGAACAGCCAGCCTGCTTACAACTTTGCAGGCCCATTCAACCTAAACCGTGTTTCCTCTGTGGCTCGCACCCGGGAGATATGCAACCTAACCCACTTACCTTTTTTAGCCTAAGTGCTGCATTCCCTTATGGATGGCCAGTGGTGGGCAGGGCCAGAGGGGAAAAGTGGGAGGAGCTACAGATATGACTCTTACTTTGTACAGTGGGCTACATTCCAATCATGCAAAAGTCAGAGGTTTCAACACACACCTTCTTGACCACATGTCTCGGTCTTTCACCCTGGCTGTCAAGAGGCATTATCACAGCTCATTCCAGCCAAGTAAAAGCAGTTGAAGAGGATCGTGAGGGATGAGATTTTTGGAGGGTCCATGTTGAGCCCCAAAGCCTGAGGTTCCCCATCCCTGCCTTAGAATCTGGGTGCACATCAAGGCTGGAATTTGTGGAGTATTAAACAAAGGCACCTCTTCAGTTGCCTTGTACTAACTTTATTTAGTTCACCATTGTCCACTCTGACAGTCAACAGGGGAAGGGCCATAGCACAGTGGCAAAGCATCTGCCTTGCTAGCAGAAGGTCCCAAGTTCAATCCCTGGCTTCTCCCGGAAGGGCTGCACAGGATTCCTGCCTGAAACCCTGGAGACCAGCTGTGAGTCCATGTAGACAATATACAGCTAGATGGGCCAATGGCCAGACTCAGTGAAAGGCAGCTTCCTCTGTTTCTAGCTCCCCATGTTCTCAGGCAGAGGTCTTTCCTGTCACCTGCTGCCCAAGGTCCTTTGAGTGCAGATGGTTCAAGGACACCTTCCAGCCTGGCTAAAATACTCAAGGAGAGTGCAAAGCACGGCTGGTGAAGGGTATGTCTCGGGAGGATGTGTGGCCTTGGGGCCAAATGGAGATGCTTGGAAGGTCCTGAGGTTCCCCATCCCTGGTTTAGGGTTGCTTGGGAGTGGATGGCAACCATCATCCAGCAAACACTGGGGCAAAGCCTCCACCAGCTGCCCACAAATTGTGCAACCACCTCTGATATTTGGCAAGATGTCATGTTGCCAACCATGAATGGGGCAACGAACAGGGGATATTTCAGCTCCGTTCTGCTGTTTTGTAGGGTCATCAGATGCAAGTGACCATACAGAAGGAAATCCATTCAGCTTACAATCATCACTTTGCTGCTACTAGAGAATATACTGCAGATGCGAGACTGAAACTACATTCTGTGGAACAGTAAGGTTTTTAAATTTTCCAAGGTATGGAATTGCTGGTGTTTTGCTACCTCTGGGATCTTTGGTTCAGTTAATGATTCCTGAGCTAATATGGATTTTCTAAACACTCCAATCATTTTCAGTTAGTTCTCCTCATTACCTCTGCTTCAAAAAACATGAAAAATGCCTTGTATTTAATTCTGAGCAAATGAATGGCAATGAATGACTGGTGATAGCATATTTTCTCCAAGTGCTTACATATATTTTTTATGAAAAGGGTGAAATCCTTATTGAATTGGGAAATGAAGAGAACCACTAACTCCCTTTATGTCACCTTCTCTAATAACTTCAACAGGGGGGAGCCCATTAAGCTTAATGCAGCATGAAAGGGCCCTATATTTATGTGGCAATGGACTCAAGAGAACTTGGTTACCTGCCCAGCCACAACCCAGTACAGTAGAAATAATTCATTGGTCCCCCTTCCTTCAGGAACACTGATGAGAGGTTTGTAGTCACAGACAGGCATGTTCCAACTATCCAGTGGTGGCTGGTGGCTCCATGTCAGTGGGGCAGTGGAATCTGCTCCTGGTTTTAGTCTGAAATTTCAAGGTTCAGCTCTTGGGCAGCTTTTTGAAAGTTCAAACTAAAACCCAGAGTGGATTCCACTGTCCCAGTGACATGAAGCCACAAGCTGCCACTGCAACTGTCTCTATTCCTTGATACTTGGCAAATTGTCGTCCCTGTTTTGTTGCCTTTTGGACAACTCTTGTTAAAATTTTGTTCCACTGAGTTTCTCTGGGAAAAGGGATTGATTGTTAAACCACTCCGGGAACTGTGGCTCTGTGAGGGAATAGGGGTCTCCTAACAACTCTCGACACACTTAACAAATTACAGTTTCCAGGATTCTTTTGAAGATGTCATGACTGTAAAATTGGAATAAGAGTGTTTAAATGTATGGTGCAGATATGGTGCCACAGATAACAACCGAGAATTCCATATATACAACCACTTCCTGCTTCCTCTTCCAGGAGACATTAGGAGTCAGTAAGGACAGAAGAGTTCAAGTGCTCTCAAAGTTGTGCTTGAATTTCAAGCTGAAGAGCAAATCCTGATGGGTTTTTTTGCAAAAGAATTATTGTCTCCAAAATGACATGAAAATGAAAGATAATGCAAAGAACCGAGAAGCCAGAAAATAAAGTTAATGTTTTGTCTTGGTGGGAACCAAGGGCTTTTATTATTACTATTCCAGTCATGTAGGACATTATTGCCTTTATAAGGCAAATTGTTTTATAGGGGAAATTCTTTCTTTTGGAGCTCAGGTTGAGCATTGCCTCATCTGTATTCATTCTTATGACTGATCAACAGGAACCACGATGATGCAGTGGAGTTCAGTGAGCATCAGGGGACACCAACAAGAGCTACAGATGATTACCAGAGCAATGAAAATATTATTGTCGAAAATGGACTTACATTTCTTATACATCTAACATTCTCATTTTGATTATAAGCTGACACTCTTAAGATATGTCCCCGTCCTCTTCCTTTGTAATGCACATTATGAAATGCATGTCATTTGATCGCATTCTCAAGATGCTGGGAATCGGCTTGACTGAGCTCCTGCTAGCAAGTGGAGGAGATGGTTTGGGTGTCATCTCTCAGGCTGCCTATGCCAGACTGCTTATGAAAAAGGGAATTGCATTCAGAAATTACCAAAGGGGAGATAAAATGAACTTCTCATGAGTGGAGGAACAGGGTTCTTGTTACGCTTACCTGGCTTGTGAGGTGGATGAAGGGTGTTTGTGAGTGTTCATTCTACAAATCATCTCATCACTGGTCTGTCCCCTGCAGCTTTCTCCGGTGCCTGTCCTTCAATAAAAGCTCAGAGGAAGGTCATAACAAGGTAACTCCTCTCATGGGCCTTTTTCAGATCAAGAATTGCAAGTAGCTGTCGAGGTTGCATAGGAAAATAGGAAGTTGCCTTGTACAGAGGCAGACCAATAACACAGTATTGTCAGCACTGACTGACAGTAGCTCTTCAGGATTCCAGGCAGCATTCTTTCCCAGTCTTACCTTGATATGCTAGAAACTGAACCTGGGAACCTTCTGCATGCAGCACAGATGATCTACCACTAAGACCCTGTTGAATTTGTGTTTGGTTTTCTTACTGGAAAGAAACATACTGTTGGAAGTGGGGCAAGAGCAACTCCTGTTTTGTTCGTTTGTTTATGTGTTCCAGAAGGGAGATAGAGTTAGGGTCCTCCAGACGGCTAGGTTTGACTACCTTTACCTGTGATGTTCTGACTGACTTCCTTCCATTGCAGACTGATATGCTTGGGGAAGTTTATCTGCCCCTCTTCCTTCCGCCCTTCCCTTCTTCTCTTCTTTGACTGTCCAAGAGAGGAGACACCTTTGTCTCTCTTGTCTCCCTCCTGAGCCATGAGGGCAACTCCCAAACCTGGGCGTTGCCCCTCCAACTTAGTTAGTTAGTTAGTTAGAACTAGGTATGCCTTCCTGTCTACTGTGTACTTCTATAAATAAAGTAGCTTTTCTTATTTTACTAAATCTTAAGTCTCAGTGATCTCAATGCAGGATAAAAGCCTGCTTTCTTAGGTAAATGCACACACTGGCACACAGCATCTTAGACTATTGATATTCTCCGCTAACACCTATACAAATTTACACAACACATACACACACACATATATACACACCACCCTCAGCCACCTTGCAGGAATGAAGTACATTCAGAACCCTGGACCTTCAGAAATTCAAAAAAAAATTCTCAAATGCCCTGAGAATGAAACAGAAAAATTGAAGTTTTCCTTCAATTGAACCTTCAAGAAACTAAGTTTTGGCACTGAGACAAATGTGAGTGATTTCTACAAAGGGGGCATATAGACATACGCAGAGCTTGGAAAAGTAACTTTTTTGAACTACAACTCCCATCAACCCCAGCCAGCATGGATTGGGCTGATGGGAGTTGTAGTTCAAAAAAGTAACTTTTCCAAGCTCTGGACCTACCTGCAAATAGCAAGGACCAGAATACTCAGAATGCCTTAGAACAGGGATGACTAACCTGTGGATCTGCAGATGTTGTTGGACTCCATCAGCCCCACTCAGCATGCGGAAGGGTCATAGCTCAGTGGTAGAGCATTTGGCTGACATTCAGAAAGCCCCAGATTCAATCCCTTGCATCTCAAGGCAGGGCTGGGAAAGATCCCTGTCTGACATCCTGGCAAGCTGGTGCCAGTCATTGTAGATAATACTAGAGAAGATAGACCAAGAGTCTGACTCAGTGTAAGGCAGCTTCCTATGTTCCCATGGTCAATAGTCAGAGAAGATGGAGTTGTAGTTCAACCACATCTGGAGGGCCACAGGTTAGAGTTAGAACATTACACCGCAATGGTAGCATCATATCAAAGGACGTTCTGAATGGGAAATGGTGGTCACCAGCCAAATGGAGACACACCAAAGAGTTTCACCCCTGCCCCTGAAATTCCAACCTGTGAATGTTCTGCTGTCGTTGTGAGAGGCAGTACGTCTCTGAATACTAGCAGCTGAGAATCAGAAGTGCTGAGAGTGCAGTTGCACTCAAGTCCTCCTTTCCGACTTCTTGTGGGCTTCTGGTTGGCCACTGTGAGAGCGGGATGCTGGACTAGCTGGACCTTTGGATGGATCCAGCAGGGCTCTTCTTATGGTCTTAATGGAGACATGAAATGGGGGGGGTATTTCAGACCAGCACCAGCCATCTGACGACATTACACAGGTTGTATCTGGCAGGTGCAAAAAGGATGCTTGCTCAATATTCTGGGAATTGATTTGGGAAATACATGTATGTATATATTTTTGAGTGTCAAATAAATTAGATCCCCTAATTGTAATCCAGGGTGGGGCATATACACCCCCCAAAAAAACCCAATAGCCCAGGTATTAAGAGTATTCTGACTCCATCTTTTGCTCCCAAGCCCACTTCACACACTCGGCCAAAGATTCTCAGTTAAAACATTCCTGCCCAGCCTATAAGTCTTGGTGGCCCTCCGTGCCCGCCCACCCAATTTCCTCCCCTCCCTGCCCCTCCCCCAGGTCAGTTTCTCCTATCCTAAACATGATTGCACAGAAATATATCACACTCAACTCAAAATGTATGCAAATAATCAAACCCTCCCTTCTCCTCCCTCCTCTCCCCTCCCTCTTTCCTCTTTCCTCCCTCTTCCTTTGCCCCTCCCTTTCCCTCCCCATCCCCTTCCAATCCCCTCCTTTCCCCTGCCCCTCCTCCTCCTCCTCCCCATGGTCAGTTTCACCTATCTTAAGCATGACTGCATGGGAGGAAATCCCTTCAAACTCAATAAACATGCAAATGATCAAACCTGTCCTTCTCCTCCCCTCCCTCTCCTGCCTGCTCCCATCCCCTCCTCCCCTCTGCCTTTCCTCCCCTCCTTCCTCCTCCTCCTCCCCTACCCATCCC
Source organism: Rhineura floridana (assembly GCF_030035675.1). Lineage (NCBI taxonomy): Eukaryota > Metazoa > Chordata > Lepidosauria > Squamata > Rhineuridae > Rhineura > Rhineura floridana. The sequence goes on along the minus strand of NC_084495.1, from coordinate 31,692,555 downwards.
CTGTGGTCAATTTCACCTATCCTAAGCATGATTTCAGGGGAGTAAATCCCACTGAACTCAATAAGCATGCAAATGATCAATCCATTCTCAGCAAACTTGCACAGGATCCCATTTCTTACCTCCCGGATTAAAAAGCAGAGAAATTCACTAATAGGCAAAAAACCTTGCAGTTTAAGAATGTACCTATAAGCCCACAGATATTACTATCAAACTTTAAAAATCAGGGAAATTGGGCAGCTATAGTGAATGCACCAAGGGAGCAGGAGACCTGAACTCCTCTCTGAGATATTGTACTGCCCTACAAATTTGTCAAAATGCAAACACAATTTGGGTTGGTCTTTCACAGTCCAATCCACTTCCTGTGTAGCTTGGAAGAATTTGGTAACATGTGCCTCTGAGCATATGGGGAGTGGTGGCAACACCTGCTATTCCAAAGATGACTGATGACAACTGGAGTCCATGAACATCTGGAGGGCCCCACGTTGGTCACTGATGGACTATGTAGTTTACAATTATTTTATATTGCAATGTCATATAAAGCAACACATTCAATAAAAACAGAGTAAAAATACAACAGAGGCAGAGACCATTGATAAAACACACATACTTTAAATAAAGCAGCAGATAGTTATCGATGCAATACCGCTCCCCCATCAGGGGCTGAAAGCCTTCTGGTAGGAGTGCATTTGTGGCAGGAACGGAAGAATGACAAGAGGCCACTTCTGGTGCCTGCATGTAATTGTGCCAGCACTAGAGAGGGATGGGTGGAGGGTGCATAAGGTTCTTCCACCTAGCTCTTTCCCTCCTTTTCTGTGAGAATGCGGCAGCGAGCTTGGTCTCCTGGTTTGCAGTGCGGGATTAGCTGGTCACCTTCGATGGGACAGAGTGGGTGTTTTTTGTTGTCATAGGCTATTGGACTTACAGAAGTGGGGGCTGCCTGCATTTCTTGGTGCAATTAGCCGTGGGTGCTGGATAATAAGGTTAATTGGCTTTGATCATTTGGCAGGCACGTGTGGGAAAAGGAAGAGGGGGACAGAAATGGTAAGTACCCTGAAGCATGTTCGGGTGAACAGTGAGTCCAGAGACTTGATCTCGGGACTGTGAGGTCTTGAGGGTGGGGTATGCATCACTATTGGGGTTAACTTGTGCCCCTCACTCGGAGCTTTGAGGCTTTGAGGGGAGCAGAATAACAAAGACCTCCCTCCTCACCCCAAGGGGTGTGGCAAGGGGGAAAAGCTGGATTTAAGTCCAGTTTGACTCCCTGTGGGGTAGCTACACCCAGTAAGGAAGGCTTAGGATGGAGAGACTGATTGAGAGTTATAGTTTTCCTGCACATTGTCTCACTTCCCTGTGCAGTTTTGTTTGATTTTCACAACTTTGGAGTTGTAGTCAATAAAGTAGCCCTATTTTGTCTTACCTCTTTATTTCTGGTTCCTGTCACAATGATGCAGTATCTGCAAGGATTCCCTGACCTATCAGCTTACTTTACTTTACGTCCTCCATCAGGATGAAGTGGTACCCAGATATTCGGGGGGAGGAATGGGGGACCTGTGGCCCACCAAATTTGGTTGGATTCCAGTTCCTATCAGCCCCAGCCAGTGTGGTCAGTGGGAGTTATAGTCTAATAATACTGGGAGGACCACAATTTAGCTACCTCTGCCCTATATCATAGGGATTTTGTTTTATAAGGATGTCTTTGTTTGTATAATGCAAACATCTGGACTGAGTCTTGCTAATCTGAAGAATGACAAACACATCACATTATTGTCTTCCAAGTTGTTCTGGTTTGGAATGAGCAATTTACCTGTACCAAGCCAACTTCCTGCCTGCAGCAGGTTTGCTCTCAGACACAGATGGCAACGCTGAAGGAACACAAGGAAAGACTGATAATGTTCCAGTGAATATTGCCATCTGTGTCTGTGCAAAACTGCAGAAGGGTTTCCCTAGTAATTAGATTAGTGCCAGCACAAGAGGATTCATCTCAGGATTTGCCTTGGAAATCTGTTCAGGTGTATATGAGCAGAATACAACCACCACCCAGGGTGTGACAAGACCTTGCCAAAACAACAGATGCAAAACCTGCACACTCAACTCTGGCAGTTATTGATTTCCCTCACTAGGGAAAAAAGCAGCAACATTTGGAAGAGACCTCAACTTGCCAAACACGGTATGCATGGTATCTCGTGTGCTGATGACCAATGTGGCATAGGGCTGGGGGAGAAATTTGATTCAGTTCATATTTAAAGCCAAATCTACCTAATCTGCACTTCCCAAAACAATATAGGAACCAAAGCATAGCCATCCTTTGAATTTACACTTCTCCAAATTTTGCAATCCAGCTCTTCAGTCAAATAATGTGGATAAAAAGGCATATACGAAGGTAAAGTGTGCATTAAAATGCATATATTCATAAAAATAGCATACAGAAATGCTTAATGTTAGACTAAATTGCTTGTCAAAATGTGTGTAACAGGCAAAATTGCATACAAAAATGTGTATATTAGAATGGACTGCCTTCAAGTCGAGCCCAGCTTATGGCGACCCTATGAATAGGGTTTTCATGGTAAGGGGTATTCAGAGGGGATATACCATTGCCTTCCTCTGAGGCTGAGAGGCAGTGACTGGCCCAAGGTCACCCACTGAGCTTCATGGCTGTGTGGGGATTCGAACCCTGGTCTCCTTGGTCTCCCAGGTCCTAGTCCAACACTCTAACCACTACAACACACTGAAGAGTGGTTCCCAAACTCACCTCCCAGCCCATGCACCACTTGAAAATTGCTGAGGGTGTTGCTGGACCCTGAATGATTTTTTTCTGCCTGCTGTAGCAATTGTAATGAACCGTGCTAGATGCTTTTTTAATTGTATTTTTATTGCTTATTTTATTTGTTTTTATTTCCTCACTTCCTCTTTCTGGTTCCTGATCCTATACACTCCTTTCAAGGGTCTGCTCTCCCACCTCCCATCACTTTTGGTCCGTCCTGTTCTCCTTGCCAGTGGACCATGGGTTTTTTAAATGTTGGAGCAGCCACTGTGGCCGCCACTCTTCACAGACATGCAATGGACCACTTGAGTGAACCTCATGGGCCGCTGGTGCTCCATGGACCACAGTTTGGGAACCCTTGTACTAGAACAAATGTGGAGTAAAATGTTGACAAATACCCATGCAGACTTTTTTTTCCTTTAATGCAAACTGATGTGCTAACATGGTAAATTGAATTTGAGATTGGAAAAATGAGAAACCCAAATCGACAGATTCGCTCATCCATTCATCTCCATTCTGCATCAAGTACTGGTGATGTGCTTATCTGTTTAAATTTAACCAATGAATCCCTTAAAAGACAGATGATCAATCGATGAGCAATTCGTCAAGCACTTGATATCCCTACTTACAAGACGTGTATATATTTCCCGTGGCACCATGAATGAGTTTGATTTCTAAGCAAATTATAGAGAGCTATTCTCTAAGGCAGTTAGAACAGATGGAACTGTTCTTTTCCTTTGATTTACCTAGCCCAAGAAGTTCATCAGGCATCAGCTAAAACAATCCAAATATAAAACAAACCATCCTACAGTTGTAGGTAATGTCTCACAGAAAGAAGCCTATGGTAGAGTCTTAATTTCTGTTCCATTTTCAAAAAACCACAACAATGCTTTAATTTAAACAACTTTCTAAACTGATTTATACCCCTCAATAAACTTGTCAATTTCTCTCTCACTTCAGCTCTAGAGAAATATGTGTGGATTTCTATTTCTACTTCATCCTCTGATCAAGAAAAAGAACATTAGGGGATCAGGGATTCATCACCTACCCAGCCAGCCCTGGATATAATATTCATTCCATTTCTTAAGTACAAACTGTCTGTGAATCAACATTTCAATCATTTTTGTTTAGCTGTCTGAATTCCCACAGCACGGGGGGGGGACTGAACACATCTGAAGTCATCATCTTCAGTCCAGACTTCTGCAGAGCTGCGTTCGTGCAAAAAAAAAATGGAATAAAAGACACAAGAGAAATGAATGCCTTTTTTAAAAAAAAAATCAAGATTGCTCTTTGGACTGACTTTCCTTAGGATTTTTAGCTATGTAAAATTATTTCCTACTGACAGACACAGGAAACAAAGGGGTTCATTTCATTTACATGACAGCGTGTAGCAACTCAAATCCAAAGCACAGTGTATAAAATACTCATACTCATAAATGTGTTCCCTTTTAATAGAATGAAAACATTCACTCCTGTCAGTTGCCTCTGATGGGTTTGTAATCAATGATATCCTGTGATGTGAGAGTCGACCGGACATTTTATAGCATTCTTTTTCTTTTAACATGCCACAAAATAATGATCTGAAATACACATACTGCATAGATAAGGTATGGGAAAACTCAGTCCCAGGGGTCAAATTCGGCCCTCCAGGTTGGTGTATCTGGCCCTTGGGACTCTCCTTAGGCCACATGCCCTCTTTCGCTATACCCCTCATAGTCCTCCTTCTCTCCCTGCTAGAGCGTTTTTGCCTGGCTGCAATGCATCCTTGCCACTTGCTTGTCCGGATGGAGGACAAAGAGGGATGCCTGTAGAAACTAGCCTACTGTTCAAAGGTACAAACCACCTTCATTGTTCCACCCACTCTCGCTTTTGTCCTCACTCACCACTGGCATGTGGCCCTAGGAGGCTGCCCAGAAGGGAATGTGGCCCTCGGGTTGATAAAGTTCCCCCATGTCTAACATAGATGATCAAAGGTGGGCAAGCTGCATCTGATCTCATTTTATATGGCCCCCATGCCTCCTGAAGTGCCGCTGTTCTGCCATTCCATCAGAGTTCATTCCTTCCTGTTCCTTCCCTCCTTATATTTTCCTGGTTGTTTCCCCCCCTCAGCATCTTTCTGTGTTGTTTCAAAACAATTGGAAGGGGAAGGATTTCATTTGATAAAAAGTTTCTTGATTTGATGACAACAAAGTCCCCTCACAGTGCTACAATCCCCAGAATTCCCTGGGAAGAAGGAATGATTGTTAAACCACTGCAGGAAGTGAGAAGGAAAAGGGGGTCTCCTAACAATTCTCAGCACCCTTCCCAAGCTACAGGTGGGGGAAGACATGACAGTTTAAGTGGTATAATAGTGCTTTAAATGTATGGTGGAGGTGTGGCTGATGATGACTGGTGGGAATTCTACTGTGAAGAAGCCATGGTGAAAACTGAAGTAGGGCAGTCTTTATTCTGGATTTGTCCATCCAGAACACTTTTCTCCCATCCTTGGTTCTGGCTCCATCACTGCTGCTATGTGTTTCATACAATTACCCAATATTGCAAGTAACTGATTATTCCTGAGAGAATTTCACCATGGCAGAAAAACGTTGCCCATTCTTGGCACAGGTATTTGGACTTAGACTGGAGAAACATCCATCCATGCTCAACTATGAATCTCACTGAGATCTGGAGCGAAGTTGTTTTCTCTCAGTCTAAACTGCCCCAGAGTCCTTAGGGAAGGACACAATGGGATAAATTCATGTACATAGCCATGATGGCTATGACATAATACTGCAGTACGTGGAACAGGGATAGCCAACATGGTGCCCTCCAGATGTTGTTGAACTATAACTCCCATCAGCCCCAGTCAGTAAGGACAGAGATAACGGGAATTGCAGTCCAACAATATCAGAAGGGCCCCATGTTGGCTATCCCTGGTGTAGAAGGTCCCAGATTCAATCAAAGCACAGAGTGGCTGTTCAATTGGATTGGATTCAGCTTCTGTTTGGGCTTGTCTTGTGGTTCACCTTGTGGTGGTTTAAGTAGGATTTGTTCTTTTTACAGTTATTGACTGATGAGCACTCTGAATATTTCATTCAATTTTTGTTTTATATACTTAGTTTTAATACTTGATATGTTGTGTATTTAATGAATTACATTGCTTTTATTGTTGCTGTTGTTATAGATTTAGTTATCCATTTTTGTTTTAAACATTTTAAGGATTTTATCTGCGTTTTATTGGTCATTAGCTTATGTATACTTGTTTTTAACAGTTTTGTTTGGTTCTCCTGTGTTTTATCCAAGTTTTCATTATGTACACCACTTAGATTTCTGATAAAGTGGCCTACAAATCTTTCTAAATAAATAAATAAATCTCTATTTTAAACGGGCTGCAAGTAACAGGACCAGGAAAGACTTCTGCTTAAGGCCTAGAAGAGCTGCTGCCATTCAGAGTGGACAGTACGGAGCAAGGTAGACCAAAAATCTGACTCCTCATAAGGCAGCTCCATAACTACCAATGTCCTTCTTGGAGAAAGGCCAAGAAACATATGTAACAGATGAATAATAAAATATATTTTATCTGACCTATCAGCCATCAGAACTTCCATGTGAATTCATGGAATCCTCATGAAGTGATAGAATGCACATGAAACATAGGAACTGTCGCAGGAGCCCAACTGGGCTAACCGCTGCTAAGCTCAATGCTGGGAGGCCCTATCCACCAACACTCTCAAGACACAGAATTGATGCTTTGATTAGATAGCTTTATTGTCAAGCAATTGCTTGGGAGGTTGCTCAGAGGTAAAAAATCTCAGTGCAAGCCCCCCAACATGCTGCACACTTCATCTTATATACTTTTTCAAGGTTACATGATTACACAATTATCACATGATGATAGATAACCATATGTCACTCAGTCCCATAACTTGCCATGAGTTTTCCTTACTTGGCATAAACAAGTAACTACATTTCTACAAAATATGCATGTCACGATAACTTTTCGCTTCCTTTCTCATACAAATTACTCCCTTTCCCCCCCTCCTTATTTCCTTTATATCTCCCTTGATAATATGTGGCAATGCAAGCAAGCATTTTGATACATTATAACCCTTAACTTTTGCCTTTCTTCCTTTCTCAGCCTTATAAGAGCAGTTTCAGCAATATGCATAACAATGTTGAGGCCTGGCCATTTTGGAGAGCTCAGAAAAGCCTGAACCAGTGTGTAAATTCCACAACAGAACATATGAATCGAACTTTTATCAGATCAGACTAATGGTCTTGGCCCATCTATCTCATTATTGTCTACCCCACTGTTCTTGGGTCCCCAGGTGTTGTTGGACTACAACCCCCATCATCCTTGGCCACTGGCAAAGCTGGCTGCGGTTGATGGGAGTTGTAGTCTGACAACAGCTGGGACCCAGAGTTGAAGAACAGTGGTCTACACCAAGGGTAAAAAATGGAAATGGACTGCCTTCAAGTCAATCCTGACTTATGGTGACCCTATGAATAGGGTTTTCATGGTAAGCGGTATTCAGAGGGGGTTTACCATTGCCTCCCTCTGAGGCTGAGAGGTAGTGACTGGCCCAAGGTCACTCAGTGAGCTTCACGGCTATGTGGGGATTCAAACCCTGATCTCCCATGTCATAGTCCAACACTCTAACCACTATGCCACACTGGCTCTCCGACACCAAGGGTAGGCAATATTTTTCTTTCACCCCAAGGACCACATTCTTTCCTGGACAACTTTCTTAGGGCTGCATGCTAATGATGGGTGGGGTCAAAGGCAAAAGTGGGTGGAGCAAAATATGTCAATTTTACCTTTGTACAGTAGGCTAGTCTTTGCACACACTCAAACACCCCTCTCTATCCTCCATCCAAACAAGCAAAAGACATTAGCAGATTTCCAGGTCACATTCCAACCAGGCAAAAATATTTGCCATGTGAAGTAGAACAAGTGAAGTATGTGACCTGGAGAGAGGGGGTGTGCCCTGGGGAAGGTTCCAGGGGCCAGATAGTAAGGTCTGGAGGGTAACATTCAGCTCCCAGACCTGGGGTCCCCAACTCCTGGTCAACACTGTCTGGTAGCACAATCTAGGTTTCTACTTAGGAATCTTTTCCACCTCGACCTGGAAGTGCCAGGGATTGAGCTTGAGACCTTCTGCATGCAAGGCACATGTCCTACCATTGAGCTGCAGCCCATCACCAAAGATGAATTTATGTAGCAGCTCTGTACAAAGGAACATAAGCCACTGTCTTATACTACGCATGCAAAGGACTAATATGCGACCATTTAAGTTACATCTACTTAGAACACTTGTCCAACCTTGTGTCTTTGAGGCATTTTGGATTCCAACCCACAACATCCCCAATAAATGGCTGTGCTGGCCAGGGCTGATGAGATTTGCAGTCCAAAATATCTACCAGGTTAGGGAAGCCTGTAACGAAGCATAGTTGCAGTAGAACATCATGACTAAGGAGTTTGTACCAAAGGCTCCAAGGAAAAGGTGGGTTTTGAGGAGCGGTTTGAAGGAAGTTAGAGAGGTGGCATCACGGAGGTGCTCTGGGAGGTAGTTCCAAATATGAGAGAGAAAGGGCAGCACAGTCGGAAGGAACAGAAGACCTTCAGGCAGCTGAGATAGAAACCTTGATTAGGGATGTTGCAGAATTCAGACGAAAAGAGACATGGGAACAGAAATTGCCAGTTATTCATCCCATTGTCAGAATAGAAATCAACCCAATGAGTGCTATTGCCATTTGCTATTGTTGCTTTCAGATTGCAAATGGTACTTAATTTATCACTCTTTCCCCCCATTTTCATTGTGCTTCCTTTGCACTGAAATGAATGGGGCGGAATAGCGTCATGATAGCGTAGCTTACATAATTTACGTAGTTTTGCCACAGCAGAGAGCAAGACAAATAACATTGTTTTGGAGGAAGGAGGCAGAACAGAAATAGCTCAGAGTGCAATGAATGCAGGGCAGAACCATAAACAATGCCTTCTTACATCCCTAACCTTGAGTAAAGTTTTGTTAAACAGTTTGCTTTGCAGTGATTGCAAAATGGATGTTTCTGAGCTGTCTATAAGAAAGTATACAAAGACCCTGAGGAAGGCCTATGATGGTTTCTCCATTGGGTACTTCCTTGTGTGGGGGGTAGCAATGGGCTCTGTTCCTACAGTAATCAGAGTTCCATTGGATTAATAATTATTTCTGATATTCTCTATCTTTGCGGAGAGAATGTTGAAACAGAAACTTGGTTTCTGATTCATTCTTTTCTGATTCTTTTTTTAAAATCACTTTGAAATCATTGATAGTGTGAGTGATACTTTTATCGATCTACTTTCTATGTGAGCTTTTCAAATATGTATTCCCTTTCACTGATGTCAGTGAGGTGTTGATTGTAACCAACAGACAGAAAGCAGCAGGGGCGAATGAGGTACTGATTGTACGCAGCAGGGGGAAAGACACTGATTTCATTATCTGCCTTAATCTGTCTGCAGTGCACTTGAAAAGGAATGTAAGCAGGCAATAATTACAGAGTTCAGAATAAAGTTACCAGTGGTGACTCATGAATGATTATAACATTGATAATTTTCTGCAAAGCAAAAAAAAAATTGGAGGAGATCGGAAAAATGAAAAGATATTGGAAGAAAAAGGAATCGGAACATTAACAACCACACTTAAAAACAAAATGCAAAAAGGGAGAGGATTCCACCCCTAGCACTGGGCCACCTGGTATCAGCCGAAATTGACTTCAGGGCATAGATTTAGACCAAGGGACACCAACCAGCTTTTACTGTTTTTAACCAACCAACACTCCCCACCCCAATCCTAAATTGCCTAAGTAAAAAATCCTCCCACAGATTTTAAATGGCAGGATGGAAAACTGGAGCCATTCCAAAGAACATTAGACAGTGGGGCCCAGAGATGTGATATTTGCTATGGTGGCACACCAGGCCTCTGTAGGTTGGCCAGTAATCTTAGGAAAAGGTCACTACTTGCTTTGGGCTCAGAGGAAAGCCATTATGAAGCAAATGGTTTAGATGACTCAGAAATAAACTGTGAGGAAATGATGAATGAACTACAGATTATCTATCCTGCTAATTGGCCTGAGCAATTAGATTTCATTAATGAAGATTAAGATGTTAAGCACCTCAGCGAGCCATTTCCAATTCCACCTTGGGCGAGCATTTGAAAACCAAGATTTTGCACAGAGGAACAGCTGGCTTCCAAAGTTATCATTTGTTTTGTCCTTTGCAGTTTGTACTGACCGAGAGAGTCATATTCCATCACTCTTACAAAACATGCCGTTACTCTTTTTTCCAACACCAGCTCCAGAGATGGAAAGGTTAGGTCTTAGCCAAAGGACCAATACCCACCAAAGAGACCAACCTCTTCAGCACTACCACCATAGCTTCTTTTGCTGAGAGCACCCAAGGTCAGAGACAACAAGAGGGGGAAAAACACAAAGGGTTGTATTCAAGCTAAGTCCTGCTCAGAGGGGAACAATGAAATTAATTAACCTAAGTTAGTCATTTCTATTAACCTCAGTGTAGGACTAACGTAGGACTAATGTAAAACCTCTCTCCCCAAAAATCTATTTTCATGCCCACCTTCAGATGGGCCATTGAAGACACCAGCATTTTTCTACTGCATCTGTCTTCAACCTTGGATCCTCAGATGTTGGAACATAACTCGCATCATCCTTGACCATCCACTAAGCTGGCTGGAGATGGTGGGGGATGTACTCCAACAACAACCTACTGGGAGAAAGGACAGGATATAAATGAATAAATAAATCTAGGGACCAAAGATTGAAGAACTAGAGCAGTGTTTCCCAACTAGTGGGCCACCAGATGTTATTGGACCACAATTCCCATCTTTCCTGACCATTGGCAATGCTGGCTGAGGCTGATGGGAGTTGTAGTCCAACAACATCTGGTGGCCTACTAGTTGGGAAAGGCTGAACTAGAGTACTCTTAGTAGGCAAATTGTATTGCCTATGCAGTGTGTTGTCTTTATTTCCTGCAGCAACTATCCAGGATGGGGATCGAACCTGGAACCTTTGCATACAAAAGCAGATGCTCTGCCACTGAGCTGCAGTCTTTCCTTCAGAGATCTATCTGATTAGATCCAAAGCTATTTTTATATGTAAATTTAAATATGTATATTTAGTAAATTGACTAATCCCTCTCATAAGAACATAAGAAGAGCCTGCTGGATAGATCCAATGGCACATCTAGTCCAGCATCCTGTTCTCACAGTGGTCAGCCAGGTGACTATGGGAAGCCCACAAGCAGGGCATGAGTGCAAGAGTACTCTCTCCTCCTGTGGTTTCTAGTATTTAGGAGCGCACTGCCTCCAAACATCGAGGCAGAGGATAGCCATCTTGGCTTCTAGGCATTGACAGTCTTATCCTGCTGCTAGAGAGTTTGCCCTGTGAGGAGTCCCCTGATGCATCCCCCTTTGGTGATGTCGTTTTTCAGCAGATGGCCAAAGTCACCAATCAAGGGATCCCCAAAAATTCAGTGTTGCCAGTACTTTCTATAAAACTGGGCCCCAAATGGTTACACTTTGCACTTATCCTTTTTCTACTGGTTGCAGCCAGGATGATTGGGGGGGGGCTGGAAAATGATCTGTTTTACCCAGCAACCGTATATGGCAAATCGTGCAAGACACTGGCCTATGCAGTTTGGTGCTCAAGAGGTCTGAAATGGTCAGAGAGTTTAGAATCTATTTGGTTCCCCTCCCTTTCTTTTCATAATTCAGCAGAAGGGGGACTAGCCTCTCCACAGTCTCAAAACTCCTTTTGGATGGACTCGGTTCTGATAGCGCAATCATCCTCCCCATTAACTCTCTTTTATCACCACCTGCATTGTCACATAGAACACAGGAAGCTGCCTTATACCAAGCCATACCATTTGTCCATCCATCTTAGTATTGTCTACACTGACTGGCAGCAGTTCCCCAGGGTTCCAGATTGGGTACGTTCCCAGCACCACCTGGAGATGCCAGGGATTGAACCTGGGACTTTCTGCATGCAAAGCAGATACTCTGCCCATGAGCTACGGCCCTTTCCCAAACCATAACCAGTTGTTTAGCTGGTTATGTTTTCTGATTGTTTGGTTTCTTGTTATCTTCTCGTTTGTTTGAAATGCTATATCGTACTATGCTCTGAAACTCTAAAAAACATTAAACAAACAAACAAACACAAAAGCCTTCTCTGTCTGTCTGCCGTTTTTTGCTTCTGATGCATCTGATGCCAAGATGTAACCCATTATTTGGTGCTATACTAATTGGGGTGGGATAGAATAGGCGTCGTCAAATGGATTTAGAATTGATTTAATCGCTATTGGAATAAGTTCCAAGCCCAACAACCTCAGAGGGAGGGTGGGGGAAGGGTATGCAAAGTAGCAGTTGTCTCTTTAATCTGCTTCACGTTGGCTGCGAAGCATGTGTTAAGCTGTTCTTTAAATGAGCTGTTATAGCTTTATTGGGAATGTTTAATTTGAGGACAGCTGGTTGGAGACATAAACACAAACAGTGGCACATTCCAAACAGAGAACATGAACCCCCACCCTTCCTCACTGCAAAAGACTGCACATGACATTAATCATCTGGGGCACAGGAACCAGCTTTTTCCCAAGTCAAACCACTGATCTATCTAGGTCAGTTTTGTTCGCACTGACTGGCAGCATATTTCTAGAGGTTCTAGAAAGGTTGGACTACAACCTGGGAGACCAGGGTTCAAATCCCCACACAGCCATGAGGCTCTCTGGGTGACCTTGGGCCAGTCACTGCCTCTCAGCCGCAGAGGAAGGCAGTGGCAAACCACCTCTGAATACTGCTTACCATGAAAACCCTCTTCATAGAGTTGCCACAAGTTGGAATCAACTTGAAGGCAGTCCATTTCCATTTTTTTCAGAAAGGAGTCTTTCCCAGCACTGTCTGGAGATACCAGCGACAGAATGCCAGGGGTACAATCTGGGAATGTCTGCATGCAGAGATGTGCTCTACCACTAAGCTATGGATTTTCCTTTTAACATTAAGAATCTAGTCTTTGTGGTTCTGAATAAAGGACTTATTCAAAGTAGGCACGTAGCAAGCTGCTTTATAGTGGGTTAGTCCTCAGTACCGTATGAAGCTACCAAGGCAACCATCTGCCAGAGATTTTCTACAGATATGAAGATATGAAGGAAGAATCTCCCTTCTTACATCCCCAATGGGCAAATTCCTAGAATTCTTCAGACTGATAAGCAAAACTGAATTGCAATACGCTCTAGGGAGCATCACCTGACCCGTAATAGTCAATTATGGACCTGGAGAGGGTCAAAAAGCAGAAACTGGAAGCCAGAACTGAAGGGTAATAAAGGCCTGAGGGCAACCAGGATGCAGAGTTGGAGACCAAGCCCAGAGTCAAGACCAAAGAAAAACAAAACTGCAGTTCTGCGCACTACCACCTGGGGCAGTGGTCAGCAGTTCCTGATAGATAGGGACCGCTGTCTCCATCCATTTGAAGAGGGGCTGCTTTCCCAGCCAGAAAAAAAATTGCTGCTAGAGGCTAAAACCACAGCCCTCTCAAGGAACCCTTGGGGCAAGAAGGGCCCTGTGGATTATAAGTCAGTCCTCTTGGGTACATCCCTTCAAATCAAGGGTAAGGTGGTTAAGTCTTCAGCAGCTTGGATTTTCATTTAAAATGGAGAGTAATTCAAGGTCAGCATTACTGAACTGAATTACTGAACCATTACTGGAGGCATTCAAGAGGCAGCTGGACAGCCACCTGCTGGGTATGCTTTAAGTTGGATTCCTGTACTGAGCTGGGGGTTGGACTTGATGGCCTTATAGGCCCCTTCCAACTCTACTTTTCTATGATTCTATGAACCATCAAAGTTCAGTTTTGAGCCTGAGCCTGATGCAGAATCGCTGTTCCCAGAATCTCTGCAAAAATCCTTGGGTTTCACAGTATTTGCAGTTCCCTAGTAGACAAGGCCATTTAGAAAAGTTTCCTTGAAGGCAGAAAGTCTGCAAATCACTCAGGTCAAGGAATTATAAAGGACTGGAGTTGGCAGCTTCCTTCCTGTAATAGGGATGAATCTATTTCCGGTCTGTGTCCTTTTTGCAAATCTTCACTCATAAATTCATTCTGTTTCTGTATCAATCTGTGATTTAAAAAAAAATCTGCATGAGAATTCATATTGAAGCACACTTTTTAAAAACAGTCTCTCTCTAAAATATACATTTATCTATATGTGTTTTTTTTCAAAATACACATTTTTGAATATATTTTCATACTTTTTTGATCTGAGGAATGAATCATGACATTCAGGAAGGTGTGAAATGAAATGGATAATTATGTTCTGGTCTGCACATTAGTTCAGGACATTCAAATCAGGTCAGTTCATATCCAATTCACAAGGACTGAATTGCTTGAGCAATATAAACCAGCTCCTTCACCATCTCTGAATTTGCTTTTAATGTTGTGTTTTCTTCCACCTAATCTGTTCCATAGTTACTTTTGAAGGAGACCTACAATGAGCACTGTAGGGACATACTTTCTGATGTTAGCAATAATCTATGAATTTAAAAGTTTTGTTGTGTCTGTGTTCTAAAGAGCGTTCCTCTTTTCCCCTTATGTCAGGTATCTCCCAGGGAAAAACAGTTGCGTTTGCTACCACAGAGAAAAATATGACTCAATTAATATACTCATTTCAGCCTGAGTTAGGGAGAAAGTAAAGAATGTAATCTGACTTTGCACAAAGCTTCTTTGTAAGGTTTATGAATGAAGGAATGAATGTAAATACCCAAGCAAGATGTTTGCTAGCATTAGAAGGCACCAAATCTTCCTTGAGTTAGTGCAGAGATACAGAGAACACAAATCCAGAGGTTTTCTTCATTTGTATAGCACCATCACTATGCATGGCATTTTACAGCAGAGTTCGGTAACCTGCAGCTCTAGTCTACAGCCATCTGGAGCCTGTGGCCCTAATTCAATTCAATTCTTTATTATACAGTCATAGACCCATTTTAAAGCAAGATACAACAACAGAATACAATAAAATATTTTAAAAGGATTTAAATTTTTCAAATTTGTCATGAACCAGTTTTTTATGTTCTATTATGGGCTATAAACAAAAATTTTGCAACTTGTTCAGTTTTATCTTTAAGATTATCTGATAGAAGATATTTTATTTTCCATTCTATAGATCTACCAGGGAAGCCATCGATAAGAGGCACAATAAAAATTTTCCTTGCCTCCAGATATAATTCACACTCCAAAAGCACATGTCCAACTGTTTCAGGCAACTTTGCCTTACAAATACAGTAACGGTTTTCCAGAGAAATGCCATTGAAGCGACCTGACAGGAGTGCAGAAGGTAAACAGTTGAATCTGGCCCGAGAAAACAAAAATCTATAATGTGGGAGACTCAGCTCTTCTATATATAATGCGTGATAGGGAGAACGAAAACTTAAGCCAAAGTGAAGGGGAGAGCAAGAGGAACGTGCCTTAGACGTTAAATACTGGCAATCTAAATCCTTTATCCGCTGGTCTAAATTTTGTTTGGCTACCCTGAAATCCCAGGTGACCAAAAGTTCTTTAGACAGGCATAAATAGTTTAATTTTTCATCAAATATTTTGGACCAATGGCTTTTGAAAGGGTCTTTCCATATTAGATGGAGATAACCCAGGGAAGGTTCTGAATAAGCCATCTTGGACCAGAATCTAAAGGCCTGCAGCCATGCTGTGCACTCAACTGAGGAAATTCCAGCCTCAAGACAGAGTCCTGCTGAAGAGGCACAACGAGGTAAACCAAAAATGGCCCTCAAAAAGCTTGAAAGTACCGATTCAACTTTTGCGTTAAAATTTTCTATCCAAATCGGGAAGCCATAGAGAAGTTGAGGAAGTAACTTAACTTTAAGGATTTTTAATGCAGCAGGAATGTATTGACCGCCCTTGGTGTAAAAAAATCTAATAATAGCTTTTGAGGTATTTTGCGCTGCCAAAATTACAGTCCTGATATGGGAAGACCACGAAAGAGAAGAACAGAAAGTAATTCCAAAATATTTAAATTTCTTTACTTGTTCAATTTTTTGGCCTTTACATTTCCAATTTAATTTCTGAGACCTATGAGAGAAAACCATAATCTTAGATTTTGTAAAATTTATGGTAAGAAGATTTTTTTTACAATAACTCATAAATACCTGGAGAAGGCGTTTTAGTCCAATTTCTGAAAAGGACATCAGGACCGTGTCATCTGCATATAGCAGGATGGGACATCTTACATCAGCAATTTTTGGCGAATGGAAATTATCAGAATTGCAATTTTTACTTAGATCATTAATAAAAAGGTTAAATAAGGTGGGAGCCAGAACACATCCCTACTTTACTCCAATGTCTACTGAAATAGGGCGCGTCAGACCACCATTTGGTCCATGGCGGACTCAGATTGATGTTGATTGATATAGTCTACTGATTAAGAATAGGAGGCATTTGTCCATCGAGGTCTTACTTAATTTGGTCCATAGTAGATCTCTTGGGACTAAATCAAACGCCATCTTAAGATCCATGAAGGCTGCAAATAAGCCCCTGTTTTTACGGCTCATATATTTTTCTGCCAAATATCTTAGTATTAGGCAGTGATCTATGGTGGATCTGTTTTTACAGAAACCAGCCTGCTCTTGTCCCAAAATTTTTTCTTCATCTAGCCAGGATTGTAGTTTGGAATTTAGGAAGCTTGCATAGGTCTTACCCTGTGGCCCTAATTTCACAAACCCTCTGCAAGTGATCAGTTCAAACTTCTTCAGAAGCAGATCACCAAGAGGGAGAGCGGCGAGGTGGTGTGGAGCTTGCTGCAGTGCAAATGCACCAGTGGAACACAGGAACCTGCCTTATACTGCGTCAGACCGTTGGTCCATCTAGCTCAGTATTATCTACACTGACTGGCAGCGACTGCCTGGAGTTTCATCCAATGTCTCTCCCAGAGCTACCTGAAGATGCCAGGGATTGAACTGAGGGCCTTCTACATGCAAGGCAGATGCTCCACCACTGAACTACAGCCCTCCCCCTTGGAGCCAGTCAGGTGCTCCCGGCGGTGCATTTGCACCATGCCAACCTCTCGGATACCTTCTTCCTCCCCCTCTCCCTCCCAGTAACCAAAAGAGCTTTGACTGAATTTGCTGCAACAAAACATGGTGATAGACTATGTTGCATGTCCAGTGTTGGAGGAAGTATGCCTCTGAATACCAATTACTGGGAATCACAAGTGAGGAGAGTGTTGGTTGCACTCAGGTCTCCTTATGGGTTTCTCATTAGGCTATCTGGCTGGCCAGTGTGAGAACAGGATGCTGGATTAGATGGGCTTTTTGTCTGCTCCAGAAGGTTTCATCTTATGTTCTCATTTTGTTGGGAATCTCAGGTAGGCAGAGCACTATTACACACAGGTCCTGCTTGCAAGCTTCCCAGAGGCATCTGGTTGGCCACTGTGAAAACAGGAGACTGGATTAGATGGGCCAGCAGCATTCTTCTTATGGTTTTACTAGCTTAGATGGCTTGAAAAGGCAAACAAATCAACAGAGGGTGGATCTATGCAAACTTGAAGTTCAGAGACAAATACAAGATGTTGGGAAGCAACAACAGGATAGGACAGGATGCCTTTGTGCCCCACTTGTGGGCTTCCTGGAGGCATCTGATTGGCTGCTGTTGGATGTGGTGTGCTCAACTCGATGGGCTTTTGGTCTGATCCAGCTGGGCTGAAGTCCTTAGAGCAGACAGTACCGCTCTAGATGGGCCAACAATCTGACTCAGTATAGGAAAGCTTCATGCACTGTTACAAGTGTGTACAAGGAATATAAATATATATTTATTTATATGTTCTGTACTCCTAAATATATTATGACCATGATAAATGGTTTTGTGCTTTCCTTGAGCACATGCAGACTGCAGTGCCTTTAAAAGTTAATAAAGAAGGATGGTTTGATAAATATGATGATGTATAAGTTACAAGAGTTTTAAAGAATTGTGCATACCGAGAAATAAAATAGAATAAAAAAATAAACCCATCAAAGAGAACAGACTCTCCTGTTTTTGCAGAATCTACACTTTTGTTTAATGAATAAACTTTTATCTCTTTGAGTCAAAACAATAACCTTCCTCCCATAAATCACTGAGCAACTGTCTGCTTGGTTGAGTCTGCCTTGAATGACTGAAATGAAATACCCTGTGAGTGATTTAAAGTTTTCACTGTCCTTTGATTCCAAGATGGCTTAAGATAACATAAATGTTTGTGCAGAGACCTATGGGTTTTAAGGACTGGGGAGTCCATTAAAAGCAACAACTCAAAGCAAATCCTCACAGGCTGAGGAACAACTCCCTTAATGCAGTGACAATTGGTGCCTCCATGTCAGTGGAGCTGTGGAATCCATCTGGGTTTTAGTCCAACCTTTCAAGGAGCTGTCCTAATGGGTGGGTGTGGGGGAGAGGGACCCAGAATCAGCCCAACGACTACTGAGCATGCTCAGGGATCAGGGATTGCAGACTGCCTGAAGTGAGCACAGAAAACATGGGGAAGAGGAGAAATTGAATGGAATACCGTGAGAAGGAGCCTGGCTGGTTGGAATTCAGAACACAGGACCTTAGAGGTGTAAGTAGGGATGGAAGGATCAGTCAATTTCAGTTCTCATTTTCCCAGTCTGAACTTCAAGTTTCCACATTTCTGCAGGAACTTGCCATTTTAAAAAAATTCTCATTAAAATTCTTCAACATTTTAGTGTGAATTTCTCCTAATAAATGTATTTTTGTATGCAGTTTTGACTAATGTACACATTTTTGCAAGCAATTTCTCCTAATATAATGCATTTCATATGTTATTTTTACTAATGTATTCATTTTTATGTCCACTTTCCTGTAATACGTGCATTTTTGTAATTGTTTGATTGGAGAACTGCATTGCACAATTCAAAGGATGGCTGAGTTTCAGTTCTCATATTGTTTTGAAAAGTGCAAATCTGATAGATTCTGTTTTAAATGCAAACTAAATCCAATTTCTCCCCCATCTTTTGTTGGAATGTACCTCAAAGGCCATCTAGTCCCATCTCCTACTGATAGAGGAAATCCATTACAA
This sequence comes from Rhineura floridana, assembly GCF_030035675.1. NCBI lineage: Eukaryota > Metazoa > Chordata > Lepidosauria > Squamata > Rhineuridae > Rhineura > Rhineura floridana. Next base: position 31,673,698 of record NC_084495.1, on the reverse strand, counting down.
CAACAGTCCTGATAGGAGGCCATCCATTCTCTGCTTAACAATTTCTAATGAGGGAAAGTTACTGCACTTTCCAAGGTAGTCTGTCCTATTGTCAAAGAACTGACATAATCATAAGTTCTCTCAAATGTTTCATCTAAATCCTTTATCTCATAATGTGAACCCATTTATTCTGGCCCTATCTTTAGGAGCATCAGAAAACAGATTTGCTTCATTACCCATGTGATGAGTGGCCCAAGGTCCTTCAAATATTTTAATGTGGCTATCATATCACCTCTTAATCATCTCTTCTCCAGGCTGAACATACCTGCAGGGCTGGCTCCAGGCATGCGGGGGCCCTTGGGCATCAGCTTGCCCTGGCCCCCCGGTCAGTGGGTGGGAGTGTGCGCCCCCCCACGGCCCCCCTATCTGTCTAGTCTTTACCATTGCACTTAATGAAGATGGCAGCCTCGGTTTCCCTAAGGGGAATGAAGCTTCCGCCGCCATCTTTGTTGATGGCACACGTGCGTGCTATGTGTGCACATCTCTGCCATCAACTAAGATGGCGGCAGCGGCTTCAGTACCTTAGGGAAGCTGCTCCCGCCATCTTCATTAAGGGCAATGCTAAAAAGCCAGCTGACAGGTAAGATGGGGGAGTGGGGGGGCATGGATCGCGGAAAGGGAGCGGAGGGCCCCTCAGGGGCTCCTGTAGCTCCGGAGCCCTTGGGCCAGTGCCCAACCTGGCCGCCCTTTAGAACCGGCCCTGCATACCTGAGTCCTTCAACATTTCCTCCTAGGACTTGGTCCTAGCTCAGTGACTCTAGCTCAGTGGTAGCCCATCTGCTTTGCATGCAGAAATTTCCAGGTTCAATCCCTGGCATCTTCAGGTAGGGCTGGGAGAGATTCTTGCCTGAAATCCTGGAAAGCCACTACCAGTCAGCATAGACAATACTGAGCTAAATGGGCCAGCATTTTAAGGCACTTTCCTATGTTCCTATGTCTCCAGGCCTCTTATCATGTTCATTACTCACCTCCGGACACATTCCAGAACAGGAGCATTCCACGCTACAAGATTTTGTTGCAGTTTCCACTTGTTTCTTCCATATTGTCTCTTTGTTTCAGTGTATTAATATTCTGTCCATACAATGTTCCCTTATCATAAACATACACACACACATTCACGCAATTTATCAGTAAGCCAGAATTCAACAGTCCCTCACAATGCAAAGCAATGCATTGTATCTTGATTATATCTGCATGTTTTTCCCCATCTCACCAGCAGTACATCTCTAGGTATTTCTTTTTAAAAAAGAAAATACATGGTGGGAAGGATGTGAGGCTTTCTTTTAAAACTAGATTGTTCGGTGACTGCCGAAAAGGACTTCAAGCATCACTAAGCCTCTGCAAACCAGAGCATCGATTCAAGCCAAAGATAAGTATGGAATGATTGCTAAACAAAAGGCCTCTCTGGGAAGTTATCTGTCAGCTGTGAGTGGTAGTGTTTGCTTGCTGGACAAAGTTATTTCTTAGGACAAAAGGTAATTTCTCAGGATAATTATATTTTCCCTGAACAAGAAAGCAGCGACTGGAAAATACAACCAGTGTAAAACATGAAAAGAAGAAAACTAGCTCCTTTGCTTAATACCACTCTAAGTATTTTCCTTGACATCTTCTCAGTTCTGTATCTACATTGTAACTATAACCAGGGGCATTGTTGGGGGGGACGGACGGGGGAAGATCTAAGTCCTGAGTCTTTTCCTACTGCACACCCAATCTCCGGACACTTCTCCCTTCTCTCTCTCTCTCTCTCTTTTTTATTTTTTAAAATGTAACTTTGACCACAGGGTGGTTGAGCGCACTGGAAAGCTCAGTGAGCATAGGAAGCCGCCTTCCCCTGAGCCAGACTCTTGGTCCATCTAGCTCCGTATTGTCTACACTGACTGGCAGCAGCTCTCCAAGGTTTCAAGCGGGAGTCTCTCCCAGCCCTACCTGGAGATGCCAGAGACTGAACTTGGGACCTTCTGCGTGCAAAGCAGACGCTCTGTCGCTGGACCACGGCCCTTCCCCCCAAACCACTCACCATCTTAATTTAAGAAACTAAAAAGAGTCCTGCTGGAACAGGCCAGTGGCCCAACTAGTCCAGCATCCTGTTCTCTCAGTAGCCACATGTCTATGGGAAACCCACAAGCAGGACCCAGGCGCAAAAGCACTCTCCCTCCTTGTGGTGTGCCCAGATGCGTCTATACATAAAAATCAGTATGTGCAAACTGTATGCAGATTTGGTCCATGGGCTGTGCCCTGATCCCTTTGAGTACCTTAGCAACTCTTTTTATCCCACCCTTCCTCCAAGGAGCTCAGAGTCAGGTGTATGGCTTCCCCACAGACTTCGTTATTCTTCCAGCTCCTCACTGAAGTAGGTTGTTATTTGCTATTATTTTATTATTTATTCGTTTGTGAATTGCCTTCCACATGTGTCTGAAGGTGACTGACAGACATATCCTTACAAACAGCTGAAATCAGTGGAGGCTTGAAGAATTCAATCTGATCCACACCTCCGAAGACAAATGTGTGGATCGGAACATAGTCATCCTTCAGATTTCACATATCTCCAATTTTTGTAATACAATTCTGTGCTAAAACGGCATACTGAAATGCTAAGGATTGAGCCTCTGATCTTTTGCTTGAAAAACATGTACTCTGGCACTGGGCTATGGCCCCAATCTGGTCATCTGGTCTTCGTCTGGAAGATATTAATGATGCATTGCCTACTTGCAACAGCAGTAGGTTGTGCAATATCTCCTGGAAATTCCCCTTGAAAGGTTAAAATTCTCCTTCCAAACAATAACATGCTGCATTGGCCATGAGCATAAAGGAGCATAAATTGCTTGACTGAACTGCCAAGCAGTAAAATCTTGGGGGTTTGTGCCTGACCTGGCCATTATGGAAAGAGATAGGTTGCTACAGTTCATGATTTAGCACTGCTGTTCCTGTTGGAATAATGTATCACTGGTTAATGGCTGGGTTTTATGTCGAGCAACTCAGATCAGAATAGCCCAATCCATGTAGGGATAGGCAAATTGGTCCATTTTGGTTTCTCTCAATTTCTCATTTTTCTAGTCTTAAGTCCGATCCTCCGCATTGCCACATCAGTTTATGATTACTGGTATTATTTAAAATCCTCACGAAAATTCATCAGCATTTGGTGCAATGTATATTCTCCTCATATACACGTTTGTGTACAACTTCATGGTGCAATTTTTCCTAATACAATGCATTTTGTATGTTGTTTTGACCAGTATATGCATTTTTATGGACATTTTATCCTAATATTTGCATTTTTCTACCTATTCCTTGGCTGGAGAACAACACTGCAAAGTTTGGAGAAGTGAGGATTTCAAAGGACAGCTGTGTTTCGGTTCATGTATCGTTTAGAAAAGTGTGAATTGGGTAGGTTTGCCTTTAAATGCAAACTGAATTGAAATTCTCCCCCAACCATAATTCTATGAAACATAACAGTGAATAATAAAGGCTGGAAGAAGTGACATATGTCTTTTGCATGTGGCACCTCTTCCAGCCATCAGCTTCTAGAGCCATCAGTGCTAAAAGCAGAAATCCTTTGCTCTGTGGACAGATTATTCTCCCTTCTTCATTTTCTCCTGACTCTCTACTCTTTTCCTTGATTTTTGCCCCCACCTCTTTCTCAAATCTCCCTCCACTTTTTCCCCCCTGCTGCTTTCAGTTGCCCACCTGGGCTATTCACCTGCTTCCAGGTCTGACCTGTGGTCATCTGGTGCTTGTGTCCAACATCACATCTAGGTGCTGGTAGCCATGGCTGACCACTACTACAGGCCCTTGATCAGCAGAGGACAGCAGTAGTGCAGTGGCAAATTCAGAAGTGCAGTGTCTCTTTGTGATAGTCACAGCCACAGCCCCTCCCATCCAGCTTGTCTGTTTTGTTTTGTTTTGCTGCTGGGCTGAGAATGCAATCCTTGTTAATGCCTTCTCCCACAATAGCAAACATCCCTAGGAGCCAATCAGCATGAAAGAGGCGAGAGTTAAGTTATTGAGAATTGTCTTCTCAATGGCTGACTCACCTTTTACTCTGATTGGCCCCAATCATCAGGAAGGGGCAAGGAAGCACACACTCCCATTTCCTGCTGATTAGTTCATAGGATGCTGGACACAGAGGGATCCTGCTGGGACCCTGTTTCCAAAAATGTCTAAGACACACACACCCCAAGAACTCAGAGGGCTACACCCCTGGGAGATAGACAGATCAGTCTATTTCCAATGCATGTCAATTGTGCATGTGTTCATTCATAAGTCAGTTGCATCCTATTTCTGGATGGATCTGTGGGTTGGTTAGTTGGTTTTTTAAAAATCTGCACAAAAATTCATATTAAAATATGTATTTAAATATTATTTTATCACAAGATATGCAGTTAAATATGTGTGTGTGTTTCTCTCATTGAATGCATTTCTAAACGTATTTTATCGCCAAATACACATTTTAAACAAATTTTGCTACATGTTTTCCTGCTCATCAGCTTAGTCAAGGCATTTAATTCCCCCTTGAATGCCCATGTTCACTCCAGAATACTATTGTCTGGAAAGAGGATGTTTAACAAGGGGAATTTCCAGAAGATATTGCACAAACTACTGCTGTAGAATTGAGACCACAGGTGAGGAACCCTCTGAACTGTGGGCCTAATTAGGCCCAACAGTCCTCCCTATTTGGGCCACAAGGCCATTTTGGCCAAGCCCCACCCACCTGCCCCGCACCTAACATCATATATGACATCCTGTGTGGTGCAGATAAAGCATGGCTGTGCCAAAAAGGGATCTGCAGGCTGTGCATGGCGCTTTGCTAGCCCTGAATGTCACCCGATTGTCTGCATGGACAGAAATGGATCATCTGATGTCATCATGGTGTCAGGTGTTTGTCAGGTGTTTTACCTCCGTCCCCTCCCACTACTGGCATGTGGCCCCCAGAAAGTTCTTCACGAGGGAATACGGCCCTTGGGCTGAAAAGTGTTCCCTCTTCCTCTGCTTTATTGTTTCTCTAGTTCTTTCTATCCTGAATTCCATTTCTCCTGAGTTTCAGGTTTAACTAAGAGAGTGAACAAAAATAATCCCAGGACTGAAGCATGCAGTTTATGGAACTCTTCATCTCCTTTACTTCATTTGCAGCTCTGTGTTAAGTTTTTATTGATAAAACATTTCAAAAAAAGCAATCCCGAATTCTTTTCAGGAAGAAGAGGGGGAAGGGATACAGTGTTTACAGATGTGCACAACTACTCCTACATGCAAAAGAATTTGGATGCTATCATATTAACTTTTTTGGGGTGGGGGAGGTTACAGCAATGCACACAACTGCATGTGTGCATCAGTAAAACTGTACAAAAAGAAATCTGAAGCAATCCATACAACCACATCAACAAGCTTTTTTGCAGTGTTTTGCCACTGGCATCCACCCTTTCATCTCTGACAATAGCCTGGTTCTCATGTCACATTCATTCATAGTTATAATAAACTATGTTTTAACGTGCACATTAAAATCAGAGGCACTTCACTCGTCCTCTGCTCCTGCAGCACTGCTAGGAAACAAACCATGGTCTGGCTTATCATGTTATCTGAGCCCAGGATTGTGATTTGTTTCCCCAAAACAAACCATGAGCTGTAAGCCAAGAACAAACCTTGGCTCCTGCTTCTGGTTTGTTTGGAGGGAAACAAACAAACTAGAAGCCCAGGTTCGATGACACAATAAGCCAGAAACAAACAGATGGTTTGTTTCCTGGCAGCCAGGCACACTCCCTTTCTATCCTCCGTCCAGAGAGGCCAAACAGAGAGGTCACATCCCCCCCACGAGCCTGAGGTTTTTCATCCATGGAGTATAGGATTGCAGCTTAACATGTATGCATGAACTTGTGTCCCCACAATTTGTTTGATTTTACTACACTTGTGGAAAAGATGCAGAAACCGTGTAGAGTGTTTCCAAACAAAACTAATTCATTTCAGCCCATGGGCTTTGCTAGATTTCTGCTAAATGACAGGGGAGGGAATATTGCCCACTCAGATGTTACAGTGACAGAATCCCACCTCCATCAAGGTGATGGATAGACTCAAGGATCGTTTTTTAAAAAACGAGCGTCCATGCAAGGAAACGGGCCCAGACACTGTTGAGATAAAGGCCACTTGCAGTGAAGTAAATATGATGGATAATGTTGTCATTCAAGAGCAGAGTGCTCAGCAATCGTAGCTTTTTTATGAGCAGAATATTATTGACTGATTACTCTGCGGAGAGAAACATTGCTGGAAAAATAAAAGGGGAAGATAAAGTAGCTGTGTGTGCGGTAGGATAATAAGTTGTCTTTGAGGGAGAAATCAAGGTGTTTGTCTTTGATAGAATTTAATGACAGGATGTGTGCGTGTATGTATAGATGTATTCCAGTCTTTGCAATACTGATTCCCTTTTCTCAATGAGATTCCCAGGACAAGAAACCATCTTGAAAGCCGTACAATAAGGCTGGGGAATCTTTTTCAATTCAAGGGTGACATTCTCTTCTGGGCAACCTGACGGGGACCACATGCCAGTATTGGGCACAGCCAGAGGCAAAAATAGATGGAGCAACAAATATGTTACTTTTGTACAGTCAGCTAGTTTCTGCACACACTTGCACGTCCCTCTCTATCCTCCATCCAGACAAGCAAGAGGCATGATCAGAACTGAAGGACACAGTCCAGCCAGGCAAATCCATGTAGGGTGTGAAGCAGGACTAGAGATGTGAAGGTCCAAGGGAAAAATGGGGAAATGAGGGGGGGTTTCCCTGTTTTTCCCAATTCCTCCCCAGCTTGAGGTTCTTCATCCCTGCCATATATATATTTAGGACATGAGGAGGGGGGCAAACTACACACAGAACTGAAGTCCTACAACCTCAGTTAGCCATCCCTGATATAGGTGACAAGTAACCATCAAATCTCCTCTTTCTCAGCCCTCTGATCAAACAACTATTTGATGTGTGTGTGTGTGTATTTGGCTAGTATACCAAGCCCTGCTTATCCAAGCATTTATTGCAGGGATGGAGAAACTGTCTCTCTAGATGTCATTGAAGTGCAACTCCCACCATCCTTGAGCATTGGCCATGGAACTGGAGCTGATGGGAACTGGAGTCCAGAAACAAATGGAGGACCACCAGTTTCCAAGCTGAGAGTTACTAGGTAGCCATACGCAAAACACTGGAAGTCAGTCACCACCGTCTTTATTGCTACAAGATGACTATTTCTTTATGCAATGTCTGATTTTAATGAACTGGAAAGAAGGATAAAAAACCTAATTGAGGTTCTGGACTACTTACTTGCTATGTCTGAAAGAGCTCTGGAGATAAGGGATTATTTCATCCCCTCTACCTATAGCCACCCCACAATTTTGAAATTAAAGTCAACTGGGAAAGAGCCTCATTGATTTATTCCTTGGAGATGTCTAAAGGTCTCCTCTACCTATTTACACAAAGTATTAGCTTATGGAGTTCAAATACATTGTGAAAGATTACAGCAAAGCTTTTGATTTGTGTAGATCATGAAAAACTATGGAATGCTTTAAAAGAAATGGGGGTACCCCAGCATCTGATTGTTCTGATGTGCAACCTATACTCTGGACAAGAGGCTACTGTAAGGACAGAATATGGAGAAACCGACTGGTTCCCAATAGGAAAGGGTGTGAGGCAGGGGTGTATTTTATCACAGTATTTGTTTAATCTGTATGCAGAACATATCATATGGAAAACAAGATGGAACCAAGATGAAGACGGTGTGAAAATTGGAGGGACAAATATAAATAATTTAAGATATGCAGACCATACCACACTACTAGCAGAAACCACTAATGATTTGAAATGAATTTTGTTGAAAGTTAAAGAGGAAAGCACAAAAGCAGGACTACAGCTGAACGTCAAGAAGACTAAAGTAATGACAACAGAAGATTTATGTAACTTTAAAGCTGAAAATGAGGACACTGGCACAGTCATTAACCAAAATGGAGACAATAGTCAAGAAATTAGAAGGCTAGGACTGCCTCTAAACATGGATGTTCTTTTTAGCTATCATGGCTGAGAGTCATTGACAGTGGCGTCACTAGGGTTGGTGTCACCCGGTGCGGCCCTCAGCGCCTTGTCTCCCGAGAGTGTGAGCGTAGCGCACGCGGCCAAACAACAGGGCCCGGGAGCTCGCTGCCACCGCCGCCGCTGCCACCTTCTAACAGCTGAGGAAGGCAGCCGGCATGGCATGCGAAGGCTCTCGTTGGAGCCTAGGTGGTGCGGGGGGGTGCTGCTCTGGGTGTCACCCCCATCTGGTGGTGTCACCCAGTGCGGCCCACACCTGCCGCACCGCCCCAGTGACGCCCCTGGTCATTGATAGGTCTTGTCCTGACCAATTTAGCTCATCAAAACTGCAATGCATCAAAACCAAATGGAGTTAGAAAATGGCTGAGCCCAGAGCTTGGATGGCAGCTGATATACCACTTCTGAATCAATCCCTAGCACATACCGTTCTTAAAAGGAACCAATAAAGTTGTGCCTCAAAATGTTTTTTTTACAAAATGACGTGCTGGTGCTTGATAAAAGTACCGTGGGTGCCAGCACGAAATGACTGGCATGGGTAGCAAAAAAGAGGTGCTATTATTGTTGTTGTTGCTGTTAGTACAGCCATTCTGATTCTGGACTCTGAACGTTGCAGGCGAGGGTCATGGAGTGCAAAAATAAAAGAAGGAAGCTCATTGGTAGCTTGGCGTGGCCACCTATACATTTATCCTCTGCGTGGATAGACGATAGATACAAAGTGGTAGAGCATCTGATCTGCATGCAGAAGGCTCCCTGTCTGAAACCCTGGAAAGCTGCCGCCAGTCAGTGCAGACCAGTCTTCTCCAACCTGGTGCCCTCCAGATGTTATGGACTCTCAATCCCCATCATCCCTAACCATCGGCCATGGTGGCTAGGGCTGATGGGAGTTGGAGTCCAAAACATCCAGAGGGCACCACGTTGGGGAAAGCTGGTGTAGACATTCCTGACCTAGATGGACCATTGGTCTGACTTGGTTTTCCTACGTCCCCATGTTCATAATGCATGGGAGCAAACACCTGAATAGGGCTTTGTTTTTATTCTATGCACCTCCCACTTGTCCTGTTCTAGCACAGATCTGAAGAACATCCACAAAGAAAACACATAGCAGCTGACACACGGACAAGAAAAAACAGATACCAAATTGCATCCCTGCTTGCTTATATATATATATATTTATTTATTTATTAAATTTATTAGTCGCCCATCTGGCTGGTTGTCCAGCCACTCTGGGCGACGTACAAGATAAAAAAACAATACATTAAAACGTTAAAATTTAAAACCATAACAGTAAAAACCTAACCCACCCCAAAAGCCTGCCTGAAGAGCCAGGTCTTCAAGGCCCAGTGGAAGCTCATCATAGAAGGGCCATGGCGGAGATCATTTGGGAGAGGGTTCCACAGGGTGGGGGCCACTATTGAAAAACCCTCTCTCTAGTCCTCACCAGTCTAGCTGTTTTAACCGGTGGGATCGAGAGAAGGTCTTCTGAGGCTGATCTTGTTGAGCTGACGATGCTGGAGGCGCTCCTTCAGATAGACTGGGCTAAAACCGTATAGGGTTTTAAAGGTCAAAACCAACACCTTGAATTGGGCCCGGTAAACAACCGGTAGCTAGTGCAACTCCTTCAGCACTGGAGTGATGTGATCTTGCCGGCAGCTGCCTTTAATCAGACGAGCCACCGCATTCTGTACCAGTTGCAGCTTCCGGACCGTTTTCAAGAGTAACCCCACGTACAGCGCATTACAGTAGTCTAGGTGAGAGGTGACCAGGGCATGTACCACCGGTGGGAGCAGATGACTGGGAAGGTAGGGGTGCAGCCTCCGTATCAGATGGAGTTGATACAGCGCCGCCCGGCTCACAGCCGAGACTTGAGCCTCCATGGACAGCTGGGAGTCAAGAATGACCCCCAGGCTGCGGACCTGGTCTTTCAGGGGCAATCGTACCCCATTGAGCACCAGGTCCACATCCCCCAGCCTTCCCTTGTCTCCTACAAACAGTACCTCGGTTTTGTCCGGGTTCAGCTTGAGCTTATTCCTTCCCATCCAGCCACTCACCGAGTCCAGGCACTTGGACAGGGTTTCTACAGCCAACCTCGGTGAAGATTTAAATGAGAGATAGAGCTGCGTGTCATCCGCATACTGATGACATTGCAGCCCAAATCTCCTGATGATTGCCCCCAGCGGCTTTATATAGATGTTGAACAGCATCAGGGAGATGATGGAACCCTGTGGCACCCCACAAGTGAGAGGCCAAGGATCCGAGACCTCATCCTCCAATGCCACTCTTTGGTACCTACCAGAGAGGAAGGAATGGAACCACTGCAATACAGTGCCCCCCATGCCTAACCTCTTCAGGCGGTCCAGGAGGATAACATGGTCAACGGTATCGAAAGCCACTGAGAGATCAAGGAGGACAAGGAAGGTGCATTCGCCCCTATCCCACACCCTCCTCATATCATCTACCAAGGCGACCAAGAAAGTTACACCCCAGAAGACCCATGAAAATATTGGCAACACCACGTGGTTGTGCATGAGCATTTTGCAAACTATATTGCACTGACCTTTTTATATCTCTTATATCATGTGTACAATTACATTGTGGGATTTTTATAATTATAAGAAATGGTAACGACTTTTCCAGAAAGTAGTCAGTAACCAGCAAACTTTGGACATCATGCTCCCTTAATTTGCAAGGAGATTGCATCCATGATTAATACTTCCCAGCTCTTGTCCAATCACGCAGAAATGGATGGGATTTGGCCAGAGTGGCTTTATCTAAAGCATGCGGGAGAGCAAGAACCACTCTCAGTAAGAAATTAGCTTCATAAACTTGGCACATTGCCTCAATGGGTAGTTAAGCTAAGCAACTAAGGATGAATGAGGGAAGACATACAGAGAACCGCCTCATTCAAAAGTAAATGTGCTTCTGGCTGTAGTCCCGCACCTGGACTGCCCAGGGGTGGCTCTCCATGTATCTCTATTTGGCCCTTGGGCAGAGCTTGGAAAAGTTACTTCTTTTGAACTACAACTCCCATCAGCCCCAGCCAGCATGGCCACTGGATTGGGCTGATGGGAGTTGTAGCTCAAAAAAGTAACTTTTCCAAGTTCTGTCCTAGGGGTTCTGTCCAGGTCACATCTCCCTCCTTAGGCCACACCTCTCTCTAGCCCTGTTCCACACCCTCCTCAAGTGCTTGTGCATGTCCCTGAACTGTGATAAGGCCTCTTGCTTGCCTGGATGGAGGTTGGAGAGACATGTGCATGGGGGTGTGCATTGAAACATCTGTCTGAAAGCAGCCTGCTGTAGAAAGGTAGGTGTCACATTTGTTGCAACGCCCTCTTCTGCCTCTAGCCCTGCCCACCACTGGCATGCCCTCCCCCGATATTTATCCATTATGGAACACAGCCGTTGGGTTCAAAAGGGTTTCCCTTCACTGCTCCATACCCACTTACCTGGGAGTAAGACCCACTGAAGTGAATGGGACTTATGTCTAAGTAGATACGAATAGGATTGCACTGTTATTTGTGATATTCCAGAATGATAGAATCCAAAAATACATATAGCCATATGCTATTGTTGTTATTATTATTATTGTTATTATTAACAGCAACAACAACAATAGCACATACATAAAATCAATTGAAACCCAAAACAGATATTAAATGGGATAAAGATGATGATGATGATGATAATTTGCATTTATATCCCACCTTTTCCTCCAAGGAGCTCAAGGTGGCATACATGTTTCTCCCCATCCTCATTTAATTTCCACAACAACCCTGTGAGGTAGGTTAGGCTGAGAACCAGTGACTGGCCCAAGGTCACCCAGTGAGGGTCATGGCTGAGTGGAGATTTGAACCCTGGTCTCCCAAGTCTTAGTTCAACATTCTAACCACAACACCACTCTGGCTCTCTTTAAAAAGCTTATTGAAAGAGAAACACCTTTAGCAGGTGCTGAAAAGGCAACAGAGAAGGTAGCTGCAATGGGAAGGAGTTCCAAAGAGTAGGTGCCACTACCCCAAAGGCCCAGTTCCGAAACTGTGGAACAGTTTTCCTGATAGGATGGTATCTGCAGGATGCCTTCTCCTGCAGAAGACAGTGACCAGTTGAGTATGTAGGGGTCCCAAGCTGTATAGGGCTTTGTACACAAGCACCAGCACCTAGAAACTAGCCTGGTAGCTAACTGGCAGCCAGTTCAATGGTTTCAGCAGCGGCATAATATGATGGCAATATTCCACCCCAGTGAGCAATCAAGCCACTGCATTTCACACTCACTACAGCTTCTGGGTTAGCCTCAAGGGCAGCCCCACATACAGCACATTGCAGTGATCCAATCAAGAGGCTACCAGTACATGGACATCAGTGGTCAGGCTATCCTGGTCCAGAAACGGCTGTAGCTGTCTTACCAACCCAAGCTGGTAAAAGGCACTCCGTATCTATATCTGTAGTATCTCCCGGTTACTTTCATGCAGTTGTGTGTCCCTGCTTTTTATTAAAATAATATTTAACAAGTGAAACTTTTGAATGGAGCTAATCAAACTGCGGGAGGGGGGAGCAATGATGCAGAAGTTTTTAAAGTTAGCAGTATGGATGGGTGGAAGGGTCATATAATGACTTCAGTATTCACTTCAGTAGGGTTCCCAGGGAGCATAATTACTTGAGCATTATTTGCATGTCTCCCACAAGTCCCCATAAAGCATCTGTCATTAACATGTAATGTTGTGCACTGTTGTTCCCCCTTCTGTGTTACTGAGGTTTTTTCAACAGAAGGAGCAAAACGGGAATAACAATTACTCGGAGCGCAGTAATACATTATATTGTCAGTTCTCAGTACAGATCCACATGACAACCAGCAATCAAAATTCACTAAACAGCCCTGCCTCCCCCCCCAAAAAAAATCAATGTAAAAAGAAATCCAGGAGAAAACAAGGCTGAAGAACTCAAGTGACTTCACCAGTAGCTGGGAGCAGCTAGCAAACCCAACAACTTCTGCCCATTTCAAACTGCTAGAGGCTTGCAGCCAAACATCATGCCACATTAGAAGATCACCCATCCTCCCCTCTAACAATGGTTAGGCCTGGAAAGATGGATTTGGTCAGCTCATAACACTTACTCAAAAAGCAGTATGATTCCAGAAGTTCTTCTTTGGCTTCAGCTTTAATCTGAGCCCAAGAAGACCTTCAGCCCTTTCTCCCTGCAAACCCCAAACCCCTCCTTTCAACACTCCCAGGCTGTTGTTGCTGTTCTAGCAGCAAATGAATGAATCAATCATTTTTTATTTACAGCCAACTGACCACAAATACATATGGACTATTAAACCACTCTGAGAACTGTCTCCGAACAACTCTCAGCACCCTTAATAAACTACAGTTTCCAGGAATCTTTGGGGGAATCTATGACTGTAAGGTGTGGATATGGCCTAACTGCATCATTGCCATTGGTCCATCAAATTCTGTATAGTGTATAGGGCTAGCCAGCATGGTGATCTCCAGATGATGCTGAACTAGAACTTCCATCACAGATGCATAACAAAAATGCATATTATTACAGACTGGAAAAAATACTCAAAATATAAAAATAAAAGTGTAATCAGACAATCATGAATGATCTGGTCAAAATAGCCAGGTCTAGAAATTTTGCAACTTGCTTTGTAATTGACCTGTTTAAGCTCTCAAATAACAATCATAAGAGGCTCTAGGGAACAGCCTGGAAAGGATTGTGTAATAGGATGTATTTGGGCTTTTCTAGCTCTGTGATAATAACAGCATTGTAGAAGACCATTGCAGACTCCACCTCAAAGTTGTTCCAGAGGCAGCATATCTTATCAACTGGAGTTTTACCATATCTACCATCTAAAGGTTTAGAAGGCAAAACATTAAACCATGCAAAAGAAAATGCTTTCTTGTGTTTGGGAATGGATAACCATCTTAAGTAGGGGATCTCATCTTTGCAAGAAAGGCCTAACAAACCCAGTGACCTGGGGAAGCAATAGAAGAAGGGATCATTCCCACCTCTTTGATCTTTCTCTGACACCAAGCACCCTGTAAGAGATATGTACCAGGCACCAGGCACACTTTCCCTATGCAACACCATGGGTCAGTAGCACTGGAGAAATTACACTTCCCAGCACTCTGATATGCAGTCATAGAAATGTGCCAACTGTCAGTGAGAGCCCAGACGGCTACACCCCTGGATGGTGATGGGCTGCGTGACTGAGAGTGAGCGAGTTCGGCAGCAGGGCGAGGAGGCCAGGGCCCCCCACTCTGCCCGTCTGTTCCCTGACCTCAACTAAACCGCAGTCTCCAACCCATTGACGTAACAAACCTTAAACAAAACTATGCAGGTAAGAAGCCAGCAGGGGTGGGGGGGCTTTCCAGTGTTTTGCACCGCCTGCAGCATGTACGACTATCTGCCTGTTGGACAGAAGTTGTGTGTATGCTCTCGGTGCAATGAGCTCCTGGCTCTCCGGGAACGACTTCATTTCCTTGAGGCCAAGGTGGCGGACCTGGAAAAGCTGAGAGAGGCAGAGAGGTGTGTGGAGGAGGCCTTCAGGGACGTTATAGCTGTGTCCCACTCCAACGATGATAGCTGTCCTGCTATCATGGAGAACGATGGTCTCGGGGAAGGAGAGCATCCAGCTGAGGAAGAGGGAAACGATCCCTTAGAAGGGACCCATTCCTTGGGGGATGAGCAGCTATCCTCTCGTGCCGAGGATATATCTCCAGGGGGTGGAGGGATCCTTGTAGTGGGTGATTCGATCATTAGGAACATAGACAGTGGGGTGTGTGATGGGCGTGTAGACCACAAGGTGTTTTGCCTGCCTGGTGCGAAGGTTGCGGATATCGCCCGTCGTTTAGATAGTTTGGTAGACAGTGCTGGGAAGGAGTCAGTGGTCGTGGTGCACGTTGGCACCAACGACATGGGGAAATGCAGCCGTGAGGTCCTGGAAGCAAAATTTAGGTTGCTAGGTAGGATGCTGAAAGCCAGGACCTCCAAGGTGGCTCTCTCTGAAATGCTACCGGTTCCATGCGCAGGACCAGCCAGACAGGCCCAGCTTCGCAGTCTCAATGCGTGGATGAGACAATGGTGTCGGGTGGAAGGGTTTGGATTTGTTAGGCACTGGGGAACATTTTGGGACAAGCCAGGCCTGTACAAAAGGGACGGGTTCCACTTGAACCAGAATGGAACCAGACTGCTGGCACTTAAAATTAAAAAGGTGGCAGAGCAGCTTTTAAACTGACTGAGGGGGGAAACCCGACAGGAGCTAAGAAAGGTCCGGTTCGGAATAAACCTTCCCCCTGGGATAAAAACCAAAGAAATGATGAAATTTTAAAAGGGGTAGGCCTAGAAGTAGGCATTGTGAGAGCAGGGGCACAGGATATAAATTCAGAAGAGCAAAATTACCACAGGCCTAACCACAAGTGCCAAAGACACTTGAAGAGAGACACTGCTTACAAGTGCCTGTACGCTAATGCTAGGAGCCTGCGAACCAAGATGGGAGAACTGGAGTGCTTGGTCTTAGAAGAGAGCATTGATATAGTGAGCATAACGGAGACCTGGTGGAATGGAGAAAACCAGTGGGATACGGTTATCCCTGGATATAAACTATATCGGAAGGACAGGGAAGGACGTATTGGTGGCGGAGTCGCTCTATACGTGAAAGAAGGCATTGAATCCAGCAAGCTCGAAACCCCAAAAGAGGCAGACTCCTCCACAGAATCGTTGTGGGTGGTGATACCATGCCCCAGGAGGGACTTAATACTGGGAACGATCTATCGTCCCCCTGATCAAAATGCTCAGGGAGACCTGGAGATGAGATATGAAATTGAGGAAGCATCCAAACTAGGAAATGTGGTAGTAATGGGTAACTTCAACTACCCGGACATAGACTGGCTGCATATGTGTTCCAGTCATGACAAAGAAGTAAAGTTTCTAGATATTCTAAATGACTATTCCCTAGACCAGTTGGTCATGGAACCGACCAGAGGGACGGCAACCCTGGACTTAATCCTCAGTGGGGACCGGGACCTGGTGCAAGATGTAAGTGTTGTTGAACCGATTGGGAGCAGTGACCACAGTGCTATTAAATTAAACATACATGTAACTGGCCAATTGCCAAGAAAATCCAACACGGTCACATTTGACTTCAAAAGAGGAAACTTCACAAAAATGAGGGGATTGGTAAAAAGAAAGCTGAAAAACAAAGTCCAGAGGGTCACATCACTCGAAAATGCTTGGAAGTTGTTTAAAAACACTATATTAGAAGCTCAACTGGAGTGCATACCGCAGATCAGAAAAGGTACCGCCAGGGCCAAGAAGATGCCAGCATGGTTAACGAGCAAACTCAAGGAAGCTCTTAGAGGCAAAAAGTCTTCCTTCAAAAAATGGAAGTCTTGTCCAAATGAAGAAAATAAAAAAGAACACAAACTCTGGCAAAAGAAATGCAAGAAGACAATAAGGGATGCTGAAAAAGAATTTGAGGAGCACATTGCTAAGAACATAAAAACCAACAACAAAAAATTCTATAAATACATTCAAAGCAGGAGACCATCTAGGGAGACGATTGGACCCTTGGATGATAAGGGAGTCAAAGGTGTACTAAAGAACGATAAGGAGATTGCAGAGAAGCTAAATGAATTCTTTGCATCTGTCTTCACAGTGGAAGATATAGGGCAGATCCCTGAACCTGAACTAACATTTTCAGGAAGGGATTCTGAGGAACTGAGACAAATAGTGGTAACGAGAGAGGAAGTTCTAGGCTTAATGGACAATATAAAAACTGACAAATCACCAGGCCCGGATGGCATCCACCCGAGAGTTCTCAAAGAACTCAAATGTGAAATTGCTGATCTGCTAACTAAAATATGTAACTTGTCCCTTGGGTCTTCCTCCGTGCCTGAGGACTGGAAAGTGGCAAATGTAACGCCAATCTTCAAAAAGGGATCCAGAGGGGATCCCGGAAATTACAGGCCAGTTAGCTTAACTTCTGTCCCTGGAAAACTGGTAGAAAGTATGATTAAAGCTAGATTAACTAAGCACATAGAAGAACAAGCCTTGCTGAAGCAGAGCCAGCATGGCTTCTGCAAGGGAAAGTCCTGTCTCAGTAACCTATTAGAATTCTTTGAGAGTGTCAACAAGCATATAGATAGAGGTGATCCAGTGCACATAGTGTACTTAGACTTTCAAAAAGCGTTTGACAAGGTACCTCACCAAAGGCTTCTGAGGAAGCTTAGCAGTCATGGAATAAGAGGAGAGGTCCTCTTGTGGATAAGGAATTGGTTAAGAAGCAGAAAGCAGAGAGTAGGAATAAACGGACAGTTCTCCCAATGGAGGGCTGTAGAAAGTGGAGTCCCTCAAGGATCGGTATTGGGACCTGTACTTTTCAACTTGTTCATTAATGACCTAGAATTAGGAGTGAGCAGTGAAGTGGCCAAGTTTGCTGATGACACTAAATTGTTCAGGGTTGTTAAAACAAAAAGGGATTGCGAAGAGCTCCAAAAAGACCTCTCCAAACTGAGTGAATGGGCGGAAAAATGGCAAATGCAATTCAATATAAACAAGTGTAAAATTATGCATATTGGAGCAAAAAATCTGAATTTCACATATACGCTCATGGGGTCTGAACTGGCGGTGACCGACCAGGAGAGAGACCTTGGGGTTGTAGTGGACAGCACGATGAAAATGTCGACCCAGTGTGCGGCAGCTGTGAAAAAGGCAAATTCCATGCTAGCAATAATTAGGAAAGGTATTGAAAATAAAACAGCCGATATCATAATGCCGTTGTATAAATCTATGGTGCAGCCGCATTTGGAATACTGTGTACAGTTCTGGTCGCCTCATCTCAAAAAGGATATTATAGAGTTGGAAAAGGTTCAGAAGAGGGCAACCAGAATGATCAAGGGGATGGAGCGACTCCCTTACGAGGAAAGGTTGCAGCATTTGGGGCTTTTTAGTTTAGAGAAAAGGCAGGTCAGAGGAGACATGATAGAAGTGTATAAAATTATGCATGGCATTGAGAAAGTGGATAGAGAAAAGTTCTTCTCCCTCTCTCATAATACTAGAACTCGTGGACATTCAAAGAAGCTGCATGTTGGAAGATTCAGGACAGCCAAAAGGAAGTACTTCTTTACTCAGCGCATAGTTAAACTATGGAATTTGCTCCCACAAGATGCAGTAATGGCCACCAGCTTGGACGGCTTTAAAAGAAGATTAGACAAATTCATGGAGGACAGGGCTATCAATGGCTACTAGCCATGATGGCTGTGCTCTGCCACCCTAGTCAGAGGCAGCATGCTTCTGAAAACCAGTTGCCGGAAGCCTCAGGAGGGGAGAGTGTTCTTGCACTCGGGTCCTGCTTGCGGGCTTCCCCCAGGCACCTGGTTGGCCACTGTGAGAACAGGATGCTGGACTAGATGGGCCACTGGCCTGATCCAGCAGGCTCTTCTTATGTTCTTATGTTCTTATGTTCTTATCTGAGAGGGTGACAGTTTGGCAGTTAGATTGATCAGGATTGATGTGGGGTTTGGGCTGAAATAGGACTGGTTGGTGTGGGGAGAGCGGTAGGCAGTGTAGGTTCAACATTGCTTTATTATTTTGAATTTAGATGGCGAAAGGGTGGAGTTAGTGTAGGGATATTTGAGTGTGGGTAGGCTAGGTAGGATTTTAAAGTGTTTCAAGAACATACAGCAACTAGGGTTGCCAGGTTCAGGGCCTGAGATTGATCCTGGATCTTTAGGGGAAGAGAAAGTCACCCAACTGTAGGTGTTCTTGCAATACTGTAATGAGAAAAACCACAAGGTGGAATTCTTCCTTCTCCCTGCACAATTTTTAAAGATATAGAAGACCTCTTGGTTGCCAGGTCCAGCCTCCAAGAGGTCTTCTGTATCTTTAAAAGTTGTGCAGGGGGAAGAGAGAATTCCACCTTGTGGTTTTTCTCATTACATGGTTGCAAGAACACCTGCACTTGGCTGACTTTCCTTTCTCCTAAAGATACAGGATCAGTCTCAGGCCCTGAATCTGGAAACCCTAACAGCAACTGAAGTGAATGACATAGAGACAATTAATGAAGCCACATGCTTGTGGACCCAAAGTGAACTTGTGCTTTTAAATAAATCTGTTCTTAAATAAATATTATTTTGTTTTACACATACACGTGCCTCATCATCTGGCTGCACTAAGGGTGGACTCAGATACATGCTATCGCTGTGGCAGTGGCAAGCACCTGAAGGAACTAAACAGTGTCGGGTTACAGGATCTCAGTTCATAATTGTGAGCTTTAAAGAGACAAAGTGTCACGGGAGAGAAGGCTTGCCTGGACACCCGAGCCATTATAGCAACAGGGCTGGGGGAAATTTATAAAGGAATCCCTATCACAGCATTGCTAAAGTTGATGGTAGTGCATAAGTAGTAAAGCATGGGCCCCTCTACTAACAAAGAGTAGGTTAGAGAGGCGAGGGGGTGCAACATTCACCGCCTGGAGTTCCCGCTCAGGAGGAAGGAGAGTACTGACATCAAATAGATAACTATGATGATGCCTCAGGATGTTCAGCAATGTTTCCCTTTTTGTCGCAACTCCCTGCATAACCCCGTGGCCAGCCTATATAATCAGCCTCACCCCAGTGTCAATTAACCTGCTTATTTCATGCAGCACTGTAGTATAGCCCTCCCCCTAAAAAAAAATCAACAAGTCAATTGTGATTGGTGGGGGCAGGGGACTCCTACTCCGCCCCAAAGCAAAAAGTTCCCCAACTGTGATCTAATTATCCAGGCTGAATCAGGACCTTGCCAGCTGGCCCCAACTGTGCAGTGGGGACTGGCCCACTAGAGAGAATGAGCCACTGCTCCACCAACCTCAGTCTGCCTTCAGCCAGCCCCCACCTGCCTGCCTTCTTACTTACAACCAGCCCAGGGGATGGCCCTGGCTATCAATTTCCTCTTCCTTGGTATCGCTGTTGCCTTTATAGAACACAGCAGGAAGGAGGTTGAGGACAAAACTAGAATTAGTTGGCTCTGCCTGTCATTAGCTGGGTTCTGCCTGTCATTGGCTCTGGCGCCACCTACTGTTGGCTTCCTTGCCTTCCACCCCAC
This sequence comes from Rhineura floridana, assembly GCF_030035675.1. Taxonomy (NCBI): domain Eukaryota; kingdom Metazoa; phylum Chordata; class Lepidosauria; order Squamata; family Rhineuridae; genus Rhineura; species Rhineura floridana. The sequence continues at coordinate 31,653,527 of NC_084495.1, read as the reverse complement.
CAGTCCCAATGAACACCAGCCACCGGCGCAGCTGCATGTGCAAAGGCACTTTTTTTCTGATGCTCTGCTGAATGTGGGAGGTGGGGGCTGGGTCTAGCAGGCATCGTCCTTCTCCGCTTCCAGAAAGGAGCATCCAAACAGCCATTTAGTGCATTACGATATGAGTGTAAGTCAGTTCTGTTGGAAGCTGAAATCATTGTTACAATTAGGATGGAGCACAATCTTGAAAATACACTCCTGGGAAAATAAGAGTCAATCAACAGGGAGAACTTTTTCCTAGATAATGAAATTTACTCAAAACATTTGGAAAGCGCATATTATTATGCAGCCGTTGGCAATATAAATGTCCTGTTATTATTAGCCTATTTGCAATGACAGAAAGATTGTGGTTATATCAGCATTTCTGTGTCTACAGAAAGATAAGAGTAGCTACTACAGAATATTCAAGATGATGGATGAGGCTTTTCAGTGGGCTCTCGGTAATGCATGTTTTGATTCTCATGATTTTTGTGAAATCCGCTGGTGTTTTTATGGCCAGTGCAGAGCAGTGGATTCCACCAAGGTTAACTGGTGGCTATGCGATGTCTGTGCAATGGAATTGTCCCAAATACTGGGATGTCAGAAAATGCCCTGGATGCAAGCACATCTGGGAGTGGAGAGCCAGTTAAGGTGTTGGACTAGGACCTGGGAGACCAGGGTTGAAACCCCCACTCAGTCTTGAAGCTCACTGGATGATCTTGGGCTAGTCACTACTTCTCAGCCTAACCCACCTCACAAGGTTGCTGTGAGGATGAAATGGAGAGAGGAAGATCCATGTATGACACCTTGAGTTCCTTGGAGGAAAAGTGGGACATAATGTAATAACAAAGAGCAGGTGTAAGGCAAAAAGAAGATCTCCACGTGCAGATCTCAGCAATCAGATTCCAGGGACTTTTCTCCTATGCCACCAGCTACAGATGGGAGAGAAATCTGTTCCTTTCACTTTTCAAAGGGAATCTACCTACTTTGCAGTTCCCAAAGCAATACCTGAATTGAAACGCAAACCTGTCCTTTGAAACACGCATATCTCTAAATTTTGCAATGCAGTTCTCAAACAAAAAACAAAAAAAGTGTACAAAGAAAAGTATATATTAAGGGAAAGTGGGCATATATTTGTGAAAATGACATACAAAAATGGATTATATTAGGGGAAATTGCTTGCAGAAATACATGTATTAGGAGAAATGCATGCAAAAGAGACACATGAATATTCATACGGAATTCAAAATAAAAGTTTACAAACAGTGTGGAGATGGGGCAAACTGTATTTAAGACAGGAAAAGTGAGAGAAACCAAAACTGACAGATTGATCTGTCGCTACCACCAGCCCTCTTCTTTTTACTGGGGTGGTAGGGAGAGGGAGAGAGACCATGGTTCAGTGGTACAGCACATACTTTGCATTCAAATAGTCCCAGATTTAATACCTACCATCTCCAGAATTTAAAAGATTAGGCAGCAGGCAATGAGAAAGACTGTTGCCTGAGACCCCGAAACGCTGCTGCCAATCAGAGTAGGCAACACTGGGCTAGAAGGACAAATAATCTGACCTGGTATCAGGCAGCTTGCTATGGCAGCCTGATAGACTGAACTCTGTTTCCAGAGCACCATCTGGCTGAAAAACCAACCTGGGTGAGCATTCTATCAGCCTATGGTAAGTGCCAATTCCTGTTTACCTATTGAAGCCCTAGACTCAGAGCTTGCTATTCGGTCTGAATTCAACACTCCCTAAGTGCCTACTACCTTTTCTTCATGGGTCTCCATACTGACTATGCCCTTGCAGAATCCTCTCCCAGTCCTGCTGGGGATCGAACCTAGGACCTTCCGCACACAAGGCAGATGCTCTACCGCTGAGCGATAGAACTCTCCATCTTTCATGAACTGGGCTCCACAAATTCTGAAGCCAGCATCTTCCTTCCTAATTTTGACCAGAATGGATTGCCAGCCAGCTCATTGCTCACCGCCCCCCACCCAAGTCCCTTGCTGGGACCTACCACCATACATATTGCCACATTGCCATTATTCCATGTTCTACATGATCCCTCAAGCTAGAACAATTTTGTTTGTTGTGTATTACATGAAGGACACTGCCAGCAAATAAATCAATGTCGCAGTGTGCAATGCCCCTGATCAGGATACTCCATTCCATTCTCCCTCTTATCTTGTTTGTGGTCCCACACATCCAACAGTCAGTCAGCATTCCATGAACACTGAGCATGCTCAGCCTTCATTGGGAAATTTGGGGTGAGGGTTTCCCCATAGGGTTTTTTCCATAAAGAGGGTGGGTGGGTGAATGTGGGTATTGTTTTTGTTGTTGTTGTTTTTGTACTTTGGATTCCCCCAAGCCCACTCTGTGGATGGTACCATTTTGGCTAAATAAAAATCAACACTCAGAAAACTGAGATTGCTACCAGTATTTATGGTGATGCCCTTTCTGTGCTTTAAACACAGGTCCAGTGATTCATTCACAGTGCAAACACCCTTCACTTTAACAAAGATCAGCTGGAGGTTCATTCTGGCTACCTTCCTTGAAAGCTACTGGGAATCTTATCAGAAGAAGAAACTTGTACATAGCTTAGCCCTTGAGGGAGAGATGTTTATCGGTCTAATATCCAGCAAGGAGAGGAGGATCAGCCTCAATTATTATGTCAGTTCTGTTGCCTGCCAGGGAATCTGCATCTGAGACAAGATTCTGCAGATCAAGTAGGAAGACCATGAGTGCATTTGGTAGCAACATCGTCTTTTGCACCCTCGACGATATTGGTGGTTGTTAACAGATAAATCGAGGGGGTGTCTGGAAAATTAGAGCAATGAATAAGCTCCCATCTGTTGTGAGCAAAAGCTGGCATTTTAGCTCAGCCCTCCTTTATATTTTAGATCCTGGACTGGGAAATCTTCCCTTTTAAATTCTTTTCCTATTACAAGAGAGTGTATAAAATGTTGGATTTGGACCAGGGGGAATGAGTTCAAATCTGCACTCAGGGCAAAGGCTACACTATACATGCAACATGCCCGCAATGCCAGTTTTATTTTGTTTTTTAAAGAAAAGTGGGGAAGCGATTGAGGAAATAAATGGTAGGGGCCATGTCTCTGTTCCACCTTACTCCCCCCTCCCGACAAAAGTCAAGCAAATCACCAGTTTGTTGGAGATTCAGTACATCTCTAACACACACATCCACACACACAAATATATATAAAAAGTATTCTTTCTTTCAGGCTGAATCAAACAAACAAAAAAACATAAGCTATCTGGCTATGCTATAGCCTCTAAAACACTCCCAGAGGACTTCTGCCAGGGCCGTGTGACCTCTAAAGTGCAACAAAAATAAAATAAAAATTAAACAAACTGCTTGGAAATCAGAACTTACTTGTTTAAAGTAAAACCTTGGCTCGAGATAGTCTGTTTACTTGCCAAGACTGAAAGAGCTATCATCTGCAGACCTGCTTTCCAGATACAATTTTTTTAAAAAAAAAATGAATATGGAAAAGTAAAGGGCAGGCAGCTGCCTGAACACATATATGCAGAAACAGCCCAAGATTTATTTATTTATTATTTTATTTATATCCCACCCTTCCTCCCAGCAGGAGCCCAGGGTGGCTCAGATACTGTGCTGAGCTGGATGGACCGATGGACTGACTTGGTATAAGTCAGCTTGCAGTGTTTCTCATGGGGGAACAGCCATGGCTCAGTGGTAGAGCATGCAAAAGGTCCTGGGTTCAATCCTTGTCATCTCTAGGTACAACTGGGAAAATCCCCCTGCCTGAAATGCTGGAGAGCTGCTGCCTGTGAGTGTAGACAAACCTGAGCTAGATGGACCAATGGTCTGACTCTGTTGTGCTCAGGTCCTGCTTTTGGGCTTCCAGTCAGCATCTGGTTGGCCACTGTGAAAACAGGATGCTGGGCTAGATGGACCACTGGAAGGCCCGGCACCAGCGATCAGCCAGGTTGGGCCCTAGATGAGGGGCCCTGAGGGGCCCCTACTTAGGGTGGGATGGTGGAGTCCACTCCATGATCCACAGCAGGCGGAGCTCCCAGGCACCCCCAATACCCCAGGCTTGAATAAGATCGCCTGTCTCACCTTCCTGTCACATTAGAGCATCAGTGTGCACACCCTGTGCCATGCATGCACATGCCTGCCATCACCCAAGATGGTGGTGGGGATGTCCCTAAGGGGTCAATCTTGGATGACAGCAGGCTTGTACATGCAATGCACAGAGCATGTGCACTGATGTCAGAGGGGATGGGTGAACCTATATAAGTCCCATGCCACCTGTATCAGGATAAGGTGTTGGGTGAACGGCGCTGCAGGCCCGGTCAGGCTAGTGCCCAGGGGGCCAGTCATGCTTGATGCCGGCCCTGCCCTCTGGCCATGTCCAACAAGACTCTTTTATGCTCTTATGGGGTGTCTCCTGGGTATCAGAAGGGTAGAGGAGAGAACAGAGGTGAAAGGAGAGAGGTGGGCAATGGAGGGAAGACAGAAGTATGACAAAGTGAAGGACCAGGATGAAAGAGGAAAGAAAATAAGGGAGGGTCTGAGAGCTGTTTCAGGACATGGGACAGCTCCATAAGAGTTAACATTTTTAATCTGGATCTTGGCTCATATGTGAACCAGCCCACTGAGGAGGGCAACACTCTCCAGCTCTCCAGCTGCAGGTTTGGGCTGCATTCAGAGAGTTAATTCTGTTTTCCTGATGTTTCCTTACCTGATAATTTTTGCATTTTATTTGATCTTTCACGCAATCTAAAAGCTGCTGCTGGAAGTCTAGCAGAGTATAGTGGAAGTTTTGTACTCATTTCCATGCTAATTGCTTCCAAAAAAAAATCCGTGTGCAATCCCAATAACCCAGAAAATCATGGGAGTAAAGTGACAAAATTTGGGGCGGTATACCTGCATACAGTTCTTTCCTGCCATTTTTATGGGGAATCATAGGGGAACTAAAGTGCAGAAAGGGGAGGAGTAGCAACATGTCCAATGACATTCATTGTTGTGTCACACTATGCCCACTGGTGTGAATGAAATTTAGCTTGACATGGTGGTATATTGGTCAAAAAGCCACGGTTCCAATGGGCAACAGGTACTGCAGTGTGAAAGGAATGTTAGGAATCAGGACAGAAGTGCTATCATTATAATCAGTAAAAGCAACAGCATAAACCTCATGTCTGAATGCAGCCTTGGTGAAGACCAATGGCAAGGATGACCTCTTAGCATCCTTAAAGAGCTGTGCTCCATGAGCTAGACTGAGCAGCCATGGGTAAAGCAACCTGAAATTATACAGCCATGAGAGTGGCTGTGCACTATAGCCAGTGTGGATGTTTCGCATTCTGCAATGTCAAACTGAAAATACCCCCATGCCATCCTGATGCTTCCCATCAGCTCATTTCAAAACAAAACCTTACAAAACTTATAGTCCTGAACTCGGAAAAACTTGCTTAACAACTCTTTAAGTTTTCATGGCGCTACACAAAACAGTCAGAGAGAATCAAGAGTTCAAAGTGTAAAAAGGGGGGGGGAACCCCAGACCTCTTTTGGACTTTTTTTCTGTCAGAGTTCTCATAATTTGTTGAAATTAATTAAAAATCAGCCATGTTCACTGAGTACCTATAACCATTAGTCACCTTGCCCCATGCTCTGACCTGCAGTTTATAAGTTAAAAAAATGCCTGGCTGATTTTTAATTAATTTAAGAAATTTTAGATTGAACTCAATGATAATGTCGGGCATGCTCAGTAAGAACCAATTGTCAGTGTTCTAAAAGCCAGACTCATAGTTGTTTGGCTTGGCTAATCAGAGGGCCACACCCACACCAGACCTTCTCTCTCTCTCTCTCTCTCTCTCTCTCTCTCTCTCTCTCCTCTCTCTCTCTCTCTCTCTCTCTCTTTCTTATACTTGTATACCGCCCCATAGCCGAAGCTCTCTGGGCGGTTTACAGTAACGAAAAACATTAAAACAAATCCAATTTAAAACAGATCTTATAAAAACAATTTAAAACACAATTTAAAAATTAAACAGTATAAAACACATGCTAAAATGCCTGGGAGAAGAGGAAAGTCCTGACCTGGTGCTGAAAAGATAACAGTGTTGGCGCCAGGCGCACCTCATTATAAGCATCATTCCATAATTTGGGGGCCACCACTGAGAAGGCCCTCTCCCTTGTTTCCATCCTCCGAGCTTCCCTTGGAGTAGGCACCCAGAGGAAGGCCTTTGATCTTGAACGTAGTGTACGGGTGGGTTCGTATCGGGAGAGGTGTTCCATCAGGTATTGTGGTCCCAAGCCATGTAAGGCTTTATAGGTCAAAACCAGCACCTTGAATCGAGCTCGGAAACATACAGGAAGCCGGTGCAAGCGGGCCAGAATCGGTTTTATATGTTCAAACCATATGATTCAAGACCCACAAAAAGGCAAACAAAGCAGGAGCCACCTCAGTCAGCTGGCTTATGTATCCCCTCCAAGGAAGGGACAGGTGGATCAGTATCAGCCACAGCTGGCTGAGTACCTGGGGCCTGGTCCTGCAACGTGCCAACCTGCAGAGCAGAAGCCCAAGAAGGAGAGGGCAGCGATGGTATGCAAGCAGCAGCAGCAGCAGCACAAGCTTTTATTTTAGTTGAGACAGTCATGGCTTTGCTGTTGTGAGTTTTTCAAATTCTGATTCACTGAGGAGAATCAAAGATTAAAAATCCCCAATATTTTATTCCTCATTGCATCCAACAATAACATATAAAAGCATAATCCCAATAACAGCAAAAATAACTGACCAGCAGAACTCTATTTTGGCCCAAACAGACACATCTGAACAACACTTCAGAGTCAAGATGGCCTCTGGCACCTTTACACAGTTCCAGCTTTTATAGCTGCAGCCACTCGGGGACCCACCCTCCCAAGCCAGGTGGAAAGAGGACAGCAAGCACGGAAAGGGTCTTCCAGGACTTGCAGTCAAGATGGTCTCTGGCACTGTTGAGGTGGACTAAAGTCCCATTGAACATAATGATACTTCCTCTTGAGTGAATATGCACAAGCACAATGCAAACAGGGGAAAGTAATAAATTACATATTGTCTCTGGACTGAAAAAAAAAACAGCAATTGGGGAGGAGTGCTTCTGGGGTGGGACCTGGGAAGGAAGAAGGCATTATTTTCAATTCTGTCCTGTATTCAGTGCATGCAGCACTGTTTCTGTTCCGCTGCAGCTCATCTTCTGCACAAAAGCACATTATTTGTCTCACTATCGACTGTTGCAAAATCATGTGACTTATGACATTAATTAAGTAAATTGTGTAAATTACTTAAGTTACGTTGTCATTACATTATTCCACCTCATTCATTTCAATGCAAAGGTGGGTGTGGCGTAGGGATGGGATCCATTGGCCAGTGCCGGTTCAAAAGCATTCTATCAACCTAGCAGGCTGGGAACGATTCGAGTTTGTTCTGTATCCACTAGCCACTGCTTTTAACAATCCATGTTTTCTTTTCCCTTGGAAAAAATATTTATATCAATATCAACTTTTTTCAAAAAATATTGATATTGGTTTCAATATTTTAAAAGGAAATATGGATAGTTTGAAGGGAATATCATTATTTTTAAAGGAAATATTGATAGATTTTCATTCTTACAATCAATGTTTTAGAGGTGGATTTTTTTTAAAAAAAAAAGTCTGTTTTCAAAAACAGCCACGCAAATTCATTGCATTAAAATCCAATCCTCAGCAGTTGAGAATAAGCAAATTAGTGGAAAATTCACTACCGAATTGGGCAGAATTCTAACACATCCCTAGTGTGGTGCAAATATGCCAGTAGGAGCACCAGATTGGCTCTGTCAGTGCATTTGCGTTGCGGCAACCTTGCTGTCACCTCCACCTCCCCATTAAGCAGCAGCAATGCGACTGACTTGAGGTCAAGTGAGCCGCCGCCGCCCCACCGTTCCATCCGCTACTGCTTTTAACAATGCTCTGATTTTTGTTTTCCAGAGCCAGCTGTGGTGTATGGCTTTTGTGAGTAGCTCTTGCCTGTTGGTCCCTGGAGCAGAAGAACTTTTGTATTCTTGCCATCTGAGGTTCCATTAAACAGGGATCCCATATTACTGAGATTGCCTTCCTCATTTCTTCAGTCAGTAGTTCTTTTAACACAATCAAAGCAGCTCTCTCGTGCTCGCTCGCTCTCACACACACACACTCCTTTCCCAGTTGTTCCTCTCCCTCCCCTCTTTTAAAATGAGAATCTCTAGCAGGAGTTTTTGTTTCTGTTGCTTTACTAACTGCTCATCCAGACCCTTGTCTAAAAAGGCATTTCATCTCTAATTATGTTGGCTGGATTTTCTTTCATTCCTTTTCTATTTTTTAAAGGTGGATTATTTACAGCTTTGTGGATTTAAACTGGGACTGGAGCTCAAGGGAAGTGCTGTTGCATTTTAATATATGTCTGCAATGCTGAGATGCACCTTCCAGATGAAAATACTGCCATACATACTTAATTTCACCCCAGAGTGTATGCAGAATGAGTCACTGTCTTAATGTGTGCCTCTTTTTCTAAAAGAGGGTGATCAATTGCAAGAAAATAAATAAAAGCCAAGAAGTGTCTAACATTAACCTCTTTTAACCCCCCCCTCTTTTACAAAAAAAAAACATTAAAAAGTGTTTTTAGTAGCACCAGATTGAGGACGAAACTTCATTTGATATAAGAGATCTATGATAAAGATTTCCTTTAGAGGAGGACAGTAGCTTGGTAGTAAATCACACACTTTGCATACAAAAGGTTCCAAGTTCAGTCACTGGCATCTCCAAGTATAGCTGCTTCCTGGATAGTAGGATCAGGGGAGAGTAAGGGTTTTCCCTGGGACTGCACTCTGAAAAAAGACAGTGGGGTGAGTGTGCACTGAAAGGCAGCAAATAGTCAATTATACTTTTAGCACTCTCGGGGTGTGGTGTGGGGAGGCATAGGAACATGGAAAGGCGCAATAGGAAGATTTGGACCACTGGGACATCTCGCTCAGTCTTTTGTTTAGACTAGGGCTGGGGAACCTGTAGCTCTCCAGATGTTGCCGGATTCTAACAACATCTTGAGAGCCAAAGGTTAGCCAGCCCTGATCTACTCTGACTGGCAGCAGCTGTCTGGGATTTCAGACAAGGGTCTCTCTCAGTACTACCTGGAGATGTTGGGGGCTGATCCTGGGACCTTCTGCATGCAAAGCTTATACTCTGGCACCGAGTTATGGTGCTTCCCCTAAAAAGTAAGTTAAGAAAAAAGGCATCTTCTATGGTTCTGAATAAAGGTTTGAGTGAAACAGGAACATGGGACACTAAGTCAGGCCATAAATCCATCTAGCTGGCAGCTACTCTCCAGGTTTTCAGGCAGCACTCTCTCCCCGCCCTACCTGGAGATGCCAGGGATTGTTCCTGGGATCTTCTGCATGCAAATCAGCTGTTCTACCACTGAGTCACAGAAATCTCCATCTTCCACAAACTGGGCTCCACAAATTCTGGGCTCCACAATGAAGCCAGCATTAGCTGCCAGAGCAACCTTGAGTTAATAGGGGTGTGGGGAGTGATGGAGAGAGATTCCCAATGCTTATCTTCAGTTCAGCCTTCATGCAGACATTTCTCAAGGGTTCCCACCTTCTCTCATTTAATGAATCAATAGAGACCAAAGAAGAATGTGCAATGCAAATTTGTTAAATATTCAGCAGATACTGTTAAGTGAATCTCAGTCCAGAGAAAGCTTGGGAGCATCTACATGATAATATTCTAACCAACAACCATTTTTCATTTTTTAAAAAAAACCAGATTTCTTCTCTTGAAATCAACTTAATAATAAATGTATTCTCCCATTAACATCTATTCTGACCTAAAGACTAATTCTGAAGCCCATAGGGTAAAACTTCTCTTACTAATTAGTTTTTCTTGGTTGTAGTCCAGAAAAATGACAAATTTCACCTTGTTTTGGAAGCCCCTTGATAACTGTTTTAGCCAACAGAGAAAATCTGGGCAATATGTAACAGGAATATTATCTTCCTCCTACCCTCCACTTAGGGGGTTATTTTACTGTTTTAAATAAATAAATATCTGATCACCTTATCAACAGCTGTGACTTGAGAAAGAAGTGCTATTTTTGTTTGGATTCTCCACTTCTCCCTAGAGAAGATGATCAACTTCATGGTCAACATGATTTAAATGTACTGGTGCTTAAGCTGGAGTTACACATTCCATGGACTCCAAGGGTTGCATCTAAGTTATACTCACATCTATGGACTCTAGTTAGTTGATGCCTTGTATTGTTGTTGTTGTTAAATTTATCACCTGCCTTTCACCAGAAGGTCCCAGGGTGGGTCACAAAAATATGAAATACATTATTAAAATAAGCTTAAAGGAAATTACATTCACAACTCGATAGGGTCCTAAGTAGGGTTGCCGGGTTCAGGGCCTGATCCTGATCCTGTATCTTTAGGGGAAGAGGAAGTCAACCAAGTGCAGGTGTTCTTACAACCCTGTAATGGGAAAAACCACAAGGTGGAATTCTCCCTTCCCTTTGCACAACTTTTAAAGATACAGAAGACCTATTAGAGGCTGGGCCCTGCAACCAAGAGGTCTTCTGTTTCTTTAAAAGTTGTGCAGGGGGAGGGGAGAATTTTACGTTGTGGTTTTTCCCATTACAGGGTTGCAAGAACACCTGCACTTGGCTGACTTTCTCTTCTCCTAAAGATACAGGATCAGTCTCAGGCCCTGAACCTGGCAACCCTAGTCCTAAGATATATGCATCTCAAGTGTCAAAAGCCAGAGTGAGGAGGTCTGCCTTCAGCATACGACCAAAGCTGTATAGTGAAGATTCCAGACACACCTCTGTGGGGAGGGAATTCTGTGAGCAGTGGAACTACCAAGACAGCCTCTTCTGCTGATCTCAACTCCCAAAGGATCTTTAGGGAAGGAGATGGTCTTTCAGATATTTGGGGCCTAAGTCACTTAGGCCTTTAAACACCAGCACAGACACCTTGATTAGATCCCTTGAATACACACTTATGTACATATACACACACATACCCAATCCACACAACTACAGTCTAACAGTTGGTCAGCAATTCAGTAGGACTGCCTATTCCCCTTTTCTGCTGAGCATATTTCCATAAGACCTTTTTCTCTGCAGACAAATGTTTAAACGTACAAGCAGCTGGAATATCCAAAACACTCCATAACAATTCAGCGGCAGACACAATGACTAGGGAAGGTCTTATTTCAACATACTGAAATCAGAGCTCTTTACAGCCAATAGTTATGGCCACTAGTTTTCTACACATCTAAGAACTTAAGAAATGTCCTCAGGGATCATGCCAAAGGCCTGTCTAATCCACAATCCTGTTCTCACAGTGGCCAACTGGATACCTATGGGAAACTCACAAGCAGGACCTGAGCACAATAGTGCCCTTCCCACTCGTGATTCCCAGCAACTGGTATTCAGAGGCATATTGCTTCCTACAGAGCCAGCACCTACACATCATACTTTGACATGATACTTCATTTGTTTCTCTATGATCATAGTTCATTGTTGTTGTTATGTGCCTCCAAGTCGACTATGATTTATGGCGACCTTATGAATCAGTGACCTCCAAGAGCATCTGTCATGAACCACCCTGTTCAGATCTTGAAAGTTCAGGTCTGTGGCTTCCATTATGGAATCAATCCATCTCTTGTTTGTCCTTCCTCTTTTTCTACTCCCTTCTGTTTTTCCCAGCATTATTGTCTTTCCTAGTGAATCATGTCTTCTCATTATGTGTCCAAGGTATGATAACCTCAGTTTCATCATTTTAGCTTCTAGTGATAGTTCTGGTTTAATTTGTTCTAACATCCAATTATTTGTCTTTTTTGCAGTCCATGGTATCTGCAAAGCTCTTCTCCAACAACACATTTCAAATGAGTTCATTTTTCTCTTATCAGCTTTTTTCACTGTCCAACTTTCACATCCATACATAGAGATCGGAAATACCATGGTCTGAATGATCCTGACTTTAGTGTTCAGTGATACATCTTTACATTTGAGGATCTTTTCTAGTTCTCTCACAGCTGCCCTTCCCAGTCCTTGCCTTCTTCTGATTTCTTGATTATTGTCTCCATTTTGGTTGATGATTGTGCCAAGATATTGATCATCCTTGACAAGTTCAATGTCCTCATTGTCAACTGTAAAGTTGCATAAATCTTCTGTTGTCATTACTTTAGTCTTTTTGACGTTCAGCTGTAGTCCTGCTTTTGTGCTTTCCTCTTTAACTTTCATCAGCATTCGTTTCAAATCATTACTGGTTTCTGCTAGTAGTATGGTATCGTCTGCATATCTTAAATTATTGATATTTCTCCCTCCAATTTTCACACATCCTTCTTCTTGGTTCAATCCTGCTTTCCGTATGATATGTTCTGCGTATAGATTAAATAAAGAGGGTGATAAAATACACCCCTGTCTCACACCGTTTCCGATGGGGAACCAATCAGTTTCTCTGTATTCTGTCCTTACAGTAGCCTCTTGTCCAGAGAATAGGTTGCGCATCAGGACAATCAGATGCTGTGGCACCCCCATTTCTTTTAAAGCATTCCATAGTTTTTCATGATCTACACAGTCAAAGGCTTTGCTGTAATCTATAAAGCACAGGGTGATTTTCTTCTGAAATTCCTTGGTCCGTTCCATTATCCAACGTATGTTTGCGATATGATCTCTGGTACCTCTTCCCTTTCTAAATCCAGCTTGGACCTCTGGCATTTCTCACTCCATATATGGCAAGAGCCTTTGTTGTAAAATCTTAGTAAGTGCCTTTAAATCAGAGCTTGGAAAAGTTACTTTTTTGAACTACAACTCCCATCAGCCACAGCCAGCATGGCCACTGGATTGGGCTGATGGGAGTTGTAGTTCAAAAAAGTAACTTTTCCAAGCTCTGCCTTAAATATTATCCAAAGTTGGCTTTGCAAAGAAATATATAGAAATAGCACAGAAAGAAGGGGGCAAGGCATGATGTTCAAATGTAAAATTGATGTAAATACCCCTCAGATATCTCAAGACAGCAAGAGGAAGAAAGGGAGATGGTCAGGCAAAATACCGTAACATCCTTTGAAATACAAAGTGATTATAATTTATGGATTGCATGGAAAGAGAAGGATTTTAGGGGCTCTTATGAATAATTCTCTCTTTCTCTCTCTCTCTCTCTCTCTCTCTCTCTGTGTGTGTGTGTGTGTGTGTGTGTGTGTGTGTGTTGATCTATGCAGAAACTGTTCTCTGAGCCTCCAATACTGAGATGAAAAGTTTAGCAGATTTCCCTGATGGCTTTGTGAATCTCTTTGCACTCAAAAAGCAGATCCAAATCAACTTATACTTAGTGCTGCACCACCCGCGGGAAGAGTAAAACAAATAGTCATCTGTGCATTTGTCTTTGATGGCTGATATTTCCTTTTCCAAGGAGAGAACACATCTATTTCATCCCATCAAGAACAGGAGCCGGAGGAAGACAAACCTTCTATGCTGTGGGTTTCCTGCTGTGAGCAGGGGGTTGGACTCGATGGCCTACAAGGCCCCTTCCAACTCTATGATTCTATGATTCTATGGTCAAAGGACAAGCAGCTCCATGGAGTTGGTGTCGCCCTTCTCTCCCAGAGATAACTCTGCTGCAACGGACACAAGACAAGGATAAGGAGCCGCTGGCCCTTCAGATGTTGTTGAGGTACAACTCTCATCTCCAATGATTGGCCATGCTGGCTGGGCCTGAAGGGTCGCAGGTTTCCTGGCCCTAGAGATCGGCAAATCTGACCATTTCAGTCTCTACACTTTCTCATTTTTCCAGTCTTAAGTTCTCCACTTCTTTACATCAGTTTGCTTTTAAAAAAAACCCCTCCTCCTGAAAATCCATTAACATTTCCATGCAAATTTCTCCTAATATGCACATTTCTGTATGCAGTTTTGCTCAATCTACACATTTTATGCACATGCACATTTTCCCTAATATAATGCATTTTATATGCTATTTTCACATTTCTATGTACACTTTACCCCAGTATATGAATTTTTGCATACTTTACTTGCTGAACAAGCTCACTGCAAAATTCCAAGAAATGTGAAGTCTAACAGATCACTGCATTTCAGTTTGCCTATTATTTTGGAAAATGTGAATAAGGCTCAGTATTGTAGTGGCAAATTCAGAAGTGCAGGGTCCCTTCATGATAGTCACATACACACGCCATTTTTTTTGCTGCTGGGTTGAGAATGAGATCCTTGTTAATGCCTTCTCCCACAACTTCCCCAGGAGCCCAATCAGCATGAGAGTATTAGCTACTGAAAAGAGTCTTCTCAGTGTCTGATTCACCTCCTTTCATTCTGATTGGCTCCAATCAGCAGGAAAGGACAAGGAAGCATGTTAGAAGACACTTCTCAGTGCCTAACACACTCCCCTTTCATGATGATTGGCTTGTAGGATGCTGGAGACATAGGGACCCCGCTGGTACCCTGCTTCCAAAAAAGTAACAGGTCTAAGACCCCCCAGGACCCTGGATTACACCCCTGATTAGGTAGGTTCACCTTTAAATGTGAACTGAATCATATTTCTCCCCCATTCCTACCCACCCCTGACATCCCTGCTGGATCAGGCCAAAGACCTATGAAGAGTGCATGAAGGCACAAGTGGAATACTTTATTTGAAAACTTGCCATATGGAGAAAGAGAAAATGCTGTTGAACTCCAACTCCCATCAGCCCCAGCCAGCTTTGCCAACAGTCAGGGATGCCAGGAGCTGTAGTCCAGCAACCTCTGGAAGGCCCTAGGCTGGAGAAGATTATTCTGACCACACTATGCGGACGCTCACATGGTTCATACAGTCACAGATGCTGGTGGGTTTCTAAACAAAAACTTAAATTGCTTCAACTTTACTCCACTTCATCTTGTTAAATACCATTAAGTGAAATCCACATAATACTCAGTGCACCAGATCAATTCATCAGGAGCAGAGCCAAATCAGTTATTTGCGGCACGCAATTTGCTTAACAAATTGAGTCCCTCTTTTCCCCATCTCTAATGGAACCATTCCATTTCGCATAATTTATTCAGCAAATTAGCTTTTTCTGCAAGCGTCCAACTTGATTAGTGTTTGCTATCTGCACTTGGCCACAAATCTTGAAATATTACTTCCATTCTTCTCCCACCTCACCTTTTTTGTGTTGGAAATGCAACGCTCATTGAGATGCCAGCTGAATCAACACAAGGGGGATTTAGTTTGAAGCAAGGTACCAGGTGGTTTTAAGACAATAAGCAGTGCTGCTATCATCCAGTGTGATTAGGGTTGCCAGGATCAGGGCCTGAGAATGATTCTGTATCTTTAAGAGAACATTCAGCCAAGTGCAGGTTTTCTTACAACACTGTAATGGAAAAAACCACAAGGTGAAATTCTCACTTCCCCCTGCACAACTTTTAAAGATACAGAAGACCTCTTGGAGACTGGGATTGGCAACCAAGAGGTCTTCTGTATCTTTAAAAGTTGTTCAGGGGGAAGGGAGAATTTCACCTTGTGGTTTTTCCCTTTACAGTGTTGCAAGAAAACCTGCACTTGGCTGAATTTTCTCTTCTCTTAAAGATACAGGATCATTCTCAGGCCGTGAGGCTGGCAACCCTAAGTGTGAGTGGGGAAAAGAAGGGTCAAACAGAACCACTCTCCTATTGCAGGGTAAGCAACCTGCAACCTGCAGGCCAAATCTGGCCCAGCACATGCCCAGAGGCTGTTTTCCCCTAACCATGACTCACCTGCCCCACACCTGATGCCATATGCGCCATCAGGTATGGAGCAGATGGAGATGAGGCTGGATCAGCTGTGTGACTGAGTTTCCCACGGTAATTGTGCAGCTGATCCTTGCAGAAAGCAGGGCTGAATCAAGCCTGCTAGACTCGCTGCACGGCCAAACTCCCCACTGGAGCTCAGTTGCACAGCAGATCCCCACAGAAAGCAGCTTTGCCAGCCCTATGCTTCATAAAAGCTTCCCCCACACATGCATCACCATCATTATCGTTATTGACAGTTCATATACCGCTAAACTACTGTCGTCCTTACACAGTTTACAAAAATCTCAATACACTGAAACTAAAAATGAGTTAAAACGATAAAATCAGAATTCAGTTGAAATGCCTAGTGGAGTAAAAACCTCTTCAGTGGGTGCCGTAAGCTCAACATGGAGGGTTCGGTCTGACCTCAACTGGGAGTTCCATAAAATTAGACCCACAATACTGACCCATGGCTCCTGGTAGATACAAGCTGTGCATCCGAGCCATGGGGGTCCGCTAACAGTGACTCCCCCAAAGGCCTCAGTGATCAGGCAAGGACATCAGGAAGTCTTTGAGTTATCCTGGACCCAAGCTGTTAAGGGCCTTGTAAATTAATACAAGAACCTTGAACCTGGTCCGTTGGCTTATAGGCAGCCAGTACAAGCTCTTGAGCTCTAGAGCTATGTGATGGTGATAGTCTGTCCCCATCAGCAGTCTAGCTGCAGCATATTGCACCAGCTGGAGTCTCCAAGCCAGGCTCAATAGAGTTGCTCCTTTTTTTTTTGCTTGTTTGCGGTCCTGGTAGCAATAAGAAAAAGCATTGCCCTCACTCTGATTTGGCTTTGTGGTTTCATCACATAACTAAGTCTAATTGTTTATGTGGCATTATCTCAAATGTGCTCTTTGAAAAAAGAAGAAAAATGGTGCTGGGCAGTGTAGGGAGCATAGTTGTTGCCAGTAACACAGTGAACGATTCACATTCACTCACCTTCACACATACACAAACACACAACCAAGAATCAACAAAAGTGACCCTCTTCACAGCCCTTAAATGCCTGGAAGCAGACTGCTGGAGAATGTTAGGATGTTTCAGCTCAGCCTCAATTAAACATTTTACTCTTTGAAGAAGTCAGGGCAGGTCTTAATGCTCTAACCCTTTAGCCACCCCAACAGAGCAGCTGTAGAAACACATTTCTGCTTGAGGGCCTTTTGCACAAAAAACCAACACCAAGAATCCAAAAGGTATTCAGAAAAGCTGGGACAATGTTTCCACCTGCTGGAGGCACAGAATAATTAGCTAGCTAGTCCAAGATCAAGAAAGACAAATACAACACTTTTATAGTTTTAAACATGAAACTGAGGTTATCATACTTTGGAAACATAATGAGAAGACATGAGTCTCTAGAAAAGACAATAATGGTGGGAAAAACAGAAGGGAGTAGAAAAAGAGGAAGGCCAAACAAGAGATGGATTGATTCCATAAAGGAAGCCACAGACCTGAACTTACAAGATCTGAACAGGGTGGTCCATGACAGATGCTATTGGAAGTTGCTGGTTCATAGGGTCGCCATAAGTCGAAATCGACTTGAAGGCACATAACAACAAAATAGATTGAAACAATCAGATAAGCAGAGATGGACGAACTCTCCCTTGCCCCACCTCAACTGAAGATGGGCTTGTGTTTTCTGAGAATTCTCGGGGAAAGAGCAGACTTTCTTCTGAAGTCTCAGACAGACCTGCCACACTCCAAAGGCTTCTCTCCATGTCCTCTCCCTGGCCCCACTGCAAGCTCCATCCTTTCCCTCAACTTTGAGCAACAGCGATGTGAGGGAGAGTGCCTGTGAGCACACCTCCACCAAATGAGGCTGCCTGCTACAACTCTGTATGATTCAGTGCTCTGGCTTGGCCCCTTTCCAATCAGTCTTCCTCAGGAGGAGGGGGCTTCTTTTCCATGTCTGCACCAGGCATTGGGATACTTCAATTGCTCCTGATGCAGAGGTGCAGGAGACCTCTGCAGGAGTTACTGCTTTGGGGTGGCCTTCTTCCACTCAGGAGGCATGCCCAGAACAGTGACTCATGTTGGCACAATGGGCACAATGATATATATATCAGGTAGCAGGTGATATGAAAGGTTTCAATATCTGAAACCCTTAGGAACATAAAAAGCTACCTTATACTGAGTTGGACCACTGGTCCATCTATCTCAATAATGCTTACACTGACTGGCAGTGGCTCTCCTGGGTTTCAGTCAGAGTTCTCTCCCAGTCCTACCTGGAAATGTCAGGGCTTGAATCTAGGACCATCTGCATGCAAAGCAGATGCTCTCCCCCTGAGGTGCAGCCCTTGAGAACCAGTCAGAGTAGATGACACTGAACTAGATGTTGAAATGCTATTAGGGATGCGTCAAAAATTCCATTAGAGATACAGGTGAATGTCATCATGAATGGATCTGATCTGCATCTCCTGGATTAATGTGCAGATCAGAACTTAGTTTCCAACTGTCTTTCACACTTCCTGAATGTACCAATGCTGTCCTCACCCACCCAAAAAAAATCAAAATTAATTTAGAAATTAGTTGTTTTGAAAGGCAATGTGTTTAAAAACACATACTCAAATTGTAATGCAGCTAGTCAGCTAAGGCTATCAACGGCTAGTAGCCACGTTGGTTATATTCTACCTCCATCATAGGCAGTATGCTTCTGAATACCATTTGCTGGGAATCACAAGTGGGTAGAGTGCTGTTGTGCTCAGATTCTGCTTGCAGGCTTCCCAGAGGCATCTGGTTGGCCACTGTGAGAAAAAGATGCTGGACTAGGACTCTTCTTCTTGAAAATGCAGATTAATGGAGAAGCAGGATAGAATGGACTTTAGGGATGAACAATAAGAAATGTAAACATGAGACTGGTCAGAAATATCTCAATTGTCCCATCCCTTCCTGCCATTTTCAGCTTGACGTTTAACTTGGAATGTGTACATGTCGGGGGGGGGAGTACATAAGCCCGCACAAGTTTGGAAAACACAGTACCTCTGAGTTTATAAGAGCTCCTGAAACAAAATAGAACTGGTCACTGTTGAGGGTAAATTACTTGATAGGGACAGACCATCCATTCAGATGTAGCGTGACGGCTCTTGTTGCCACAGGAAACTGTGTAAAACTCTTCCCAGCACGTATGTACTTTGTTAAAGAAATAAGAAATATCAAGGGCAGCACAGGGAAGGAAGAAAAACAAACAGCAACAATCTCCTTTTGTGGCCAGGAGGCTACTTGATTTTTTTATTCTAAAAGAGCAATGAGGACCCTCAGTACAAAACTGAAGACAGCCTACGTGTGCTCAGGTCATCCTCAGAGTAATTTGAATTTCCAAGGTCACCTTCTGAAGTAACAAACTTGTACTGCAGTCTGCAGCACAACCATCTTTCTGAAGATGGTATCTTGTAAGACTCTAGCTTCTAACTTCTGATCTTTTTAGATCCAAGTCTCTCTCTCTCTTTCTCTCTCTCTCTCTCTCACACACACACACACACTGTCAGCTTCATTAGCATGCCTAATTATGTTGGGACTGGAAAGAAAGAAAGAAAGAAAGTTCCCTGTGAGGAAAGGTTACAACATTTAGGAGCATTTGATTTAGAAATAAAGTCAGGTTAAGGGTGGGGGGCATGACAGAGGTCCATACGATTGGGGATCATGTGAAAAAAGTAGATAGGGATACATTTTTCTTCCTCTCTCATAACAGCAAAACTTGGGGCCATCCAATGAAGCTGCATGTTGGGAGGTTCAGGACAGAAAAAAGAAAGTCCTTCACACAGTACTAGGGTTGGAAAGATCTGTCAGTTGCAGTTCTCTCAGTTTCTCATTTTTCCAATCTTAAATTTAGTTCTTCGCATTTCTGCAGCGATTTGCAATTTTTTTTAAAAAAATCCTCATAAAACTGCTCTAGCATTTTAGTGCAAATGTCTGGTAATAAACACATTTCTGCAGGCTAATATACACATTTTTGCAAAGCATTTCTCATCTTATAATGCATTTTTGTGTTATTTTCAGCCACATATTCATTTTTATGCACATTTTTCTCTAACGCATACCTTTTTGTAAACATTGCTTGGTTGGTGAACTGCATTCAAAATTTGAATAAGTTTGAATTTTGAAGGATGACTGTCTTTCAGTTCTCATCTTGTTTTGGAAAGTGTGAATAGATTGGTTAGATTTGGCTAGAAATGCAAACTGGATTGAATTTCTCGCCCATCCCTACACACCACATACCTAAACTATGGAACTCACTCCCACGAGAGGCAGTGGCAGTCAGCAATTTGAATAGCTTTAACAGAAGATTAGATAAATTCATGGAGGATAAGGCTATCACTGGTTACTGGCCACAATGACAGTGTGCCTCTAAATGCCAGTTTGCTGGGAATTACAATTGGGAGAGTGTTGTTGCATTCGGGTCCTGCCTGTGGCTTGCGGGCTTCCCGTTGGGGCATCTGAGTGGCCACTGTGAGAACAGGAGGCTGGCCTAGATGGGCCTAGATGGCAGAACCCTTCTTATGCTGTCTTCTGACCTTGTTCTCTTCCTTGCCATGAAAACATCCATGTCGTTTTTAGAAATGCCGCAGATTAGTGAGCCTGCTCCCACACTGATAACTTGTTGAACTAGCTTGTTATTGATAACCCCAAATTTGGAAGTTAACAAGCTCATGTCCAGGTTCTGGAAGGGCTTCACAGAAGTGGAGTTATTTCAATGAGAGTCATTTGCATTGTGCAGATTGACAATCTGATCTCACGCTTCACTGAACAGATGCAAATTGAAGGATTATGACAGACAGCCATAGCTTCTGCATCTTCTCTCTAGGGTGACTGGACCTAGGAGAGGAGAGGGCTCCTTTGCCTTTACTATCTTTTGAGAAGAGGGGATTTTGATAGGGTTAGTAACATGTTACCGGGAGCCTCATGGGAACAACTATGGGGCAGCAGCAACCATATCAATTCAGGTAATGGAGTAAGCGCAGCTAGGATTTGGCGACAAAGGAGATATTTCTAATTGATAGCAACATACACATTAGTGACATGATGGGCCCAGATCTGGTTAGCCTGCTTGGATCTGTTGGATTTTAATACTGTCTTATTTTTGTGGATTTTTCTGATGTTTTAACCCAATGTTTTATAAGGTGTTTTACTGCTGTACATCAGCTGTGGGGAACTTTTTGCCCTCCAAATGTTGCTGGACTACAACTCCCATCATCCCCAGCAAACATGGCCAATGGCCAGGAATGATGGGAGTTGTAGTTCGTCAACTTCTGGAAGGCCAAAAGTTCCCCACATCTGCTTTATATATTGTATAATTCTCTGTTGTTTCAATCTTTCTTTTTCTTTCTTTTCTTTTTGGTTGAAAAGCAGTATTTAGAAACATGTGAAATATATAAATAATAAGAAAAAAATTCTTTATATACCCAGTCTCTGGGTAATTATAGGAGCTGTCAAGCTTGGCAAGTGCTATTGTCACCTTCAGAAAGAACATCTTGCAGTGCAGGCACCTACCTGTCCACCTGCTGTCATTTTCCAGTAGCACCCGGCTCCTTTTTTTAGCAGCTGAGTTAGGATATGGAAGTTGCTGTGCTTACAGGGTATACAAATGTACCAGCAAATGAGGAGATGGTAGCCCAACTGATGGCAATAAGCAAGTTCTTTACCAGCCGCTGTAGAAGTGATAGCTACAACCATCATCCTGAGGCTTCTTACCATGTGAAGGCTCTGTTGGATGCCCATGTGAACCAGACCTCATCGTAGCATATATAAAACCAAGCTTTCTCTATCAGATTCAGAACACAGAAGAATATAAAGGAAAGGTGCCATCCAATACTTTCCATTTTATCACAGGGTAATCACATCAACAACTTGACGGGTGATTGGAACGGCAGCACGGCAGCGACAGTCACTGGATACCTCTTGTGACTGTGCAAAGGATTTGGCATGTGAATTCAAGGGAAACGTGAGAATGATGATATCTCATTTTGCATTAAGTGTCACGTCATCTGCTGAATAGAACGGTGACTGTTGAATAATGCAGAGGGGACCTTTCACGTTATTTGTCGCAATCATTCCAAAGTTACCATTTTAGAATCATAACTTTTTTAAAAGCATGAATTGTGCCGTTTCTCAAGACAGATTCATGGCTAACTAGTCCACTGTCAGATCTCTGAGAAGGTGGCTGAAAGGTAAAGGTCATAGACCTAAAATCTATTGTGCTCTATGTGACGTCCTCCCCCTGGTTCTCCCTGTCAAGTTCCCACCTGCTTGTGGCTACTGCCTTTCACTAGGCACCACCAGAGATACCACCAGTCCGGACAGTCCTTTATATGGTTTCTCACTCCGCTCTAGCACAGATCTCACTAGATCCCCCTGCTAGGCAGCACAACCAGTCACGTCCTATAACCAATACTCCCAGAGACTTTGCCTGAGTCTCTCTCTAGCTGGTTACTTTTGTGACTGCATGCTTATGCTGTTCCCAACCCCCTTGTATCTTTATAGATAACGCATATAACTCTGGGTTGCTCTGGATACTTGAATTATTATTCCTCACTTCACTGCTGCCACCATTAGATACTGTTTCTGTTCAGCCTTGGTAATTACCTTGCCCTCCCTTCTGGTATGTATATACCCCAGCCAAGGATCAGGCCTTTGGTAAACCAAATAAGTATTTATTAAATATCAGAAATAACAAGATTAGTTTTAGAATGTTTCACAAGCGTATGGTTTCATCTATTCCTGTTTTGTACTTGACTTATTATTAATCAGAATTCCAACTCCCTCTTTCTCCACACTCCCAACATCCACCCAGATTCAACTGTCATTCTTCCATTTATACTCCCAGCCATTCAAACGCTCAGCCAATCATCCAGCATTCTACTGCTCATGTACTCCCCCCTCCTCTTTCACTCCACTTACCATATGTCTTCTATATAAACAGCACTTACCATATTTACACTAGAAGCAGGAACATCACACTCTACACATAGGTATTGGATCAGATCCCACATTCATCTATCTTGTATGGAGATGGGCCACGGCTCAGCGGCAGAGCACATGTTTTGCATGCGGAAATTCAATCCTGGATATCTCCTGGGCATCTCAAGAACCATTTTCTCTCCTATGCATCTTCCCAAGACCTTTGTTCCATTAGTAGCAGAGAAAACTGCCTTATACTGAGTCAGACCACAGCTCCATCTAGCTCAGTATTGTCTACACTGACTGGCAACAGCTGTCTGGGGTTTCAGACAGGATCCTACCTGGAGATGCTGAGGATTCAACCTGGGACCTTCTGCATGCAAAGCAGATGCTCTACCAATGAGCTACGGCCCTTCCCCAAAACAAGAACACTTCTCTGGGTCACCCTGACAGACAGGTTGTAGCAGCATGCGTGAGAGGGAAGCTGCCTTATACCAGATCAGACCATTTGTCCATCATGCCCAGTATTGTCTGCTCTGACTGGCAGCTCTCCAGGGTCTTGGGCAGAAAAGGGTCTTTCCCATCATCTGCTATCTATTAACTGGATGCCACGGACTGAAGCCTAGGACCTTTGGCAGGCAAAGCATGTGCTCTACCACTGAATTGCAGCCCCAGCCTCTAAAAATATAAGAATCCGTCAGGTCACACTAGTCTAGTGTTGGCAACTTTGACTGACAGCACCTTTTCAGGGTCTCAGGCAGAGAGATCTTTCCCATCACCTCCTACCCTAATTCCTTTCAACTGGAGATGTCGGGGACTGTATTCAAGACATTCTGCGGGAAAAGCACGTGTTCAGCTCCTAAGCAATGGTTCTTCTGCATCGTAGGGCCTCCACAGTTGTGCTGCCTTATACTCCGTCTCTGATACAGCCACTTCAGAGGGGGATTACACTTGGCTTGTGGTCCTACTGAATTATCTATGAGCCGCCTTGAGTGTACATTTCATCCAGAACTGTGGGATATAAATGACAGTGTTAAATAAATACAAAAGCAAACAATTAAATCATGTGACCATTAATGTCTGTTTCAGATGTCCTGAGTCTAGGTACTGTGATGGTGATCCCGTTCCCACTCTAACAGAAGCGGCACACACACCCCTTTATCTCTGCTTAGGAAAAGGTTGTGCACACATCACATGAATTACAGCTGTGCGCATCCCCCCCCCAGCCCAAACCAGGGCCCCAGTCCGGAGTCCTGTATCCTCCCCAACCTAGCAACACCCAACCCAGATGTGGCCCCAAATCAATTTGGGAGGTGGACTAATATTTCATTAGGGTTTTAAACCCCTAATTAAACATATGGTTGGGAAGGGGGAGGATACACTGCATCTCTTTCCCCCCTCCCAGCCACCCTGCAAAGAACAGGTTCAATCCTGCTGGATGCTGCTTCACCAGCACTTTCCCTGCAAGGAACACCTTGGCAAAGCAGATCTGTGCAGCCAGCAGGATTGAACCCACCTGTTCACCAGTTGGTTCAATTCTGCTCAGTTTAACAATGTGCATGTGTTCCCCTCCTGGGAACACGTGCATGCAGCCAAAGATCCTTCTTCTCACTCGATGCCCCAGACCCAGATCACTCCAGGAAGCCCAACCCCAGGCGATCTGGAGCTGTCTCCACCCGCCTCAGTCAAAGGTTACTACCTCGTGACAGTTAGTGGGATGGGGGCTCAGAGCTTAGGGGGCAAAAGGGAAGTCTTCAAGGGTACCATTGTGCCCACAGGCACCATGCTGGCAAACACTGCAACATGTGATGTGCAAGGTATCACCTGCAGCAAGAAAAATCATCTACCATCATTATACTTAGCTGTTATTTATTACACTCACACAGCAGCCTTCCTCCAGAGAGCTCGTAGCAGCTACTATCTGATTTTCTTTTTAAAAAATCCCTCATCTGGGTCCCTTAGAGGTCCAGAACCTGCTTAGCTTCATCAGTAGAACTTATATTTTCTGCCTTCAGATCATTTACTGGGCATTTGCTGGTGCTGACATTTTGTGAGAAATGTATCAGCCGCCAGCGGTAATCCTTTTACTTCATGCTAGACAACTTCCTGTATGGGCATCCCTGCCCACCTCTGAGTGAAAAGCAAAGAGATTGTCTTTTTTTCAGTATGGGGCAAAACTGAAACATCTCTCTGCATGTGCTATTAAATAGCGAGTCAATAGAGAGTCCTTCCTATTCAGCCAAAGGATGCTCTATTAAGCTAAGCTCTCCATACCTAGCAATCTTCTTTCTCTTTTTTCCCCTGCATGTAACCTCATGAAAAGACCAAGTTGTGGGTGTGTGGGTGTGTGGGTGTGTGGGTGTGCAAGCATGTGTATTTCTCATCTTCATGAGTCACGGTTTGTGACTTTGATTTCAGTTCCACTTGAAACAGAACGTACGTAAGCTCTTGCCCAGGGGAGGGAGGGAGAGAGAATAGAGGAAGAATTATGCTGAGAAACAACAACCAACGGTGGCAGCTCTAGTGACCCAAAGAACAGAAGTCAGAAATGTCATTTCCGGGGCTTAGCTCAGCAAACAACATTTGCTCTTTTCCATCACCAAGTGCAGCCCAATCTGGGAGCTGTTTCTCCTGCACAAGGACCTTACAGAAAGACAGCTCACGTGTATGCTCATCCCTTGAGTGATGATCTGCATGTGTGAATGAGCAATTGCTGATTAAATCACTACAGCTACAGTTACTTTCAAATTTTGGGAGGGAGGTAGGGGTGGGGTAGGGAGAAGCTTGGGAAGATGCCTTCAGTGGGTCCCTCTGGGCCCAATCCACAGAGCTGCCCAGAAGGAGAGTGCAAGGCAAGCAAAAGCTGCTGCTCCATCTCCTCACTTCTTTCACTGCTTGCATGTTCAGAGAGAGGAAGCAACATCAAGGATGAAGAGGAGCTGGGCTGGGAGGCTCTAGAGCAGATGTGTCTGGGCTCCAATTCCCATTGACCTTGACCATTGGCCATGGTGGCTGGGACTGATGGGAGCTGGAGTTCAATGACATCTAGAGGGTCACATGTTCCTCCTCCCTGTTGTGAAATACATATTGGTGCCACTACAGAAAAGGTCCCACTTCTTGCCCCCCCTTATTTCTCTTTGTGCCCCCACAACATCTCTTTAAAACACATAGAAGCGCATACATAGGAGCCCAAATAACTTGCCTTACCTGTGAGCACTAGATGTGGGTCCTAATTCTGAAGTGATCTTTCCAGGTCTTGGAGAGAAGGGGAGAGATATCCTGGCTATCAGTTTGGATCTTGACAGATTCTTATGCTGCCCAGTGGTCTTTGTAGGTACACTGTCTCTGACCATGGAGATTCTATTCAACCACCATGACTAATGAATTTATGTAGAATGGTGGGGGCGGGAGAGAGAAGCAGGATCAAGCAGTAAAGCTTAAATATGGAACCTATGACCCACTAGATGTTGCTAAGGTACAACTCCCACAATCTCCGACCATTGGATAATGCTGGCTGGTGCTGATGGGAGTTGTAGTCCAAGAATGCACAGATTCCCCACCATTGCTTTAGGGATTAGCAGTGGACCCCTGCAAGATGCCCAGTGATACAGATCCTGGTGGCTGGACCCATTCCATATTGCCTTATGTGCAACACTTTTTGGTAGAGTTACTTCTTGCATTCTATGGCTAGTCATTATGGCCCAGTTCACATCTGCACATACATTAGTGAGGGCAAGCAATCCAAAATCAGGGTGTAGTGTTTTTACATTACAACCCTTGCACTGTTTGTGTCCTTTCACCCTAGATCTGTGGGTAAAAAGGCTTTGTGTGCTACAAAGATTAGCATTTAGACCAGGTGCAGGGAACCTTTGGTCTTCTAGATGTTGCTGAACTACAACTCCCATCAGCACCAGCAAGCATAGCCATTGTCTAATGGCTTGTATAATGTATAATTGGACTTGTAGTTCTTTAAAATTTGGAGGGCCAAAGGTTCCCCACACCTGATTTAATAAATAAATAAATTGTCAGTTGTTCTGGACCTTGTCTGAGGGAAGGGCATCAGCTGACAAGGTCTCCCCCTGCCCCCCTTTTTGCACCTTTTTTCCTCCACTGGGATTTTTTTGTTTCTGCAGATCTTTGTCTAATGCCTTAACGACAAACAGAAACTGTAAAGTGACTGGCAGGAAGGGTAGCTTTTCTACCCTAGAAAAGCTGATCAAGCAGTCTTTTGGCCCTCCCAGGCAAAAGGAGGGCTTAACCCAATGGAGACTATAGGTTTCAGCACCTTGGACAGCTCCTTAACATTTGGACAAAAACCTAGAGCAGATTCATTGCCCCACTGATATCAAAGCCACTAGTCTCCACTGGCTTAACCTTGCTCACCCCTCCAGAGAAAGTGCTTTCATGGTTAAGTATCCAAACGTCCTTTCCACAATAGGAGCTCTTTTTTTGCTGTGATCTATTTTGCATATTAATACATCATTGGCATTTGGCAGGAATAACTGGGAAGGATGAAATGGGGGCTCATCCATGGTCATCAGCAACTTTGAACAAAAAATGCATGGTTGGACTGGAAATCACTGTTCATCCCAGTGGGCAATGCACTGCTCTCATGACTTAGGATGGGGGGGGGGTTGACTCAATTCACATTTAAAGCTGAATCTATCACATTAGCACTTTCAGAACAATATGAGAAGCAAAACCCAGCCATCCTCCAAAATTTGCACTTATCTGAATTTTGCGATGAAGTTCTCCAACCAAACAATGTTTACAAAAATGAATACATTATGGGAAAGTGGGCATAAAAATGAATGTATTGGTGAAGATAACATACAAAAGTGCATTACATGAGGAGAAATTGCTTGCAGAAATATGCACATTAATTGAAACTGCACACAAAAAGGGGGTTTTTAGGAGACATTTGCATTAAGATTATGAAGAATATTCACGAGATTTTTTTTAAAAAAAACACGGATTGCTGCAGAAATGTGAAGAACTGAATTTAAGGCATTAAAAATGAGAAACTGAGAGGAAAAAAATTGACTGATCCTTCCATCCTTTCCCTTGGCTAGGCCAGTTTCAGGGACCAGAAACTGCCCCACGATTAATCACACCGGATATTGGCTCTGGTAACAATATAATGCTAAGAGCCTTTCATGTCCTATTCAGGGCTTAAGTGATAAAATGCTACAGTTTGCTGAAGGCTGCTGGATCTCATAAATGTCCCTCAACACACCTGGGCAAATAATAGTAATAATTTACACCCAGCCCTGAAATTACCACTGAACAACACTCAATGAAACAGCTTATTTCAAGTGCTGCTCATATTCCTGCACAGGAGGGCAAACCGGCATCCCTTTTATTCTCGACTTCTTTCCCCCAGGAAATTCATCGTGATAAATGCATTTCCTTCTTCACAGTAATCCCCATTTTAAACCCCCCAATGGAAGATGATGGAGGCAGGCTACAAGAAGGTGTATCTCCTGGGCATTCTTTCAAACGGGTGAGAAATCGTTTTCAGCCTGAGGACAATATTCCATTTTAGGCAACATCCTGAGGGGTGCATGTTATTGGTGGACAGGGCCAGGAGAAAAAGTGGGCGGAGCAACAAGTTTTAATTTACTCACACATCCTTCTCTGTCCTTCATCTAGGCAAGAAAGGATTGTCAGACTTTGAAGGTATATTTTAGCCCAGAAAAAGCATTCAAGGAGGGTGCAAATCAGGGCAGGTCAGTTAGAGAGGCCTCAAGGGCCACATTTAGAGCCCTGGCATGAGGGTCCCCATCCCTGGTTTTAAACAGTTGTATGAGAACATAAGAAGGTCCTTCTGGATCATGCCAGTGGCCCATCAGTCCAGCATCACATTCTCACAGTGGTCAGCCAAATAGTTATAGAAAGCCCCTAAGCAGGACTTGAGCACGACAGTCCTCTCCCCACTTGCAGTTTCCAGGAAAGTTATGAACTATTTGCTACCAATGATCTCTTTCCACTTGGACTTCTCTGAGTCTTCCCTGAAAATCTGCCACAGAGAGTCCGTGCACTGCAGGATCATTCTGGGTCTAGGGTATATGCTCATCCTGTGTAGCCATTGGGCTGGTTCTTCAGCTTCACCATTTCACCATCCTCAGTGCTTCCCTCCCACTGCACATAGCAGGGGAGATTTTGTATTTGTGGGTAAGCTGTCTTTCAGCGAACATTCTCATCAAGACCACCACCACCCCTCATGCTTCCAAGAAGCCCCAGGAGTTTCTCAGTTTGGAAACTAATGATTCAAGTTCCTCACTTTTTAGGATAAAACTTTCATATTTTTTTTTAGCATAGAAGAATAGCTCTTTAGTTGGAGCCAGGACCTGTTGATTCCATCCGCCCGGGTGCGGAGAAGCTTGGAGGCTTCAGAGTACAAGTCCTGAATTACAATTCATCAAGGATGTCATCTGTTCATTTGGCTGTGAATACAGAGCCACTACAGATGTGAATTAACTCACCATTGCCAAGTCGATTGTATTATCACCCATCACTACTCTTATAATGGATTGCCATGCTTATCCTGCACATATTCCAGCTCTAATTGAGTTGTCACTATCTGTACATTTTGCACTTCATCTCCCTCTGACCTCACTTATAAACCCTCCCCTTACCACTGTGTGTGTGTGTGTGTACATATATATTGTTATAGGAATTGGGGGGTTGGTTTCAATTATGTTTTTGGGACTCATCCAAGCCTGTGACTGTAGCTGCATTCACCCTGCACTTTATTCTGTTGCCCCAATGACTCCTTACCTCATAATTTCTGCACTTTCTTTAATCTTTCACACACTGTAAAAGCCAGTTCTGGAAATCTAGTGGAATCTAGTTTAGTACTCATTTCCATGATGAATGAATCCAGAAGCAATCCATTTGCAAGCTTTGAAACCTGGAAAATTGTGGGAGTTTTTTATTGGCTGCAGCCTCTCACATGACATGCTGCAATGCAGTATCCTGGCATGCAATGTGTTACCGCCCATCAATTCACCTGACAAAAAATGTGCTGGTATTTTGGCAACTGCACTGCACATGTGCATAATGGGTGGGTGATGGCAACAAGTCTGTTGTTCGTCATTGCAGCGTGACTGAAATTTAGCATGACATAGCACTATATCGTCAAAAAGCCATGGTTCCTTAGCACAACAGGTGCTGCAGTACAAAACGAATGTTAAAAATCAGGACATAAGCACTACGATTATCATCAGTAAAACTAACGCCATAAACCCCATGACTAACTGCAGCCTGTATCCATAACACTGGAATCTGTAACAGAAGGAAGCTCTAAAGTGGTCCAACCAGTCTCTTTGTTCGGATTATGGCCCTGGCCAAGACTGTTAAGCATCCTATCTGCATGATTAAGGAGTTGGCCATGTTGCCACAGGAACACCTAGCTAATGGTCCTTCCAGAAGGACAGGGCAGGTTTTTTTCTCTCTCACCTGGCTGGAGGCCACATCATCTTGTAGGTAGGAGAACAATAGCCCAGGAGCCAGCATTTTGTCTTAGTCTGACCAGGAGCTGGTAGGTGGAAAGACAGAGAGGCTAAATTTGCTCCCTGTGATGAAACTAAAGCTATGGAAACTATGGAAGCTATGGAAAATGGGGAAGCAAGATACATTGGAGTGTTAATGTTGTCAGCCCTACCATTTTAGGCTCAAGTTTATATATGTGTAAATAAAACCATATATCCTAAAAGACACCACAGTCACCCATCATGGTAATTTCAAGGTAACTGAACCCTGGGTAAGTGATGGACCCCCTGAAGTCCTCTCACTGCTTGGAAATTGGGGTGCACATAACTATCTGTCTATCTTGGGTTGTCGGGCACTTGGAAACCACTGCTCAAGGGTTAACATGATGCTATGATGACATCAGATGATTGACAAATGCGATGCCCCACCCACCTGAAAAGGTTGGCCCACAAGAGTGAGGCCAGACAAGGATCTGGCTATCAAAGCCAAAAAGGTTCCCCAACCCTGCAGGAATGTGTTAAATGATCTTCAAGTCTAGACATGGGAGGAGCTCCACAACCTTGAGGACTAGAATATCATGTTATACAGAATTATAGAGGAGGAAAGGATCCGCTTGAATTTTTCCCATAGTGCTGAATGCCTCACGCTGCCAAATTCAAAGCTCTTCCTTCTTACCAAAGGGATTATTGCAGCTAGAGAACACCGACCACCCCAATCGACGACAAGTATGGAATTTATAGACCAAGGCTGAACAAATTATACCTGCCCACAGAAATTCATCAGACTCATGTTTTCTGAGCTTGATCATTATTTAAAATTATTCCAAATATCCACTGTGAGCATAATTTAATGTATGGTTTATTATAACCCTATCTAACCATTGACTGCTCAAGCTGTTCCGATTGTTCACCTAAAATATATTGCTTTCCCCTTTTGTTTCCCGATGAGTTGACAAGTTTATTAAGAAGCACAAAGCCTTATAAATCAGCCCACTTCCTGCATTCATCCAAATCTGGGTTTATATGAGGATTGGTGAGGTTTTCTTTCCATATACAGAGTTGAGAACAGAGATACAAGGGGGAGGGGCAATAGTGATGGCAAACAGAATGCCCTGACTCCACCCTTCCATGCTGATCATTGGCTCTCCTCAATAGGAAGGTGCATGAAAACATGCATGCTCGGTCTGAGACTTTGGCTTCATATACACCGTGCATTTAAAGCACATTTAAAGCCTATGGCTTTCCCCAAAGAATCCTCAGAGATGGAGTTTACCCCTAGGGAAGGGTGAGAATTTCGATTCAGTTTGCATTTCAAGCAAAATTTATCAAATTTGCACTTTCTGAAACAATATGAGAACCAAAACACAGCCATCATTCAAAATTCACATTTATTTGAATTTTGCAATGCAGTTCGCCAACTAAACAACGTTTACAAAACTGCATATATTTGGGGAAAGTGTGCATAAAAATGAATATATGAGTGAAAATAGGATACAAAAATGCATTATATGACAAGAAAAAGTACATACATTAGTCAAAACTGCCTACAAAAATGTGTTTATTAGGAGAAATTCACACTAAAATGCTGGAGAATATTCATGAGGATTTTATTTTAAAGAAAATTCACAAATTGCTGTAGAAATGTGGAGAACTGAATTTAAGATTGGAAAATGAGAAACTGTGAGAAACTGAAATTGACAGATATTTCCATCCCTACCCTTCACAGAGTTACAGTTCCCAGGATCCT
Source organism: Rhineura floridana (assembly GCF_030035675.1). Taxonomy (NCBI): domain Eukaryota; kingdom Metazoa; phylum Chordata; class Lepidosauria; order Squamata; family Rhineuridae; genus Rhineura; species Rhineura floridana. Next base: position 31,621,552 of record NC_084495.1, on the reverse strand, counting down.
CTGGGGAAGTCATGTGCTTTAAATCCACGGTGTGAGTACATTGCTGCTTACCAGAGCAAGAATCGTTTTTTGAGGCTCTGACTCGAAACCAGTGACCCTGCTACCAGGAGGCTCTTGCTGTGCTGTGCATCCCTGTACACACATACACACACCAGGTGAGATGCTCCTGGATACAGCCTCTTGAGACAGGAACCAGAAATAAAGGGGCAAGACACAAGTGTGGGATGAAACTAGGGCCATGTTATCGACTACAGCTCCAAAGTTGTGAAAATCAAACTAAACTGTATAAGGAAGTGAGACAACGTGCAGGAAAACTATAACTCTCAATCAGCCTCTCCATCCTAAGCCTTCCTTATTGGGCGAAGCTACCCCACAGGGAGTCAAGCTGGGCTTAAATCCAGCTTTTTCCACTTGCCACACCCCTTGAGGTGAGGAGGGAGGTCTTCCTTATTCTGTCCCCCCTCAAAACCTCAAAGCTCCAGGTGAGGAGCACAAGTTAACCCCAATAGTGATGCATACCCCACCCTCAAGACCTCACATTCCCGAGATCAAGTCTCTGGACTCACTGTTCACCCAAACCGGTACCCAAATGCGTACCTACCATTCCTGTCCCGCTCTTCCCTTTCCCACACGCACCTGCCAAGTGACTGAAGCCAATTAACCTAATTATCCAGCACCCACCGCTAATTGCACCAAGAAATACAGTATGGAGTAGGCAAAAGAAAATCCCTTCACCAGGTCCATTAACAGCTAAGATGAGAGCTAAGATCCAACATACCTTCTGCCCACCTCTCCCAAGTGCTGGCATGTTGATGTGCAGGCACCAGAAGTGGCCTCTTGCCAGTCTTCTGGTCCTGCTGCAATTGTCCTCCCACCCAAATACTTTTCAGCTCCGGACAGAGAAGCAATATTCCCTTAATTTTTTTTGCTTCTTACCATCCTCTCCTAGAAGCTGTGACCCAGTATTTTTGTTACTAGTCTCTGGGAGAATTCTATGCATGTATATGTAGGATTTCATCCTTAATAGTAGAGGCAACAGCGACGGGCGATGGAGCCCCACTGCCGACGGCTTTTATAGGGTAATCTTCCCTTGGTTGATGGTAATGCACTTGGATACTAGTTATCGATATGACCCAGGGACCTACGTACATCAGGCTGCCGCCACCACCGCCTCTTGTGGTGGAAAGCGCCGGGCTGGCTGGAGCCAGAGCTGGGGAGGAACTGCGGCCTCTCGGTGGGCCTGTTGTTGTGGCCTATCCTGGAGGACATCGGTTCCTGTGATGATCTTTTGGCGTTTTTGGAGGTGGTTTGGAGGCCTGGGAAGTGCCCCTGCAGTGGCCGCCACCCTTCCATACAACCTTCATCCACTTGCCTGATATCGGCGGCGTTTACACTCTGGCCCCTTCGCCAAGGCTTCTCTAAGAAGAACTGCTCTGTGAGTTTCATTTTGGAAAGGCTGGTTGTTCCGCTCCTCTCCTTGTTGGAGCTGCTGAATGTTAGGATCAGGAGGAGATGCCAGTTTTGATCCTGTAAATGGACTATCTCCCACACTGGTTTTATGCCAGGGTAGGAAGACTTACATCAGGAACTCCTATCTCTAGTTACACCTCGGATCATACAGGCGAGAAGCCTATTATTGAAACTGAGTTGCCTCTACCTTGTTGTTTGGTTATCATTTATTGTTACAGTTTTTATTGTTCGCTTTCTGATATTCTGTTGTTTTATATGTTTTGTTATGTACATCGCTCAGAGTGGCTGGTAAATCCAGCCAAATGGGCGATTAATAAATTGAATAATAAAAAGTACCCCTGACTCTGCCCAAGGACTGTGCAAAAGCTTCACACCATCCTTTTAGAGTGGGGCTCCATAGAGTCCTCTTCCAAAGAGCTTTCCAGGCTGTTCTCACAGGATCCGACTAGAGAAAATGGGCCTTGCCACCAATTTCACAAATGGGGTGGCAAAATTGTGCATGTAAGTGGAAGGGGGGAATCTAGGCTCAGACCTGCAGTATATTAACAATAAATCAAGAACGCATAGCCTTCTGAGTCAGCTCCATTCTCGAGGCAGCATTCATAAATTCTACAGTACGCATTCCTTTATGGAAGCAGGCCTGGGGTTTCCTCCTTTACAATTTATATTTGCTAAGCCTTTGCACCCTGCAGGGTAAATTGAGTTGTTTGGAGGAGCTGCTTTTGCAAGTGCGAAATGTCTTCCAGTGTATGAACAGCACCAGGCCAATGACATTTATTGGATGGGGCATTTCTTTCCTTTGCAAAATGATCCAGGTGGGTAAGCCTGACTGCAGGCAGCTCTCCCAGTCCCTCTGTCCACCATTCAATTTTCAATGAAGGTCATTTATTGGAAAAAAACAAGTAAAAGGAATAATTGATTGGCAGCAGAGAAAGCTAGAGATCACCTCTGGAGTCATTTAGCTCAATGTTTTCTGTCAGGGAAGGATTTTCTTTCTTTCTTTTACTTTTTCAACAGGGCAGCGATTCCACTAGGAGTCTCACAAAGCCTTTTCTGAAGCACCCTCTTGGCAACGGTGCTGCCCTCTCTCCCTGCAGTGATGCCTGTGCTGGCTTCTCAAACATTTAGCAAGTAGCACGGCAGTCTTGGAAGAAATCTAATATATGCAAGATGCAAAGAAGAATGGGTCAGGAAGAGCAGAGAGGGCAAAAGGCATGTTCACATAAGGTGCTAAGGAGGCTTTTTATTCTTCCACAAAGGACCTCAGCGGTATTGTCACCACACAGAGGCTTCAATCCAAACTCCTTATGGGCATAGCATTAGCCAATAAGAAACTCTCGACCATCAGCTTTTGGTGGGGAAGCCCAGTTTTGATTAGAGGTAGTAGAGCTGCATCTAGGTTGTAGCACTTCAGACTGTTCATGGAAGCTCAAATACATGAACACAAGTAAAAGCATGCTAAATTGCCTTATACTGAATCTGAGTATTTGTTTGTCTAGCCCAGTCTTGTCACCTCTGACTGACACCAGCATTCTAGGGCAGAGCTGGGGTGAGGAATTGTGGTTGTTTAAATGTATTATTACCTGAAAAGTCTCCAAGCAGCTTACATGTAAAAACATAAACATAAATACATTTTATCATGAGGGGAGGAGAAAAAAATCATGTAAAATATTAACTTTTCATACAGCATAACACACACACACACAACAACAGCCATAGGAAGCTTTGGCAGCATAAATTGATTCAGTAGAATCAACATAGTCCATCAAAGGCCTACGGGGAAAGGTAAGTTTTTACTTGGCACTGAAAAGATGTCAGTGAAGGTACCAGGTGGACCTCACTGGGGAGATCATTCAACAGAAGGGGAGCCACAACTGAAAAGGTCCTCCAAATGTTACTGGAGTTACTGAAGTCCCAACATCATCTGGAGGGCCACATGTTCCCTATCTCTGCTCTAGGGGCTCAGACAAAGGCTTTCCCCCAGTAGAGCTACTCACAGATCTCAGTCATGGGGCATTAGAGACTAATGCACATCTGAAGCTGTTTTATATGAAGTCAGGTCCATCTAGCCCAATACTGTCTACACTGAGTGGTGCTAGACATCTCCAGATCTCTGCTTTCCCAGTTCCCGCCTTCCATTCTGTCCCAGGCAGAGAGCAGAATGCCGACTTAGGCAAAGAACAGTACCATGGACAGTTCCAAGTGTTGCCAGAAGAAAGTCAAGCTGGGTAAGATGCAGCAGATCAAGAGCAACAAAGAGACACCCAGAAGAGGTCTGGAGTCAACTGAGAGTTTAAATAGCCATGCTTTCAAGTTTGTTCCTTCTAACATCCTATTTCTGGCTCCAGTAGGGTTGGGAAGTCTTCATCTCTGCCAAACATAGGGGCCCCATTTGCACTATAAAGCACTACTATATCACTTGACAGTCATGGCTTCCCCCTCCAAAGGATCTTGGGAAGTGTGTCGCTTGTTAAGGGTGCTGAGAATTGTTAAGAAACTCCGGTTCCCTTCCCAGAGCTATAATTCCTGGAATTCCCTGGGGAGAGGAATTGATTGTTAAACTACTCAGGGACTGGTAGCTCTGTGAGGGGAAGAGAGGTGTCCCAACAGCTCTCAGCACCCTTAATAAACTCCCATTCCCAGGATTCTTTACCGGAAGCCATGACTGTTTAAAGTGACATAATAGTGCTTTAAATGTAAGGTGTGGATGGGACCTGAGAGTTTAAATAGCCCTGCTTTCAGGTTTATTGCTCCTGGCTCCATGCTGCTCTGATGCATCAAGGGACCACATTCTATTGCTGGCTCCAACCAGGCTAGAAAGTCTTCAGGTCTGCCAAAGATATGGAAGTGGAGTCCAAAGAGAGCGAGGAGATTGATCTCCTTAGGCTGTGGAGGTGGTGTTAAGACTGGCTCCTGGGTTTATTTTCCAGGCGAAGGCACTCATGCGAGTTCTTCCTCTGATTCTGTGGGTCCTGGTGTGGGATCTGGTTCAGTGGTCCCCTGATCACCAGGCTCAGAGCCAGGAACCCAGGCTGGCTCCTTAGCCGGTGAGGAAGTTTGGCCTCGACCTTCTTTAGGGATCAATGGAAAATGCCAGAATTTCATATAATCAATGCTCATCTCGTAATAATAATAATGATCATGCTTGGAGTAGTCTGCATTTGCTTTAGTTATAAAGAAGAAGCAGACAAACTGCATGACTGAGAGAGACTGTGTGCCCAGAAAGCAGAAGTGGTTAGAGAAAGATTTGCAATAGTGGAAAGTTTTACAGTAAGAAGCAGAGTCATCAGGTTATGCTGGAAACATGATTGTGCCTTGTTGTACCCTAACTGGTAAATGAAGACCCACCTAAATGTATAACATTGCTTCCTGATGTGATCTTGATGCTTGTTACTGTCTGTAACTATGTTACAGTCTGTAACTATGCCTCAGGCAGAGAGACTTTCCCTTTTTATGTAAAGGTAACTGGCACTGTGCTCGCTGTCTCCTGATGGCCATCAACATTTTCTTTTTAGTGCAATAAACATCTGTCTAATCCACAGTTTTTCCTAAATTCATTGTGAAGAGTTTTCCACTTCACACACCAGTGACACACTGTAATCTCTGCTTTGGTGTGTTGGTCACTGCTGGCCTCCGGGGTTAGGACAAGAATGTTGTCTGGCCAAGGAAACTCAGACTTTTAAGTTTGCTCATGCTTTTGCATAAACCTGTCTGCTCTGAAATGAACACCTAGGATGGGTCACTAAAAGCAACGTTACTGCAATGTGAGAAATTTGAAAAATATCAATTTAAAAATGGAGTTACAAATGCAGTTGAGAGAGAACACTGTCCCTAGATTTGGAATCATCTTTTTCATAGAATCATAGAATAGTAGAGTTGGAAGGGGCCTATAAGGCCATCAAGTCCAACCCCCTGCTCAATGCAGGAATTCAAATCAAAGCATTCCTGACAGATGCCTGACCAGCTGCCTCTTGAATGCCTCCAGTGTCGGAGAGCCCACTACCTCTCTAGGTAATTGATTCCATTGTTGTATGGCTCTAATAGTTAGGAAGTTTTTTCTGATGTCCAGTCGAAATCTGGCTTCCTGCAACTTGAGCCCATTATTCCGTGTCCTGCACTCTGGGACAATTGAGAAGTATTGGAAAGTGTAAGTATTGGAAACCATCCTTGTTACTCCAATAATCTTGGAATCAGATCCAATCCTTCCCCCATCCTTTAAAAAATAAAGTCCACCAGAGGATTTTATATCCTCCTGCCATACATAGGAACATAGGAATCTCACTTATACTGAGTAAGAACAGTGGTCAATCTTGCTTAGCATTGTCTGCACTGACTGGCAGCAATCTCTCTCCTAGTGGAGAGATGCCATGGAGATGCCAGGGATTGAACATAGGACCTCTTGCATGCAGAAGAGATGCTCTACCACTGAGCTATGGCCCTGCCCTCTACACTTCTATCACTCTGTGGGTATAAATGAGGGCTCCTCGGCCCACTGTCCTCCGCACTTAAAACATTTATATTGGCCTTTGAAATATTTATACATTTGTCATTTAGAATATTTATGCAACTATACAAGTCATGCATTTTTAGAGATGACTTAGGGATTTTTTTATGATGTAAAATAAATTATATATTGTGTATTTACGATGGGCTGTAAATATTTTATGGAATTTTTACCATTCATTTGGTGTGGACAGAGCACACAAAGTGCAAACACCTCATCTTCAAAGAGGTTAAAGTCTTCTTGTCAAAGCAAAGCAAAACTTTTCAAAAGCTCTCTTTGACCAGGTGGAACAATCTTTTAAAAGATATTGTTGGACTGCTGAGTGGAGTTTTTTTTAAAAAAAAAGAAAAGAAAACTCAGGTATACTATAGCAGCTTCTGGACTGGCGGGGACATTGAGGGAGCAGGAAGCTCAAACGGCTCACTCTTCCTCTTGCATGAATCTGTATATCTCATCTGCCCAGGTAACATCCGGGTTCCAGATTAATTGAACAGGCATGATCAACTGGAAACCCACAAATGGCAACTGAGCAAATTAAAAGAGCATTAGACAAATTAGGAACAGAAGATGCTACTTTACATTGAGTCAGACCACTGGCTCATCTAGCTCAGTACTGTCTACACTGACTGGCAGCAACGCTCCAGGGCTTCAGGCAGAGGTCTCTCTCAACCCACTGAGGGCTGAGTTAAGAACATAAGAGCCTGTTGGATCAGGCCAATGGCCCATCTAGTCCAGCATCCTGTTCTCACTGTGGCCAACCAGATACATATGGGAAGCCCTGAAGCAAGCCCTGAACACAACAGCTCTCTCCTCTCCTCTGGTTTTCAGCAACTAGTATTCAGAAGCCCACTGCCTCTGACGGTGAAGGCATAACCATCATGGCTAGTAGCCACTGATAACCTTATCTCCCATGCATTTAGGGGAAGGGGTGGTAGAGCACCTGCTTTGTATGCAGACGGTCCCAGGTTCAATCCCCAGCATCTCCAGGTAGAACCAGGAGATATCACTGTCCAAAATCCTGTTTGCTGATAACTCCCTCTTGTGCCTGGATGCTGCTGCTTTGGCTACAGTGACACTCTTCCCCTGAAGATAGGAAATAGATACAAGATATGACTTTGTTGTTGTTATGTGCCTCCAAGTCAATTACGACTTATGGTGACCCTATGAATCAGTGACCTCCAAGAGCATCTGTCATGAACCACCCTGTTCAGATCCTGCAAGTTCAGGTCTGCGGCTTCCTTGATGGAATCAATCCATCTCTTGTTTGGCCTTCCTCTTTTTCTGCTCCCTTCTGTTTTTCCCAGCATTATTGTCTTTTCTAGTGAATCATGTCTTCTCATTATGTGTCCAAAGTATGATAACCTCAGTTTCATCATTTTAGCTTCTACTGATAGTTCTGGTTTAATTTGTTCTAACACCCAATTATTTGTCTTTTTCGCAGTCCATGGTATCCGCAAAGCTCTTCTCCAACACCACTTTTCAAATGAGTTCATTTTTCTCTTGTCTGCTTTTTTAACTGTCCGACTTTCACATCCATACATAGAGTTTGGGAATACCATGGTCTGAATGATCCTGACTTTGGTGTTCAGTGATACATCTTTGTATTTGAGGACCTTTTCTAGTTCTCTCATAGCTGCCCTCCCCACTCCTAGCCTTTTCTGATTTCTTGACTATTGTCTCCATTTTGGTTAATGACTGTGCCGAGGTATTGATAATCCTTGACAAGTTCAATGTCCTCATTGTCAACTTTAAAGTTACATAAATCTTCTGTTGTCATTACTTTATTCTTTTTGACGTTCAGCTGTAGATAAGATATGACTATCAGGCTGTAAATATTTTCTTAACTCATTTTAATCTTTTCTCTCTCTCTTTCCAGTGAGTAGTTGTGTGTAGCGGTGAAAAAGATGAACACAAAACCTTTTCAACAGTGTTGCCAGGTAGAAGATACAGCAGTGTATCTTGAGGCCCATTTTCATTTCCACAAGCAATGCAAGTTCACTTTCCCCTGCACACCCAAACTGACAGCTCCTTTCGCCGTAAGGCAAATGAAGATTATTGTTCCAAATATGGGTGGGGATGTTCGTTAAGGAGTTTTGCTTTTCCATCTGTCCAGAGGTTTAAAAGGGGGGGGGGTTCAGAAATGAAGAGCTTTTAAACCCATAAGCCTAATTGACATGTTATGTAGTTTTTATAAATTTGAGTGCTGGGAGCATATACTGTAACTAAATTTGGAATATACTTTGACTGCTAATCAACATTTTTTTTTAAAAAAAAGGTTATCCAGTCATGCTCTGGGTAAAGTTCAAGGCTGCAAGGAGTTTTAGTTACTCATGTGTCCTTTCAGTAGAGACATATTAATAAGGGTCCCAAGTTGTCATTAACATGTTTATAGCTACGGCTCGTATACATAGAACGTACACCCTTGTGCCATCAGCATGATTGTTCCTGATGTGTCATTAATTTGCTGTCTGATGTGGAGACCTCTGAATCCAGACCTGAAAGGCTTTCCCAGTTATCTAAGCCTCATTAAAAGCCTCCAAGAAAAAGGGCCATTGTCCCTCTTGCATTGGCCACTCTTTGCACACGCACACACACACACACACTTCATGGGTTACCAGGCGGTGTGGGAGGTTCTTCATCAACTCATAGCAACAAAGGAAGCTGCCTTTCCATCATACTATTCTAAGCTAGTATGGTCTACTCTCCAGGTTCAGGCAGGATGAGGTCTCTCCCATTCCCTTCCAACTGAACCATTTAAAGTGGAGATGCCAAGGACTGGATCTGGGACCTTCTTCAAAGAAAAAATGTGCCCTGCCACTGAGCTATAGTCACAGTTTCTTTCAAAGCCATACCAGTAGTGATGGAAGGATCTGACAATTTCTGTTCTGTCAGTTTTTTCATTTTTAACATTCAGTTCTCCACGTTTCTGCAGCAATTTCTGATTTTTTAAAAAATTAAAACATCCTCATGAAAATTCTTCAGCATTTTAATGCAAATTTCTCCTAATAAACACGTTTTTCTATGCAGAGAAAGCAATTTCTCCTCATGCAATGCAGTTTTTATGTTATTTTCACAAATACACTTATTTTTATGCACATTTCCTTCTAATATGTGCATTTTTGTAAATATTCTTTAGTTGGACAACTGCATTGCAAAATTTGAATAAGTGTGAATTTCAAAGGATGGCTGTTTTTGCAAAGTGCTGGTTTGATAGATTCGGCTTTAAATGTGCACTGAATCACATTTTTCCCCATCCTGAGTCATGAGAGCAGTGCATTGTCCCCGGGAAGAACAGTGATTTCCAGCTCACCCATACATTCTTGTTTTTCATAGTTGTCCATAATCATGGAAGACCTCCTCCTCCACTCCCCAGTGTGTAGGTGCTATTCCTTCCAAATGCTAACAATGTATTAATTTGCAAAATAGATCAGAGCAAAAAAGGCTTCTGTGGTGGAAAAGACATTTGGGTACTTTGTATAAAAGTACTTTCTCTGGAGGGGTGAACAAGGCTTTGTCAACTAATGGGTTAAGCCAGTGGAGACTGGTGGCTTCGATGTCAGTACAGTGAATCTGCTCTTCGTTTTAGTCTGATCTTTAAAGAAGCTGTCCAGGGTGCTGAAACACATAGGTCTCAACACCTTGGACAGCTCCTTGAGTTTTCAGACTAAAGCTCAGAGCAGATTCACTGCCCCACTGAAATTTTTGATTTTTTTTCCAAAAATCAAACAATCCTGAAAACTGGGTAGAAAAGAAAATGGAACGGAGTGGTTGGGAAAAGAGGCCAGAGGAAGAGACACAGACATAAATAGTATAGAGCAAAGTCTCATTTTCTGGATATATCGTTTCTTGTTTTAACCACTCACCCCAATTGGCACAGGGCAGCTGCCATATTAAGTTTCCCATAATCCAATGTTGGAAACATCTAACAGAGCTTCTGGCTGTGAATAGGGAATCTAACATATTTGCTGCCCAGTACCAATCAGAACTGAGCAGCTGATTAGCTCTCACATTCAAGAATACCAGTGCCAACCCATAAGCTCACTGGATGGTGATTAGCAAGTTTGGTGGCTGCAGCAGCACTGGAAGTGTCACCAGAGGATGGTGGTGCAAGTGGCAATGTTGGGGGGCATCGACACCAATAAGCTCTTCAGCAGATGCCCACATATTCTGGGTGATGGGCCTGGACCTGGTGGTATCTTTTCCACTGTTAGTTCCATCTCCATCAACTGTTGGCAATAATCCTGAGCTGAAGAAAATCACCCCAGATCTGATTCTACAGCACCGCCTGACTCTGTAATGAGTTATCACCAATGTCTCTGATGATGGCAGGACATTTGAGGTGCTCTTTAAAGCAGCTTCATCTTGCAAGCTGAAAAGCATATGAATATTACTGACATGTTTCCTGCTCTTCATGGACAGCTTTATTCATCTCCTCGCACACCTCTGTTTTAAAATGAAAGGAAGATTAAGCAACTGGTGCAAGAAGTGAGTACGAAGTCGCTCTCTCTGTGGATGAAGCACATCCTCCAACACAATGGCTGTCTAACCAAGCTGTTCCATTTTTCTACTTAAAAATAGGGCAGGTGAATGATGACCACATTAAAAAAAACTCAGCAGCAGGAAAAAGGCACCACAAATGCATTGCAAAAAAAAAAATCAACTTTCTTTAATTAAATTATGATGGCATACGAAATAATGTTTCATGAAAACACTTGGCGCCGTCATTTTTCAAGTAAATCTTCCACACACTCAGAAATACATTGTAAAATCAATCATGTTTTGAAACTATTCTTTCCAGCCTAAGTGTATTATTCATCAGGCAATACATCTGTGGAGAGACCATGGGTGGAAGAAGTTTGAAGCCTCCAAAGTTCCAGGACACCAAGTTTCAATCTTTAGGCATTCATGCAGAAGAAACCAAACTGTGTGTGCAAAGAATACTAACAAAGGCTTAATGGCTGTCTAAATGTCATTAACATCCAGAGTAGATCTAGGTTTACAAAGACGGAATAAATATGCTCAATGTTTTCACTGGAAAAAGTAGAGTTAATATCAAACTGTACATACAATGACATTTCAAGCACTTTTAGAGGAGTCTGCTTGAACAAAACATCCATAGGAATGTGGTATTTGAGGGAAGTAACGGTGGTGGCCACCGGCTTGGATGGCTTTAAAAGAAGATTAGACAAATTCATGGAGGACGGGGCTATCAATGGCTACTAGCCGTGATGGCTGTGCTCTGCCACCCTAGTCAGAGGCAGCATGCTTCTGAAGACCAGTTGCCGGGGGCCTCAGGAGGGGAGAGTGTTCTTGCACTCGGGTCCTGCTTGCAGGCTTCCCCCAGGCACCTGGTTGGCCACTGTGAGAACGGGATGCTGGACTGGATGGGCCACTGGCCTGATCCAGCAGGCTCTTCTTATGTTCTTAACATTGAAGGAATTTTTATATGAGTTTTATATAGGAACATAGGAAACTGCCTTATAGAGTGAAACCACTGGTCCATCTAGCTTCATCTAGCTCTGGATGAAAAAATGTTTTTAACTGTAACTTTTGATAGAACTTTTTTAACTGCAACTGCTTTCAGAATGCTTTTTTAAAATTGTTTTGTTGATGTGTTTGCCCTCCTGGGCTCCTTTGGGAGGAAGGGCAGGACATGAATTCAATACATAATAAAAATAATATTCTCTGCACTGCCCAGTAGTGGCTCTAGAGTTTCAGACAGGGATCTTTCACAGCCCTACCTGGAGATGTTGGGGATTGCACCTGGGACTTTCTGCATGTAAACCAATAGCTCTACCACTGAGCAATGGCCCTATTTGTCTAAGCTGTCTTCAAAATTTCATCAGTAGACAAAGTTGAGACTAACTTGGCAATGCCTACTCAGTCAAACGATGTATAGGACTTTCAAGAAAAGTTAGAAGACTTTCAATGAAGTTAGGAACATTTTCTCAGACAACTTTCACATTTCCTCAGAGAATTTTCAACTTGCTATTGGAAGATATGCAGAAAGATTCCTGCTGGTATCCCAACCCTGAAAGGAATCTGGACAGTATATTGATAGCACAACAGCATACAATGGCTGTTTAACATTCCAAACAGTGATCACCTAACGTTTTCCAAAGTGTGTTGGCGTTTTGCCACACCGAAAGCAAAGGCTCTTGGAAGATGGCCAGCAGTGGAATTGACTTGGTGGCATCTGTAACATTTGTTATGAGAAATTGAAATATAGTTAAAGGGGAAAGGCTAATAATGTGGAGGTGTCAATGGCAACACAACCATGCTAGCCCTGGCCCACCAACATACAACTATGATGTAACTGATGTATATTGGTGTACAAGGACTCAATTTGAGCCTAAAGACAGTTGGAGCAATCCATAGAATCATAAGGACTCAATTTGAGCCTAAAGACAGTTGGAGTAATCCAGGTAGTGCAGACAGCCCCTGTCCAGAACGAATGATTCATCTACTGTGCCATATTGGCCTATGTTACCATGAGCACATTATTTTGACCTTCTGCCCTTTGGGGCTTAGTAAATTGCCCTTCACGACACATCGCCTCCTGATTGAAATAGTTGGAAGATGGGAATCAGCTTTCTGTAGCTAATGAAAAAAAGAGGCTTATATGACATAAACCAAAACATTTTCCAGGGTGGGAGTATTCAATCGATGAGTAATTTTAACTTTTATAGCTAGGCTGGTGAGGACCGAAGATGACCTTGCTGTTCCACTCCCCAAGAGCCAAATATTGGGCATTTTTCATAAATGTCTCTCCAGTCGTCTAACATGCAATTCCCTCACTCTTTCCCAGTTGTCTAATTTTATTGCCCACTTGCAGCAAGGTGATTTCAATGAATGATATACGAGAGCAAAATCAATATGCCTGTAAGAAGAGGGAGTGTATATTAATCTTCGCTCATGCAAGATGTACGTCTGCCTTGTCATAATTATTTATTTATAATCCTCTTGTGATCAACACCATCACACTTCCCAAAGTCAGGTTGGATCTATCATTACTGTAGTTGCTTCAGTACAAAAACCCCTCTCTTATACATTCCTAAATGTCTGTGACTTCTTTATAACCTCGGGTTGATGTTGTTCTTGTGCTGGGATCCACTGGTTTCCCGAAAGCCATGCCAACTGATCTTTTGAGGGGGTGGGTGTGAATGCCCCCATTTGAGCATTGCCCACATTCTCCATTAGCATGACAGGGTCCACGGGATGGGGCACGTCAAAGGGTTCTTGTTTTGAGATGTCTATGAGCTCTTAGGAGTTGGGGAGAAAAAGAAGGGCTTTATTTTCCTTTTTTGTTACTTCATAAAACACAGTGCACAGGTACCTTAGGCTATAGAACAGCCATGCCCACCTGCCAATCATCTGACATCCTATATGATGTCAGGTGTGGGAAGGTTAAAAAGTGGCTAAGCTGAGCCAAAGTGGGATCCTGAAGCGCCATCAGGTCCAGGTTATTTGACAGATCGTATCTCCCTACATGAATCTGTCCAGGATTTGAGATCTTCAGGTGAGGCCCTTCTTGTGTTCCCCACACCTTCGCAAGCACATATGACGCGGACACGAGATAGGGCCTTTTCGGTGGCCACCCCCAGGTTGTGGAACTCCCTTCCGTGTGAGGTGCGATCAGCTCCCTCCTTGCCGTCCTTCCGGCAACAAGTAAAGACTGTTTTATTTCAACGGGCATTTGGGATAGAGAACGACCAGGATTAAGTGTCATTTATTTATTTTTATTTATTTAATTGCACTTTTAAACCGCCCTATAGCAACAAGTCATAGGATTGGTGACTATATTATATGATTTTATTATTTTAAATATTTTAATATTTTATTATTTTAAATTGTCCGCTGTTTTTAACGTATGTTTTATGGTTTTATTTTTTCTCATAGTTTAATTCTTTTTAATTGTATACTTCTGTATGTTTTAATGGTGTTGTTTTTAGTTGTAAGCCGCTCTGAGTCCTATTGGAAAAAGGGCGGGGTAGAAATAAAGTTTATTATTATTATGAAGTCCCAATAATCAGCTGATAGGTGGGGCTTTAAAGCACAGGCATCTTCACAAGGGGTTTGTCAGCTGATTGGCAGGGATTTAAAGCACCGCATGTCCCAATGTCATTGTGATGTCAGATGTCTGACAGGTGGGAGGCCCTGCCCACGCCAAATTTGGCCTGCAAGGAGTAGGAGAGATCAGAATCGGGCCTACCAAGTGGATCCATTTCCCCAATGCCCCTCACCAACAATTCTGCCATGATTGCCAGCAGACTCAGCAGCTGCAGTGATATTGTTCAAAACAGCAATCGTTTGCTGTTTTCCTGACCTCATTTTTACTGTATTTTTAATGGTTTTATTATACGGTTTTTATTTGTTGTAAACCACTTGTGTGTCTTTTTAATGAAACAGCGGTATACAGATCTGTTTATAAACAAATAAACAGCGGCAGTGGCAGGTGTGATCCTGGTGGATCCCACAGTGGGGGAGATGGGGATGCTCGCTGTGTCACTTTCAGACAACCATCAAAACTATCTGCCAAATGCTCTGCAGCAGCACAATGAAATTAGATTCACACATGCACAAAATTAAAGATATGTTGTTATACAAAAAAAAATCTCAAAGCACCTTAAGAAGATAACATATGAACAAACAAAAATTAATTAAAACCCAGAAAATTTAAAACAAGGCAATGGAAAATTCCTAAAATGGTCACCTGACAACACAATGTAAAAGACAAATCCTACCCCACTCCACCAAAAGATAAGCATCACAGGAGAGGCTAACTTAACTACCAAAGTAAATTAAAATGTCTTAGCCTTGTGCCTAAAAGCTGCCAATGATGGTGTCAGGCATGTTTCCCTGGAGAGAGTGTTCTGCAGACAGTGGCCACCACTGAAAAGGCCCATTCTCGTGTGGTCATCCTCCACACCTGCCTCAGGTGGAGGCACATGGAGAAGGGCCTCTGATGAAGATTGCAGGGTCCACACTGGTTTGTGAGGGGAGAGATTGTCATGGGCCCCAAGGACTATCTCTGTCAAGGATTGGAGGATGGAGAAGAGGTCACCGGCACTGGGGAGGACATTGCCACCACAGATGAAATAAATGAGGGGGTGACAGAGGATGTGTCTTCAGAAGCCTTGGAGCCAGCTGCTGGAGCTACTGAGGAAGGCTAAGACAGCCTTTCCTTGTCTCAGCCAGCTGGTGAGGACTCCCTGCAGGCACCAAGGCCAAGCAGAACTGCAGAAGAGATAAGTGCTAACAAAAACTTTGGAACTTCTCAGGCAGAGGGAAATGAAAACAACACATCAGAGTCAGAAACTGGCATGTCTCCAAGGTTGCAGAGGTTAGAGAAGAGATGGTTACAAGTAGACCAATTTCATCCTCCCCCCTGTCACAGCCCGCGCCTTGCAGCTTGTGCTAAGAGCCTGAATTAATAGTGTTAAGTGCCTTCCCTATTTTTGTATATAAGAATTAGCACTGCTCGTATTTGCTGTTGCGACAACTAGTCTGCTGTTGTTTCCAGTGTCCAGTGTGCCTGTTCCTTTTTGAATCCTGGTTTAGGCCTAGCATGAGATGCTAGATCCTTGTTCTGAATTCTGGAATAGAGTGTTAAATAGAAAAATCCAGTCTCCAAGTCCTGAGTCTGCTTCTCCAGTTGTAAGTCAGGACAGAGGTGGTGCTTGAGGTATTGGAGTCCTGAGCTATATTAGTCTCTATAGATCAAAACTAACCATTTGAACTGGGCCCAGAAACAAAGCAGACACCAATGCAGTTGGGCCAAAATCAGTGTAATATGCGCAGACCTTCTGATAATTACAGCATTAGATTTAGGTCAGGGAGACCTGTGTGGCATTGGGTTACCTTGCAGTATTGCTATGAGGATAAAATTGAGAGATAAATATACGCTGCCCTGACCACTTGAGAGGAAAGATGGGATAAAGCAGGTAAGGAGAGCTTTGGCTCTCCAGATATTGCTGAACTACAACTCCCATCAACCCCAGAAAGCCTGCCAACAGGGCAGGGGTGGTGGGAGTTGTAATTCAGCAACATCTGGAGAGCCAAAAGTTCCCCACTCCTGAGATAAAGCATAACAAAAACAAGCAAAGCATTCACCTTTGAAACAAAGCAGGCTTGGATCCCAGCACTCATCCTTTCCCAGAAATTGGAGTCAGTCCTGCTAAGCTAAAGAGAAATGAGGGCAGCATCCAGAAAAGAATGTGATGACAGCCCTCTTTCAATCCTTTCCTAAAAGAGCTCTTATCTGTGGCCCACATATTGTCTGGGCAGACTTCGCTCCAGTTGGCTGTTCTATTACAGTTCATAGACACAGCTGACAAGGTCAAGGCCCCTCCAGGCTTTTCCCTGGAAGGACCTGCCTACATCTGAACTGCTCCTGTCAGCCTGCTGCACCGTTTCTACCAGTAGCCTGATGCTGCCTGGCATCTGGGCAAGGGCCTCGCCATATACACTCAACTTCTGTGTCACTTAGATACTTCGCTCCCAGTCGTTCATGCATCTCTCTCTCTCTCTGCTCCCCAGTTTCCCACAGGGGGGTGGAGGGACACATTTCATCTTTTCACTTCTTAAGCTTGTTAAGTCGGCACATTGATCCTTATTTCTTCTACATCTCCCAGAATGAGCTATCCACTACATCTTTGCAAGGCCACCAGCATCAGCCCCAATTACAACACCAGCCAGACTCTGGAATGGCTGATCTGTTCGACGCTTCTCTGCTGGACCCAGCAAGCTTATAATTTTAAGATCTCCGTAGCAGAGTGACACTACAGTGGTCATTATTACTTGCAAAAATGCTTGTTTTTAGAAACCAGGCTGCCCTAAGCCATGGAAGACTGGAAAAAGGAGACTTAGGAAGGGCATTACCCTGCCTTGAACATACTTTCTAAAAGCAATGGAGCAAAGGTCAGTTTCATTAACCAAACTGAAAAACAGTGAAGTTTGATGCAATCTGAAGAGTTATAATAGATTTGGGGAGCTGCACAGTTCCCATCCCGTCAGGAGGCAATGCGAAGCCATCCATTCTAGCACCATTTAGCTATTATTGTATCAAGGTTGAGACTCAGATGACTATTCAAGGAGATCTAGGAGCTCAGAACCAAGAGCCGAGCCAGGAATCAGAGCCAAGAAACACACTACAGCCAGAAAGACCCTTTTTTTTGTCAACTCAAAGGTCGAGCACCAATAGCGAAACCCAAAGGGCCAGTTTGAGTGGGCAGGGCCAGTTCAGAGGCTGAGACTACTTCATTGCCAGGATGATGTTCCAAGCTGCAGTTCCAGTACCTCACCACATGGGGCAGCCACACACAGAACTGAGTTATAGCCCAGGCAGCTCCAAATATATGGCTAATAGCCACTGATAGACCTATCTTCCATATTCAATTTATCCTGCACATTAGGTGAATAATCCATAGACATTCAGCATATCTTTAATCAATATTTGGAGAGCTCTGGTATTTTTCTTCAGTGAACATTTATGTTCTGATGGCAGTTTGTATGCCTCTGCCGAAATGCAAAGTTGTATCAGGCCAGGCAACTTGTTAACAAAATCCATTGGGATTCTCAACTGTCAGTTGACAAAAGCATTAATTTAGGGGAATGTACATGTAATGTTCTTCGAATGAGAAGAGGGACAGTTTGTTGCAGTCTTGAAGTGATCTGTCAGCAGATCACGTTTCAATAATCAAAGCCACTTTTCACCGAAGCGCTTTTCATAAAGGAAAAATATCTAGGAAATAAATCAGCTCTTGCGGCATAATAAGAGTCTCTGACCTACTTCCTAAATAGGACGTCGATGATTGCAAACACTTCTGGGAGAAATATTTGCATATAAAGTTCTGCAATTAATGACAATTAAGGAGGAGGGTGTTCAAATATTATGAGCTAACCTCATTGCATTAATGAAGTTGGCTGTATTGTTAAAAGAGATGGCAAAATGTAGGAGACAAAGCACTCAATGGCCATATCCCAAGGAATAAAGCTAATGGATTTTAGTGAAATATTTCACAAGGCATTCCAGTTAGGACTATAACACGTACAGAGCAATCCTATATGATGACCAGGGGAGGGGGCAACACTACATTGGGGGTCACCAACATGGTGCTCTCCAGATGTTGCGGACTACAACTTCCATCAGCCCCATCAAACATGGCCAATAGGCAGGAATTGTGGGAGTTGTAGTCCAAAATATCTGGAGAGCTCCAGGTTGGGCAAGACTGTGCAAGAGTATTAGCTGAGAATTCCCTGGTTCAAATTTTGCTTAGGCGATGAATTTGCTAAGTAAACAACTATTCTCTCAGCCTCATCCTTCTCCCCATGCCACAAAGTCTGTAATATGGGGATATTAATACTGGTGTCTAGTACAGAGTTGAGATATGGATTGTTTAGTTGAAGTATGTGCAGCAATTGGTTTTTATACTTTCAAACTGCTTAGAGGCCTGTTTTAGCAGTAAGAGTTATATAAATTAACAACAATAATTTGAGATGAGCTACATAAATGCTGCTACTTCTTCTTCTTGCCACTTCTATGCCGAACTATGGAACTCTCTCCCTGATGAGGTACGCCTGGCACCAACATTGCTGTCCTTCTGGCGCCAGGTAAATACATAAATAAATAAATAAATAAATTCTAGCATGTTAAATATGAATCCCTGCAGTGAGACGTTATCTTATCACCCTTCACTTAGGACAGTGCCTAGACCTTGAATTGAACTTGAATGATTTTTTATTTTTTTATTTATTAAATTTATTAGTCACCCATCTGGCTGGTTGTCCAGCTACTCTGGGCGACGTGCAAAATAAAAACATACAAATACATTAAAACATTAAAAATGTCAACAACAATAATAAAACCTAGCTCACCCCAAAAGCTTGCCTGAAGAGCCAGGTTTTCAAGTCCCGGCGGAAGTTCATCATAGAGGGGGCATGGCGGAGATCATTTGGGAGGGAATTCCACAAAGTGGGGGCCACAATTGAAAAAGCCCTCTCGCTAGTCCTCACCAGTCTAGCTGTTTTAACTGGTGGGATAGAGAAAAGGCCTTTTGAGGCTGATCTTGTTGGGCGGCATCCTGCTGATGCTGGAGACGCTCCTTCAGATAGATTGGGCCGAAATGAGCATGCAGAGTGTGCTGGAATAGTAGACTTCAGTATATTGGTTTAGAATATTGATGTGTTGGACTAATGTGTGTTGATCATGTAAGGATGTGCTGGAATGAACTGAATGGTCTGCATTTCCAACTGTAGTTAAAGTTGTGTTTATTGCTAGACAGTGGGCTGGGAATTTCATTGGACTGGTTTATTTAATAATATGATTGAGAAATGTTTAATGGTTGGGAAGTGAGTTGATTTTCTTTTGCCATTTTATGTTTTTTAAAGAGGTTGAATTTATATATATATTTACTTAGGTTTTACTTGTATTTTTTTCTTCCTGATTTCTAGAGGATATTTTGTTTAGCTGTTTAGTATGTTTATTATGAATTCTCCTTGTATTTTCGGAGTGGATGTTTATGTGAAATAATTATTTTTATACTGAAGAGGATGTTCTATTTAGGTAGTTGAATTTTATAGAATGTAGGAAGTCCCTGGTGAGTTTTATATTTTTTATTTGCTATTTATTTAAGATTTAATTTGCTATTTATTTATTTATTTAAGATGAAAAACCAGTGAAAGATAAAGCTCAGAGGCTACATACTTTTGAATGCCAGTTGCTGGAAGTCAACAATAGGAGAGGGCTGTTGTGTTCAGGTCCTCCTTGTGGGCTTCCCAGAGGCATCAGGTTGGCCACTGTGAGGAACAGGATGCTGAAGTAGGTAGGTCTTTGGTCTGATCCAACAGGGCTCTTTTTATGTTCTATAGCCAAACCCAAATACAAACAGGGAAAGGGCCATAGCTCAGTGACAGAACATCTGCTTTGCATGCAGAAGGTCCCAGGTAATCAGAGCTTGGAAAAGTTACTTTTTTGAACTACAACTCCCATCAGCCCAATCCAGTGGCCATGCTGTCTGGGGCTGATGGGAGTTGTAGTTCAAAAAAGTAACTTTTCCAAGCTCTGCCCAGGTTCAATCCCTGGCATCTCCAGGTAAGGCTGGTGATATCCCCAACTTGAAACCCTGGAGAACCTCTGCCAGCCAGTGTAGGCAATACTGGGATGGACCAATGGATCTGATTCTGTATAAGGCAGCTTCCTATGTTCCTAATTTTTTGGAAAAGCAATTTCCTTTTTTTAATCAAAAGTAGACAGTGCTGAGTGGAAATAGAAACGCCAACCAGCCAACATAGCCAATTGTCAGGAATGATGAGTGCTGTAGTCCAAAACATCTGGAGGCCTCCAGATTAGGGAAAGTCTACTCTTACAGCACAATTCTAAGCATGCTTACTCAGAAGTAAGTCCATCTGAGTTTAATTATACTTACTTACTCTCTAGTAAGTGTGTTTGCTGCCCTGTGCTGCACCATAAAACCAGCTGTCCAGGGTCAAATATTGAAACCCAGAGTGTCTGTTGGCTGGGAAAGTCTCACAATATGAGGGTGAAAATCCACTCAGTAACAAGAGAACCAACACCAAGAGGACACTGCACATGGACTGATACATTATGTACCATGCCACAATCTATCCTTTAAAAAGGAACACTTGACATTTAGGGCTTTTGACCATTATCAGCTGAAAGAGTTGCTTTGAGAAAGCCATTGCTATGGCAACAAATTATCCCTTTTTCACTTTTGAAAGGAACTTCCATTGATTTTTCTTCCCCTCTTGGAGACAGAACTGTCTTAGAAATCATAAAGCTTAAAGGGGGAAAGGTACTACTTAAAAGCCTTTAAGTCCTGCACTATTTTTCTGAAAGCAGACTCCTGATTTACTTTTGCAATGTTTGCAATCCATCATGAAGATCTCCTGCACTGTCAGCCCCCCTTATTCTAACAATTGTTACCAGACAGGTCCTAGGGCTCCAACCCTTTCTCTATTCTGTTCTGTTCTCTTCTATTTATTTAACAAAATGTATATACCACTTGATTGTGAAAAACCTCTAAGTGGTAAGACATTAAAATTATCAATAAAAACAGTTAAAAACATGTAATTACAACATTTTTAAAAATGATTAAAAACACTAGACTAAAAGAGATTAAAACACACCAGCATCCAATGGAGGTTGGTCCATCGGGGCAAATCGGGCACTGCCCCACCAACTTCATTCTGCCCTTCAGCCAGCCCCACCTGCCTGTTCTCTTACAACTAGTCAAGGGGGGTTGGCTCTGCCTCTCATTGGCTCTGACTCCAGCTACTGGTGGTCTTCCTGCCTCCTGCCCCACCATTCCCAATGGACACCCACCACCACTGTTAGCATCTATGTGTCTGGATGGGCTTGGCTAAACAGAAATGTTTTAAGCAGGCACCTCATGACTAGAGGTAAGTCCTGTTGAGGTCTCCTGAGTTTGCTGGAGGACTTTTGGTATGTAAGGTTCCACCCAATCAAGGTGGCATAGACCTTCTGTGTCCTTGCAGGTTCAAGCCTCAAGTACTGTACAGATCTCAGCAAGAGAAAGAAACTCTTCTGGACTAAAGTTACAAAACTCCATCCAGGGAAACACAAAGTACCTGACCCACAGGAAGGAGCTTTACTCAGCTCTTCTGTTTATTTTGGGACCAATGGACTTCAAAGAGCAGTCCCTTCATGCTGCAACATGCTCTCAGATTCCTGGCCACCAAGGCACCAGTCTCAGTGCGGACCTTTTTGGACCAGTGGAACCATTTGGAATTTTGAGAAAGTGCCATGGGTGCAAGTCATAAAAGGGTTGCCATAGGGGGTGGGGTGGCAGAACACAAAATGGCTTCCACATCCAAAAGGGCAGAAAAAGACCACAAAATGGTATGAGCATGCCCCACCCACCCACTGGACAGTAAACGGGGGGAGAAGACACCAACAGCACTCAGCACTGCCCTCACTAACAGAGAAGCTCTTTGCACCTCTGTTCTGTTCAAAACCAAATGGAGAGTGGGTGTCCAATCCTCACATGCAATGAAATGTGGGCAAGTTTAGGGTGGGTTCAACATAGGTAAAACCGAGCCACTGCAAATACAAATTGAGCAGTTTTTGCCAAATACATGGACAGAAATATCTGGGTCTTGCGACTCCATTGATCAGGGGCTAGAACTTTTCCACATGCAGCTTCTAATTGTGCCACCATTCCACATCGCTCGTCCCTTTCATACCCACATCACACTTTGCTTCTGTCCTGTGCCCTCAAAAACACAAAATCCCACCGTAAAATAAATTGTGTAACTATGCAAACGGCTAAATGTTCTAATTAAGCATGGGCAAATTCACCCAATTTGCATCGTTTGTGTTATGGCTTAGTGGTGGCAGAACAGAGATTACAAAAGATAAAGCAACAATATCCCCAAAATGCACTGAGCCGTTGACTAACAGGAGGAGGCCATCAACCTCATGCCCTTGCCATGGTGTGCTTCGTGGGAGGAACGGGAGGGTACAACGTCCCCATAGCCCTTGGACCTCTGACCAAATGCCTTCTCTCTTGTCCCTACAGTCACCAGACAACTGAACTGACAGACAGAGCAGTGTTCTTGCCAAAAAGGAAGGAAAAAGCAGACTTTCTGCAGTTGCTTGTTCTGTAGCTTCTGGTTGGTTCCAGGCTGGTCTTCCTCTTCCCTCCCCTCCCCTCTCTTGGTTTATTCTTTTCTTACTGGCATAACTGGGGTGGGGTAGAGAGAGAAAGAGAGAAGTAAAAGCATCATGTGACAAAAGGAGCAACTTTGGACAACATCACAGTAGGCGAATATCAGGCACTCTGTACTTTGAGGATACAGTTAGGGATAATAGAGAAATTCCATTCAACTTGCATGGAAAGGGGAACTCACCTAACTCACACTTTCTGGAGCAATGTGTGAACCAAAACACAGCCATCTTTCAAAATGTGCACTTCTCTGGATTTTGCAGTGCAGTTCTCCAGCCAAGTAATGTGTACAAAAATGCATAGACTCGGGGCTTTTTCTGGTGACAGCACTCACTGGTACGGAATACTTCCATGGGTTCAAGTGTTATCTGAGAGGGAGAAAAAGATTTTCTCCTGTTACATGCATATTGATCGTAATTCTACTAAAGATATCAGAGTTATCATTAAAAATATGGTCGAAGAGGCAATAACTAGGTCTTTATTTTAAAGGGGAACACTCATCAAGGACACAAGTCAAGTCCCAAACTGACAACCTGTTGGATGGCTGGTGGGAAAATCCAGCTTGTCCCAATTCTAGACTAAGGAAGAAACTCCGTATAAGCTTCCTTAAGGCATTTCTATGGTCCCAGGTGGCGCAGGGTGGTATTCAAGGCTAGTCCTACTCAAAGTAGACTTATTGGGTGGTATGCAAGGCTAGTCCTACTCAAAGTAGACTTATTGGGTGGTATTCAAGGCTAGTCCTACTCAGAGAAGACACACTGAAGTTAATAGGCACGACTAATTTAGATTCATGAATTGCAATGAGTCTACTTTGAGTAGGACTTAGTTGGATACAACTCAGAATAGATAGACCCTTGACCTAATCCATCAGGGCTATTCTTATGTTGTATATATTGCAAGGTGCACCTCAGTCTCCAAGCGGTGGAAGGTTTCAGGGTCTCCAGCACATAGTCTGGGTTGGCTTCCTTTGAATGAGGTCACTGGAGGCTTGTGGTAGGTTTTTAATCTCTGAGTGGTGAGAGGCTTCCAGAGGTTCCTGCACTTTACCTAGGGTCTGGTTTCCTTGGAAAGAAGGTCAGCGGAGACTATGGTGTCTTTATGAGATATAGCTTATTTACACATATACACAACCTGAGCTTAAGACAGAGGGGTCACAACATTAACAGTCTAGTAGATCTTGCTTTTCCATCAGGCTGGTAGGGAGACACCCCAAAGGCCTGGTGAAGAAAGCAGGCTTCTCTGCGCCCTGTGTTTTCTTCCTAGTCCCCAGATTCTCCCCAGACTAGACTAAAAACAGAAGCTTCTTTTTGGCTCCAAGATGGGGGAAGGAGGGCCTCTCCCCTGAAAAGAGTTCCAGTAGCCACAGAATCTCTCTGGCCCAAAATCTATTCACCTGTGAATGGACACTTGACAGACTCATACACTCATTTGGCCACTCTATTAGATTAACAAAGGAAACTAGCCCTGACCAGCAGAGCAGGTTTCTCAGCTGCAAAGCCCACCTTCAGTTTCAGGGTTCCAAATCACAGGCTGCAATAGGACTCATAGAAATAATCTATCTCAGCCCCCCAATCCCATAACAAATATATATAGGCTGAGCATAGGATTAGTGCCAACAAATATTGCTCCACCATCAAATTTCTAGGGGGAGCCCCTCTCTTCCAATGCCATCACATTCGATTCTCACAGACAAAAGGTCAGGCTGCTGTGTCTCTTTAACACTTGATGCCAGGATTGTCCATCTCATTTCATACAAACAGGCATCACCATACCATCAGTTCCAGCTAGGGGTGGGGAGGAAAATATACTCCCTTCCAGAAGGATCTCCAACCAATTGCTTCTATAGCAACAAATCACCTGTACATGGCCTGTCTCTGCAACAAAATGGAACTTGCCTGGCTAAGCTTATCCAACTGTTTGACCTCTTTAGCAGTGTCTTTTTTTACAAGCAGGGTGGGGGAAATCCCTAAAGATCTCATTCAGAACAACCACCCTGCCCCACCCCACTTATTATTTCCTTTCAAGGACCGTTACGAAAATCACACACTTCATCTCTGGCCATGCAGCTCAACCTCTCCCCTCCCAGCTCGCAAAACCAATCTTTTCTTCTTCCATTGCCTCTGAGCAAAGGCCAGAGTCCTAATCCTTAGTGACACATGCAGTGATCACAACTGACTGCTTAGTCTCTCTCCAGCTCTTCATTTCTAGGGATGCTGTGTTTAATTAGCTCGCCAGTATTTAAAGCAGCGCACCTTTATGGCAGATCCCCAGTAGCCATCGTTCTTTTCTTTTTTCACATTTCCTTCAGTGTTTCTTTCCCCCTCCCCCCCCACTGTTGTCCTGCATTCTGCAAGTAAGGTCATTCATGTCAGCTCTCTCTTGTGCAGAGAGCTGAACTACGGCAAGGAGAGAGAAGTCATAAGCATCTATTTTAAATGTGTGTGTGTGTGTGTGTTTCTATTGTGTATGATTTTATTGTGAGCTGCTCTGAGTGCCCTATTTTAGGGTAGAAGGGCAGGATAGAAATATTTTAAATAAACAAAGTGCAAACCATTAAGAAAAGCAGGAACTGCAGGCTTTATTGTATGCATTGGATGGAGGGAAAAGTCCTATCAATTCACAATAAGCATCCATATCATTATTGAGAATGTCCTAGGGAGGGAACATGCTGGAATCATTTGTAACTGATGTCAGAGAGGCAAGGGTCAGACCAGAGCTTGGAAAAGTTACTTTTTTGAACTACAACTCCCATCAGCCCCAGCCAGCAAGGCCACTGGATTGGGCTGATGGGAGTTGTAGTTCAAAAAAGTAACTTTTCCAAGCTCTGGGTCAGACCTATTATGAGGGCTGCAATATCCAGGAGGGAGTGGAAGTCACATTGTGGGGCTATTATGAGGGTTGTTCACACTGAACACAGGTACAAGCTAGCTGTCTCTACACGTGATCAAGGTGTTTCTGTGAAAGAGTGTACACTTGTGGATTTGTACAGCTCAACGGTTTGCGTGCACAGCTGCATAGTCTGTATACTTTTTGAATGTTATTTATGATTGATTGCAGGAGTGTACAGCTCATCTATTTGTGTACACATGGGGCTGCTTTCACACTGCACTTTATTCTGTTTTTCTGATCCTTTCTTACCTGGTAACTTGCGGATTATATTTAATCTTTCCCACGACGTACAAGATAGTTCTGGAATATAGTGCAAGTTTAGCACAAATTTTTGTGATAAATGATACCAGAAATAATCTGTTGGCAATGCTGGGAACCCGGAAAATCATGCAAGTTTTTCACTAGCTGCAGCCACTCAGGTGACAGGCATCCCAGCATGCAGTGCATTCCTGCCCTTTAGGTGCAAGTGTTGCTTTTTTTTATGCCGGTATTCCGGTTTAAGTGGAGGTAACAGCAGCATTTTCCACACACACCCCTGTGTCAATACAACTAAAATAATTTAAAGGGAGAGGGTTTGCATGGCGATGGGACGAGATCTTAGACCTCCTACACAGTGGGGAACAGTGTGCATGTGTATAATGGGTGAGAGACTAAAACAAGCCGTGTGAAAGACAGTTGCTTGAAATGCCGCTATATCGGCAGAAAAACCTTCTGTTCCTTAATGTAACAGGTACTGCAGTGTGAAAGGGGTTTTAGAAATTGAGACAGAAGCACTAATTTTAACCATTTAAATTAAATGCAATCAGCCCCATGAGTGAAAGCAGCCAGGAACAGGGATGGACTAATCTGTCAGTTTTGATTTCTCTCATTTCTCTAATCTTAAATTCAGTTCTCCTCATTTCCACAACATAATGTGAGGTGTGTTGTTAGACTAGCAAATAGGGCTGAGAGCAGCATGGGAATTGGTTGAATCAAAACCCCAGAGCGAATGGTTTCATCTGAAACTGAAGCACTGCTCAGAGTCTGAAGTTCTCCCTGTTCACCACTTTAAAGATGATATTTTTGATTGTGTGCTAGCGTGTTTGTGTTAAAGAACACAAGCATTCATTAACAAAAAGTTCTAAGTTGCCTTAAAGCCTTTGATCTCAAAAGCAGGAATGGAGTAATGTAGTTATAATTTTCAAGAGAGACAGAAGGAACCATCTCTTACGTCATCCTCTCTTGCAAGTGAAAGGTGACCAGCCAAGCTTTGATGCAAGCATATTAAAGCATATTGCAAGTTTTTTTTTATTACCCATAAATCTCTAATTGTTATGACCAAAAGAACCTTGCTGTCAATTGTGAATATTAAGTACACCATCGCCTGAAGAAACTAATCCTGAATGGCTGGCTTCTCCACTCACTTTATAATCTAAAAATACAACAGCATAACTTGCCAACAGCAATCAAGGAAGAGGCACTGATTCACAATAACTAGGAGCCTGGGGGAATGCATTTGGATCCACAAACTGCAATAAGTAACAGTGTGGCTCAGATATGCATGTAGAACTCCCTGCCAAAAGGCCTGTTCCATTCTCTTTAATGCTGGAAAACACAGCATATCTATTCATTAGGGATAGGCAAGAATTTTGATTCAGTTTGCATTTAAAGCCAAACCTATCAAATGTGTGCTTTTTAAAACAATACGAGGACTAATACACATCCATCCTTCAAAGTTTGCACATTTTTGAATTTTGTGATACAGTTTGCCAACCACAGAATGTTTAGAAAAATGCATATATTAGGGGAAAGTGTGCATAAAAATGAATGTATGCATGAATATAACATTCAAAAATGCATTATATAAGGAGACATTGCTTGGAAAACTGTGTACATTAATCAAAATGTCTACAAAAATGTGTTTATTAGGAGAAAAGCGGAAGAATTTTCATGAGGATTTTTTTTTTTAAGGAATTGCAAATTGCTGCAGAAATGTGGAGAACTGAATTAAAGACTGGAAAAATGAGGAATTGAGGGAACTGAAACTGACAGGTCCTCCTACCCCTACTATGCATGTATCAGGGAACTTGCTGACTTCTCTGTGAATGGTCCAGTCTAGTTCAGTGGTTCTCAACCTTTATAAGTACGGGATCCTCTTTGTAACCTCCAAAAATTCCATGAACCCCCTCACTAATTGCAACTTTAGTCTCTGTTAATTGAAAAAAATTGGCAAAATCTGGCAAAAAATATCCCTTTCCATAAAAAGCTCACTGCAGACAGGGAGGTGTTGCTTTCGTTTCTTAATGCAAAGGTCCAATCAAATTGCTATACCCCTCCCCCGGACAGTCTAAAGATGTACAGTCCTGTCTTCCAACACCAGTGGATTACAGTGTTGGACTAAGATCCAGGTTCAAAACCTCACCCAGCCATGAAGCCCACTGGGTGACCTTGGGCCAGACAGTCTCTCAGCCTGACAGGGTTAGTGTAAGGATAAAATGGAAAGATGGGGAACGATGGACACCACCTTGAGCAACTTGGAGGAAAGGTGGATAGAAATGCCGCAATTAAATAAATAAATAAATTTCAGCTGCAGTATGTGGACCCCAGCCTCAGCCAACCTGCTGAGCTTTTTTAAAATAACAATAATCAAGAAGCAGCAATGTGATCGTGGTGGGGATGCTAGATTGTGAAGAAAAAAGGATAGATTGAGGAGGGGGTTAGTGGTTTTAAGCCTTGCAATGATCATCAGAACTGATAACTTGGTTAGCATGCACTTGAGGAATGAGAGTGGAGCAGAAGACAGATCAGCGCATGAACACCCACAAACACACCTGACCCTCCTGCAAGTATCTACAAGTATCTGACCCTCCTGCAAGTATCTGCAAGTATTCCAATTCATGCATTTGGGCATGTGGGAAGGGGGAAACCCTCAACTGCTGCAGCAACTTGGAGAGAGCGGTTGGGGCGCACAGAATGTAGGTGACAGAAAGGAGGGACACTGGCACACATACACTTAGCCTCAGAGATGGGGGGTGAGCAAGTCCTTAGCTTCCTCACTGCTCCTTGGCTCCATCTGGATCGAAGGTGAGATCTGGGCGCCCTCACAAATAAGAATAATTTTTAAAAGGAGATGGCAGTGAATCACGAGCCAAGAAAGGCAGGCAGGCTGGCTGCCAGGAAGGAAGGAGGAAAGCAGACTTTCCTTGCAGCCTTCCTTCACTTTGCTTCATGAAAAGCCCTCTCGTCTCATTCTGAGTAAGGGTGTCGTCAGCAGCAGCAGCACAAGGAGACAGGAGTTGGGATAGTAATCCCCTCTTCTTCCTGGTAGCCCCACCCGCAGCTTCCTTTGGCACCTGCCATATGTGGTATAGGCAGGTGCCTGCCCTCGGCACACCTGAAAGACACTCTGCTGCTTCAGCAGACGTGCTCCCTTCTTGTTTAGAAGAAGGGGGAGGTGTCATCTGCAGCAGCAGTTGGGAGCAGACAGTGTCCAGGTAGTGAAGACTTTTTTTAAAAAAACACCAATAAATTCATTTCTTTATTGTTTGCAGCCCCCTCTGGATCACGGCCCCCAGGTTGGGAACCACTGGTCTAGTTCATGGAGCCCCATGGTTACATCCACAGCCAACTAAAGCAGGGAGAGGGGAACATTTGTTAGCCCAAGGGCCACATTTATTCGGAGGCAACCTGATGGAGGCTGGATGCAAGAGGCAATCATGGCCAGAGGCAAAAGTTGGCAGAGCAACGAATGGGAACATTTATTTTGTACAGTTGGCCACATACCAGCCATGCAAAAGTCAGAGGTTTCCATACACCCAAACACAAACCTGCATCCTCCATCCAGGCACGCAAGAGGCATCAACACAGTTCAAGGGCGCATTCCAGCCAGGCAAAAACACTCAAGGGGGGTGAGGAGCCAGGCCAGCAAGGGGTGTGGTCTGGGGAGAGGGGTGTGGCTGAGGAGGGGGTGTGGCCTGGGGAGCATCTCAAGAGCTGGGTAGAGAGACCTGGAGGGCCGCATTTGGATCCCAGGCCAGAGGTTCCCCACCCCTGCTCCACTGGAACCTGGGAAGAGAGTCAAACTACTTCAGCTTTCTCTCTACAGCAGAGAGAAGGGGAAACCTGCGGTCAATGAAATATTTGTCTTTATTTTTGCTTAACACATTTGTACCCTGCTTTTCCTCCAAGGAGCTCAAGGCAACACACATGTCCTCCCTCAGCAGTAGTCCAGCCAGGTCATGTGTACAAAAATGCATATACTAAAGCGAGTCTCAAAATGTAGATACTAGTGAAAATAATATATGGAAGTGCATTATATTAGGGCAAATTGGCCTGCAAGAATGCGTCTTATTCGGCAAAATTGCCTAGGGAAAAATGTGCATATTAGAATAAATTTGCACAAGGATGCTGAAGAATTTTCATGGAGGCTTTAAAAGAACAATTCTCAAAATGATGTGGCAGTGTGGAGAACTGAACTTAAAACTGGTAAGAAGGAGAAACAGAGAAAAACCGAAATGGACAGATTCATCCATCGCTGGCTACGCCCCAGGAACTCTGTGCCTTTCCACCTCCCCTGTCCTCTTTATGAGATCTCCATGTCCTGCCACTCTTGATCTTTCTGAACTCCAATCCCATCCTGCTGGGAATCACCCTGCCAGCCCCCTGCATGCTTCGGACTCCCCATGCTCCAGTTTAGACACCCACAGGGGAAAAAACACCTGGAAAACTTTTGTTTTTGGAGCTGTGCACAAACAGCCCTGCTTCTTTATCAGCTGCAAGGTGAACTCTTAACTGGAAAAGACAAGTGGGCAGCTCAAGAAGAAAGGAGAAGGAGAAGGAAATGAATAGCGATACTCCAGGGAAGGAAAAAATAAACTATCATGCTGGCTTCAGATCAGCTATATATCAGCTGGCAAGGCACTGCCTCTCTTTTGAAAGGGGATACTGAAATTGGTCTGAAAGTGAGCAAGGGAGGGGGAGAATGAATGAATCAATTGTCCCTGGAAAGCAGTGGGAAATGCTGGCCTCTATTGCCTTCTCAGAGTGTTGATGGAATTCATGGCTGCTCCAGTCAGCATAGGTGAGCTCACTGGAACAGAGGCCTCATCTCCCAGGCAAGGCAAATGCTCTGTCACTGAGCCAAGTAATCCTCAATCAGCAACGCTGTTGATTGATACGTTGGCCCCATCTGCACTATACATTTATGGCAGTATCACACCGCTTTAAATAGACACAGCTTCCCCCAAAGAATCCTGGGGACTGTCATTTGTTAAGGGTGCTGAGAGTTGTTAGGAGAACCTGATTCCCCTCACAGAGTGGTTTAACAATCATTCCCTCTTCCCAGGGAACTCAGGGTTTTAAGCAGCACCTAAATGTCACTACCTGCCTACCTGATGCTCATTGGAAGCATATTCCAAAGGGCAGGGGCCACCACACTAAAGGCCCTGTCTTAGTGGACATGAGATGAACCTCTGGAGCATACTGAACTACTAAGATTGCCTCTCCCAAGGATAGAAGCAACCAGACAATGAAAGTTGTCATTTTCCCTTAGGCTCACCTTATAAGCCTTTATAAACACCTCTTCCCCTGAGATAAGTTGGGCAATTTGTATCACTTTGCCACGTGGTAGAGAGAATCATACTTCCAACATCATGTGTAGATGCTCATTTCTTTCAAACATGTAGAATTCCCTTCCTCCAGCGGAATGGGTCTTCCTCCAATGGGTGGAGGAAGGGAATGTTTGGATAATAGGAACATAGGAAGTCAGACCACTGGTCCATCTAGCTCAGTATTGGCTACACTGATTGGGATCAGCTCTCCAGGATTTCAGGCAGGAAATCTTGTCCAACCCTACCTGGAGATGCCACAGATTGAACCTGGTACCTTCAGCATGCAAAGCTGATGCTCTGTCACTGAGCAATAGCCCTTCCCTATGTGTTAGCAAACCCATGTGTGTTGCATTAGATTTCAACACAACTTTAGTGTATATACACCTAAAAAAAGTTAGGCATCTTGTGGCCAGAATTAAGCACCTTTAATTCCCATTGATCTTGCTGAGATAATGAAGCATGAACTCAACTCTCCTCCATTGAAATCGACAGCTCTAAAAACGGCTTAACTCTGCCAGGTTTGTGTATCTTGGACCCCAAAATAATTCTGGTTTTACTTTGCAATTATTTAAAACGTTAAACACAAGGATGCAATTTAACCATTTCTCTTAGTTGCTCAATATTTGAAATAAACGTTAACAGTACTTCCTAGACTGTATACTCATGGGACAACATGAAGTTTTCCTGGGCATTTTCTAAACGACATTCTAAAAGTAATTAAAAAATTTGGTTGTCATTGTTTAAAAATGTTGTGGCTTTCATTAAATATTCACATCACAGCAAAAAGGGCAAAAAGGGCATCCCCCCAGTTCCTTCCCTGACAATGTTGCTTTTATTACTGTTGACATTTTTCAAAACATACAGCTTAATTTTTAGGCTGGCAGATGACTTTCACAAACAACCTTCAATTCAAAGAGTTGTCAAAGCTGCCTCCTCCCACTCATAATTCGCTAGCAATGAAAACATTAGGTGATCTGGGCCTTCAGAGATTTTGAGTGATTATTTCTTTGAAATGTTTTCTCACAAAATAGATGTTGGGTCCGTAGTGAATTTCTGGGCTACAATACATACATTTTCTTTCTGGTCCTCTCCGTGTGAGCAAGAGAGTGTGCACACATGTTAGTACATCTTTATTATTAAAATTACTATTACTTATTATTAAATGCATAGCCCACCCTTCCTCCCTAAAGGAACCCAGGGCTCCTTGTCCATGAAATTACATTCCAAATAATTCCTTATGTTGTTTCTTTCTTGATGATGTTCTGCAATAAGCTCCAGAACCTCATTTTTCAAAAGAAAAAGAAGAAGAAAAGCAGATGACTTTACCTCAGGTGAACATACACATCAGGCTTGAATCTGCTGAAAGTCCCACATTCACTCCCCAACATGTGCAGGTACAGCTGAGGGAGATCCCTCTCTGAACACCTGGACAGCCACTGCCCATCATTGTGGTCAGTATTGAGCTAGATAGTCCAATGGCCTGATTCAGTATAATGCAGCTGCCTATGGTCCTATCTTGTCCAAAGTCCTGCTCCACAATGACCAACCAAATGCCTCCAGGAAGCTAACTGGACATGAAGACAGCAGCTGTTTCCCATTGATGCTCCCTGGCACCTGGTATTCAGTGGTATGCTGCCTTTGAAAATGGAAGCTCCATTTGCCTTTAACAGCCATCAACAGAGCACACAACCTGTAATATAAAAGCCATTTCATATACTTGACTACCAAAGACCGCATTTGAACTTCACAATAAACTATTGCTTATCATGATAGGAACAAGCCTAGCCTCCCTGCAAGTGGTGTGCTTCTCCTCTTCCGGTGCAACCACAAGGACAGTGGGAGTGTTTGCTTTCAAACGGAATTAACCACAATTTAGCATTATATCCAAGCCCTCGACTTTGATTAATCTTAATTATGATTTGCTGAGAGAGCCAGTGTGGTGTAGTGGTTAAGGTGTTGGACTACAACCTGAGAGACCAGGGTTCGAATCCCCACACAGCCATGAAGCTCACTGGGTGACCTTGAGGCAGTCACCGCCTCTCAGCCTCAGAGGAAGGCAATGGTAAACCCCCTCTGAATACCACTTACCATGAAAACCCTATTCATAGGGTCGCCATAAGTTGGAATCGACTTGAAGGCAGTCCATTTCCATTTCATGATTTGCTGAAAAGAAGCCAACTTTGTAAACCATGGCTTGAAGATGATTTGTTTCAAATCAACCATAGTCAAGATGAATCACAGTTGGTCAGTTTTGGACAGCACAATAAGCTGAAGTCAATCAAAAATGGAAGTGAAAGCTTCCAAACTCCTCACAGCCACACCAGAAGGGGAGGGAAGGCTCTGTGAGGCTAGCTTCATTGCCTGGGCTCATCCCGGGGGGGGGGGCTAGGCTCACTCCCATTATGATAAACTACTGTTTATCATGATGTCCACATGCAGCCGAAGTGTTTAAAAAAGAAACAAATAAATCTGCAAGGAGTTCCTAATATTTTGCTGATTTCTTATTGCACTGCTGCAAATCTCTGCCAACTTCTGCTTAAAAGGGGAGGGTGCCCTCTTTCCTCTGTCAGAGAACATTATGGTAAAGCAAGCCCATACTTCTGTCCCTTATTAAAACTGTCATTCTCTGTAAAGATGAAGTGCTAGAAATTGGCTCTTCTCAGATCTGGGCCATACACTACATTTTATAAAAGGATTGTTACAAACACTGCAAAAAAAGAATAAATTAGAGGCTGGAATAAAAGGAGACATTAAAGAGCCTGAGACACGACCTTAAATTATGTGATACTGAAGGATATTTCATTTTCTGCAATCTCAATTTGCCATCAGTAATCCAGGAAAGGCAATATAAAAAGGAAACAAATGAAATGCAATTTTCAAGCTAATTACGCTGGATGAATCCAGCCCTTTGTCACCTTTTGTTCTAGATTCTATATTTAAAATATAAAAGGACTACTACTATTTAAAAAGGAACAATTTACTTTAACTTTTACTCCCTCTTTTGCACTTGGTTCTGCACAGCATAGCAGTTCCCAGAAAACATTTAAACATTTAAGGTTGAATTACGTCTCCAAACATTGGAATAGCCAGGACCCACGGAACCCAAGAAAACTAGATCATGGGAAAAGATATCTAGAGCAATAATGGAGCTGAGGAAGCTTTTGCTTTCTTTTCTGTTTTTCTCTTAGGACAAGTGTGATATCCACACCGGAGTCTCTTTGTCATGTTTGAGTGTTAAAGTGGAGGAGAGAGGGAATGAAAGACAGCCTCCATCTCTACTATGGATGGATTTGTCATGTTGGTCTTCTCCAGCTCTCATTTTCTGAATCCAGTTCTTCAGCAATTTGCCATTTTTGGGGACATGTCACCTTACCTTGTCATTTCAGGCACATCCATCCTTGATTGCACTCAGATTAAGACCTTGGAATCAGAGTATTCGCAGAGTGGTCAGGAATAACTAGTGTTGGGGACTTTTTTAAAAAAAGAAGTCCATGCATATGGCTGAATGTTACTACTGATCATTTTTATTTATCTACCACTGGAATGGAATCAGAATTGGCAATCTGTGTTGCATTGAATTGCCAGAAATGGCAGTTTACAACAATGGTGGGATAACTTCCATCTTGAGCTAGGGGATATCTTTTGGGAACATTTTTTGCCTCCCACAAAATGAGCCCCATGACAGTAATTATTTTTAGCTCCCTTAAACAAAATTGTTCACTAGAGGATAGGGATAGAAGGATCTGTCCATTTTGGTTCTCTTAGTTTCTCATTCTTCCAATCAGTTCTTCACATTTTGCAGCATTTTTTTTTTAAAAAAATCTCATGAAAATTCATCAGCATTTCAGTGTGAATTTTTCTAATAAACGTGCTTTAATATGCAGTTTGACACATTGTTGCAAGCAATTTCTCCTTATATAATGCATTTTGCATGTAATTTTCATGCATATTCATTTTTATGCACTAATATATGCATTTTTGTAAACATTGGTTAGTTGGCAAAATGCATTGCAACATTCTTTCGGTTATCATATTGTTTTGGAAGGTACAAATTTGATAAATTTGGCCTTAAATGTGAAATGAATTGAATTTCTCCCCCTCCCCAATTGCTACCAAACTTCTTGGGCGTTAAGATCAGCACAGGAGAATCTTTTTGTAGTCCCACCATCCTCAGAGTGCAGAGAAGGGCAGCCCAGAAGTGAGTTTTCCTGCCATTTTCATGGAGAAACAGAGGTGTGCACATGCAGAAAGGGTGGGGGAATAGTGACCTGTCCAATGATGCTCATGGTTGTGTTATGCCACGCTCACTGGTGTGGATGAAATTTAGTGCGACATGGCAGGATTCAGTCAAAAAGCAGCAGTCCCATAATGCAACAGGTACTGCAGTGTAAAAGAATGTTAGAAATTGAGACAGAAGCACTACTGCTATAAGTAAAAAAGAATGCAATAAACCCTGTGTCTGAATGCAGCTGAAGTCTACCCTCACCTGAAAATGCTGTGACTCTCACCTGAAAGTTGTTGATATGGTCTCCACTGCCAAACTTCTGGGGGATGAATGGATCCACAAAACATGTATATGTGGGATTTTTGCAGCCCTAACAGACACCACCTTCTGGGTAAATTGAAGATATATAATTTTTGTTCCAAAATCCTCAGTAAGGCAATACCTTTATTAGGAGCAAACAAAATGCCATACAAGAGTGAGCAAGCTCTGAAATGCTCCAGAACTCTTCATCAGGATGGGTGTTAAGCCAAATGCATGTATGTGTAATGGAGAGGAAGGAGGGAGAGAAACAGAAGTCATTCTATTGAAAACACAATGTCTGCATTTAGTCACTGTCTCCAACTAGCATGTAGGAGGAGATTGAAGCAGCACGATCCTATACATGTCTGTTCAAAAGTAAACCCAACTGAACTAACTCAACCCCATTGAGTTCTGCCTCCCGAAATTGCCTCTGCAGTATGGATGGGCGAATGATGTTAATTTTGGTGTCGTTCAGTTTCTCATTTTTCCAGCCTTAAGTTCAGTTTGCCACATTTCCACATCAGTCTGGATTTTTTTTAAAGTCCTCGTGAAAATTCATCAGCATTTTCATGTGAATCTCCTAATATACACATTTTTCTATGCAATTTTTCCTAATATACATGTTTTTGCAGTGCAATTGTCCCTAACATAAAGCATTTTTACGTTGTTTTCATTAGTATAGGGACTTTTATTCTTCCTTTACCGTCGTACCTGCATCTTCTTTATACACATGACTTAGCAGGAGAACTTCATTGCAAAATACAGGGAGGTGTGAATTTTGAAGGATGGCTGTGTTCCAGTTTATAGGCTTTTTCAGGAACAGCAAATTAGGTAAAGTTTGCATTTAAATGCAAACCGAACAGTCTTCTCAGTGGCTGACTCACCTCCTTTCACTCTGATTGGCTCTAATCAGCAGGAAAGGACAAGGAAGCATGTTAGAAGACTCTTCTCAGTGGCTAGTATATTCCCCTTTCATACTGAATGACTGACAGGACGCTGGAGACATAAAGGACCCTGCTGGGACTCTGTTCCCAAAAGGGTCTAAGACCCCCTGAGACCCTAGATCACACCACCCCTGGAGATGCCCAACTCCACTGTTGCCAAGAAGAGGAGATGTGCCAAATCCTATAATTCCCAAGAAGCTTCTGGGAGCAACCCAAGTGGGCAGATTCCTTCCCCGCCCCCTATTTGTCCAGTCCCTCCAACCTCACTTTGAATTTCAATCTAGGCAAAAATTCTGGTGGAAGCTCTATCCCACTACAATCCACAGCAATTCTAAATTATGTACAGTATCTGTCTTCCTACCCAGCTGTCTCAATATGCTGCTACAATATGCTTGCTCATCTAACCGGTGATCTACAAACAGATGTTCCAGGTGAAACGGGAAACCTGCTGCCTTTGACATGTATTATTCTCATGCCAGATGGCAGGAAACGGATGGCACTACCTGCAGAGAGAAGGGGATTGTGTTTGACATGTCCTTCATTTTGATGGGCAATGTGGCACTGCTGGCTAAACTTATCAGTTGGTCCATCAAACGTTACTTGACAGGCCTGGGCATCCAACTGCTAGGATGGGCAATTGCCTGGCAATGCCCACATGGCATAATGAGCCATGTGGAACAAGCACAGACGCAGGTACCCAGCACTGGAAATCACCGGGGAGCAAATAATTTCAATAATTCACCTGGTTCTACATTACACTGGCCTTACTTCTCCTCACAAGTCATTGGCAAGAAAGGACTACTCTCACACACATAATCTGCAATGGTCTGTTATAACTACTTACCTGCAAAAATGTACACAGTTATGACAGATAGGATGTGCTTGCAAAGAAAGTTCTTTAATTGTAATGGATCTGAAACATTTCTGTCCTGCCTTTCACTAAAGCAGGGGTAGGAACCTCTGGCCCATGGACCAATCTTGGCCCAACAGGGGGTCCAATTTGGCCGACACAGCCATTTCCCCCAAACCACACCTACGTACCCATATGCTGACATCACTGGTGACATCAGCTGATGGATGGGAGTACAGGATTTAATCAAGCATTTGCTGCACACCATGCTGTCAGGAAGGAACCGGATCATGCAGCCAAGGCAGTAGGCTTTAATCCCTGATCATCAGCTGATGATCAGGGATTAAAGCCAATGGAGGCTGATGGCTCCAATGTCAGTGGGGCAGTGAATCCACCCTGGGTTTTAGTCTGAACTTTCAAGAAGCTGGACTAAAACCCGCAGCAGATTCACCACCCACTGACATCAGAGCCACCAGCTTACACTGGTTAAAACCCTGTGCAAAAGCACTCTTGGAAGGAGCTCTGTGCTTCTCCTTTTATTGGGCATGCTTGCCTGCCCACTCCAACAGGAGAAGGGGTGACTGTTTCAAAGAGCACCTTTGCAAAAGGTTTAAGTCCAATTTCATCCTCCAGGGGCTCAAAGGGGTCTTCCACTGGCACTGAGACATAGACAAAGTGGACAAAGCTCAGAGGGTAGAATGCTCCATAGCTGCAGTGCTATTGCTGAGCAGGCCCTCTGGCAATTCACAGATTTTCTGATCTCAGTCACTGATGGCACCGCCAACAGAGCCTCTTCAACCTACCTCAAGGCCCAGGCAGGGCTCAATTCAAAGTGTTGATTTTTATGGTTCAGGACCTCAGTAAGAATCACCTCTCCCTGTATGAACAAGTCATACTTTGCATTTGTCATCAGTGGCTCTTCTTTTTGTGCCCCCTCCATGGGAGGTTCGGAGGATGGCAACACAAGAACTGGCCTTTTCAGTAGTTACCCCCCCCCCCCGGCTGTGGAATGCTCTCCCCAGGGTTACTACTTGCAGAGCTTGGAAAAGTTACTTTTTTGAACTACAACTCCCATCAGCCCCAGCCAGCATGGCCACTGGATTGGGCTGATGGGAATTGTAGTTCAAAAAAGTAACTTTTCCAAGCTCTGTGTGTGAATCCTTGTGGCCTGGCTTTCCCTGTCCAGGAAAGGTCATAGCTGGTGATCCAGCTTGGAAATATTCTAATCATGCTCTGAGAGCAAATGCTGGCTGAAAAGCAGACTGGCATATAGTTAAAATGCACAGCAAGCTACAATTATAATAGAGATATGGCAGAGACCTCTGGTCCTTGCAACAGATGATATAGTCCAGGTTCACAGTTCTCCCAGGCAGAACCAAGCAGGTAGGTAATGGCTGTAGATGCCAACTCATGGGAGCAAATTCTCCAGGTCCATGGCAGTTGATTACAAGTTAGGGATATCAGCCTCATCTAGAAGCAAAGTGAAGAATTCCTTATGCAACAATGTGATTCCGTTTGAGAATTCTTAGACCTCACTAATATCAAGCAAACCTTGTGGCAACCACCAGGTACTAGCTAAGGAAAAAGATTAGCCTTTGACTTCAGAAGCTTCCACAACAAAAACAGACTTTGCCAGTGCAATGTTGTCTTCATTTTTAGAAAACAACACAAAACAAAATTCCCGGGAGAACGCTAATGCGTATTTTGCTTCTACAGCAATTTCACAAAAGGTGTCTGTGCCTGCTGAGATACTCCAGCATGCAATATACAAAAAGAGAGAAAGACATACTGTATTTCTGCAATGTGGAACTGGATGCTAAAGGACCACCCGTATCACAAGCCAGTTTTGAGGATGCGGCAACAGCATATTTATTCATTCGCATCAGTTTGCCTCTCCACTTTCAATTCTCACATTTCAGAAGCATGATGGAGAGAATAGGAAGGGGGGAAAGAACGGGGAGCATTGTAATTTTGCGCTGGTAGGTCTGACAATGCACTGCTCCCTTTCTGTCCCTTCCACCTTGCCCCTAAAAGGGGAAGCAAGTAAAAGCATGACATTTTAATGACAGACAAGGGCAATAATAAAAAAGGGCACCATGTATGAACAAACTATCATTTCATTTTTTCTTATTTATCAAATAGCTGCCTTTAAAATTTGACCAAAGTAACAGGAGACAGAAGAATAGGATTCTTCCCCCAACAGAGACAACCCCAGGAGAAGCTGTGTCAAGTGAGTAAAGGAGGGCAAATGCGGCCCTCTAAGCCTCCCTATCTGGCCCTTTGTTATA
The DNA here is from genome assembly GCF_030035675.1 of Rhineura floridana. Classification (NCBI taxonomy): domain Eukaryota; kingdom Metazoa; phylum Chordata; class Lepidosauria; order Squamata; family Rhineuridae; genus Rhineura; species Rhineura floridana. The sequence goes on along the minus strand of NC_084495.1, from coordinate 31,581,788 downwards.
AACGATCCCAGTGATCCTAAATGCAGCAACCAATAAAGACAAAACATAATCTGACCCTTGGGACTCTCCCTGCCCTATACCCTCTTCTCAGGTGATGCCCACCACCAGGCCTGCTTCACCACCTCCTTGAGTGTAGGGATGTTGGAGAATTCCAACAAAACCAGGAATGGGAGTGGAAATTGCCCATGTTCACTTCTTCGTCCCCTGTCTGGAACGGGAAATCAGTCCAATGAATACAATCGACATTTGCCCTTGTTGTTGCTATCTGTCCACAAACTATATGTAATTGATTACAGTTCCCCACCCCCAATATGCATTGCATTTCTTTTGCACTGAAATGGATGGTTGGAATAACATAAATGTACATAATGAATTACGTAAATGATGTGAGCGATGTAATTTTGCCACAGCAGAGAGTGAGAGGAATAATGTCGTTTTGGGCAGAAGACAAACTGCAGGGTAGTGGAAACAGTGCTGCCTGCAAGTAATACAGTGTGGAGTGGAAAACAATGCCTTTGTACATCCTCACTTGAGTATGATTGCCCAGCTAAAATTTGCTCTTGAATTCAACACTTACATTTGCCGCTCCGCCCACTCTTGCCCTGATCTCCTTTGCAGCGGTGAGAGTGAAAACACAACTCATGAACACATAACGTGTGATTTCTGGCATTCACCGCTTTGGGGTCCTTGGCCAAACCATGGTGTACAAGTAAGCCAAGGAGGAAGAAGAGTAATTCATAACTATTCTAAATAAATAATAAATATTCCAGCAATTTCCCTTCATGGTGTCTTTAGTCCTCTCTCTTGCTAGAAGAAACCCAGAAGAAAACAAGTGAATGAGCAAGCAGGCACGACAGGGCTGCAGTACGCAGTGGGCCAGACAGGTGCTTTATTGCTCTGCTGCTACAGTCACCAGGAGGCCTCTGAAAACAGGGGCCTGGTTCCCCAGACTGCTGTGCGAACAAACTATAGAGGTTCGCCTTTTGCGAAAACTTGGACAAAAGCTGGGGGGAGGCTGGAAAACAATATATATATATATATATATATATATATTTCTGCTGGCACCACTTCTTAGGTGCTAAAATGCTGGCCAAGGATCGTAGCCATGTGCTCAGCAGAAGCAAGCATCAAGTCAAAAATAACCCGGAGGAACTAGAGAATTGACTCAGAATCCATATTCGTTTTTTCCCCAAACTGCAAACTCAAGCACCTTCTCTTAACCTCCCAGAGGTGAATGCCTTGTCTTGCTGGAGCTCTTCACAAAAAGTTGAAACATTTGCATTTTTTGGCCCTGTCCTTTTTAGCTTTGGGTCCTTGTACATAACGATCAACCAGGATGCTCCAGACTTTTGGGACGATGAAAGGTGGAGCCAAAACCTGGAGATCTAGACGTAAGAAGCTGCCTTATACGAAATCAAACCATCCGTCCATCTAGCTCAGTGTTGTCTACACTAACTGGCAGTGGCTCTCCAGGGTTTCAGAGACTAGTCCTTCCTGGCCCTATGTGGAGATGCCAGGAATTGAAGTTGGGACCTTCTGCATGCAAGGCAGATGCTCTGCCACCAAGCTATGGCCCTTCCCCTAGACCAGCCTTTCCCAACCAGTGTGCCTCCAGATGTTGTTGGACCACAACTCCCATCAGCCTCAGCCAGCATAGCCAATGGTCAGGGAAGATGGGAGTTGTGGTCCCACAACATCTGGAGGCACACTGGTTGGGAAAGGCTGCCCTAGACGTTGCTTGCTGGATGCCTGAGAAAACAGTTCTTCCCCAATTTACAATGTGTTAAGGAACAGGCAGGAGATGAAACTCGGAGTTTATTTTAAAGGAGCAGAAGGGTAGGTAGCAGACACTTTGGACAACCTCATCAGAGGTATTTGCTAACCAGATTACACAACTGGGTATAAAGCATATAATTTTGATATACAGGAAGACATTTCTTATTAATACTAGAACCCCAGAATACTAGAGATGGGAGCAAAGTTAGATGGGGAAGAGTTAGCCTGCATCTCAGCTACACGTAAGGTCCCATCTGGCATCTGCACTATACAGTTAAAGCAATATTACAAGATTTTACACAGCCATGGCTTCCCCCAAAGAATCCTGGGAGCTGTAGTTTGTTAAGGGTTCTGGTTGTTAGGAGACCCTTATTCTCACTCCTATAGCTACGATTCCCAAAGTGGTCTAACAAACAACCCCTCTTCTCAGGGAACTCTGGGAATTGTAGCTCTGGGAGGGGAATAGGGATCTTGCAGCACCCTTAGCCAGCTACAGTTCCCAGGATACTTTGGGGGAAGCCATGACTGTTTATAGTGGCATGATACTGCTTTAGATGTATAGCCCAGATGGGCCCTGAGGAGATTCAGGATCAACAAAATGAAGGACTTCACACAACACATAGTTAAAACTATGGAAGATCCCAGGTTCAGTTGCTAGCATCTCCAAGTAGGACAGGCTACGCACCTTGCCTGAAACTCAGAAGAGCTGCTGCCTGCCGGTGTAGAAAATACTGAGCCAGAGAGACCAATGGTCTGACTAAGGATAACTTCCTATGTTTCTAAAAAACACTGTGTTGCTAATGGAGCTGTAAGCTGTTTCATAACTCTACCTTGTCTAATATAAGTAGGTTAAGAGCTGTTTGTTTGTTTGTTTTCCCAGTTCATCATTGCATACCAAAGTGATGGCATTTTTCAGAGGTCTGTCCCAAATATGGCTCCCATCTACGGACAATGTAAGGTTTGCTTACATGCTTACTTGAAATTACATACACAGATCATGTTTTACGTAAAAAAAGGGGGGGTGAGAGACAGAGAGAAAAAAGAGAGAGTTTCTTTTAAATGGGAACAGCAGCTCCTGTAGGAAATAAAGCAACATAACCTAAGGGAAAAGAGGGAACATCACACATTCTGCCTTGCATTTAAGTCAGAAGCTGCTATGAATAAAGAAAAAAATCACAAGGCTTAACTTAAAGTTGGATAGCACCCCCATGTGGTTCAGTGAAGAACTGATAGCAGATATTGGTTGAAAAAACAGTAGGGGAAAAAGAATGTTCAATATGATTGCTGAGATTTTATATTTTGAAATCCAGTCTCTTCATGCATTTTCTTCTCAGATATTTGAAAGAACTTTAAAAGTGCCCAAGAGGAATGAAGCTATTTGCTTTGAAAGTGCCCAAGAGGAATGAAATTATTAGCTGAGGGGGTATATGATTGGTTTTTAAATGTTTTTAATTGTTTCCAAATGCTTAACATAGGGTTTTTTAATATATATATATATATATATATATATATATAGTTTTAACTTTCTTGTGTGTTTGCTGCCTTGGGTTTCTTCGGGAGGACAGGAGGGATATAAATGTAAATGAATAAATAAGACATAGCATCCAGTTAACGTTTATCATGAGAACATAGAATATTTATGCATATATTATACAGCCAGCATGGATTTTTCACATTCTACCATGTTAAACTGAAAATACACCCCCATGCCATTATGCTGCTTCCCATAAGCTCATTTCAAACCAAATCATACAGAGCTTATAGTTGTGAACTCAGAAACACATGCTTAACAAGCCTCTAAATTTTCATGGTGATACACAAAACACTCAGAGAAAATCCAGAGTTCAAAGTCTAAAACATGAATAAAATAATTCAGACCCCTGTTGGACTTTTTTCTGTCAGTGGTCTCAAAATTAATTAAAACTCAGCCATGTTCACAGAGTACCTGTAATCCTATTACTGACCTTGCCCCATACTTTGGCCTCCATCTTCTGCAGTTTAAAAGTTTTAAAAATGCATGGCTGATTTTTGATTAATTTAAGAAAATTAACATTGGAGTCTATGATAGCACAGGCATGGTCAGTAAGAACTAAGGATGGAATCCTCTCCTTTTCTATATTTTGCTTTTAAGTGTGGCCCCCTAGTGGTCATTAATGATCCAATTCCTTTTTCCTCCAATATCTTTTCATTTTTCCGATCTCTGATTTATTTTTTATTTGCAGAGAATTATTGATATTATAATCCCTATTTATTCATGAGTCTCCTCTGTAATCAATCTTTATTTTGAACTCTGTAATTATTGCTTGTTTACACTCCATTTCAAGTGCATTGCAGAGCAGATTAAGGGAGATAATCAACTCAGTTTCTTCCCTCCTGCTGCTTACAATCAACACCTTATTCCCCCCTGCTGCTTTCTGTCTGTCAGTTACAATCAACACTTCATTGACATCAGTGAGAGGGAATAAACATTTGAAGAGCTCACATAGAAAGTAGATTGGTAAAAATATCACTTACTTTATCAATTATTTCAAAGCAAATTTTAAAAAAAGAATAAGAATTAATTGGAAACGAGGCGTGGAGAGTTGCTACTTCAAAATTCTCTCCGCAAAGATAGAGAATATCAGAAATAATAATTAATTTGGGGACAAATTTGATTCTTATAGAAATGGAGCCCATCGCTAGTAAGAACCAACTGTCAGTGTTCTAAAAGCCAAACTAACAGCTGTTTGCCTTGGCTAATCGGGGGGGGCACACCCAGACCAGACATTTATTCCACCTTAAACGTTCATGGCTTCCTCCAAAGAATCCTGGGAAGCATAGTTTGTGAAGGGTGCTGAGAGTTGTCAGGAGATTCTTATTCCCCTGACAGAGCTCCAGTGGCCAGAGTAGTTGAACAGTCAGCCCCTCTTCTGGGGACTGTAGCTGTGTGAGGCGAATAGGGCCTCTCCTGGCAACTCTCAGCACCCTTCACAAACTACATTTCCCAGGATTCTTTGGAGGAAGCCATGAACATTTAAGGTGGAATAAATGTCTGGTGTGGATGTGCCCAGTGACAGCTTTGGTTTAAATTTGGGTGGGAGACTACATGTGTCTACTATACAATAAAAAGGTGAAGGAAATGCCAAAAAATAATGATACTGTTGACAATATTTCCGTTTGGAAAGGAAGGGGCTTTCAGAGTTTTTATAATGAGCAACTGGAACAGAAAGATTTCAAGGCCAAATGGTGCTGATGGAGCTTGTCTTTCAGCAAAGCTGATGGAGAAGCCCTGCACTTCTATCCATCCCCATCTGCTATAGCCTGTTGTCAAACAGTAGTCTTCAGTCTTTTGAGACCCAGGACTCATCTTTAACCCAAACATGCTGCTGGGAGCCCATCTCTCTCTTTTTTTCTTTTTTTGCCATATATTTATATGGTGAGAATGCTATAACCCACCTTAGATCATGCCATGACCTGGTAATGACCCACCAGCTGGAGACCAGTGCTATAGAAAGGGATGTAAGAAAGCCGCAGCTTCCATTCTGATCCCTATTTGGTGCCTTTGGTGTCGTTTCCATCCCAGTGCAGTTCGGTTTCCTCCAAACCCTGTATTATTTGTCACGCTGCCTGCTACCTAACATACGTTACATGAGTTACATTAACTGTTTACATAACTTGCATAACATACATTCATTTCAATGTAAAGGAACTATCAAAACAACATAAAAACCCACCTCATCATTAATTATGTATTGATTGCAGGCTTAAAAACAACAACAATGTGAATGAATACTGATCGTATATGCTTGGGTGATTTCTGTTTCTGCCCACAAACACACAAGCTGCAGCAGTTTCCACTCCTGAGTTCTCCAACATCTCTAGTTGTAAAGGACACTGGTGGGTGGAACCGGATGGACCTGGTCTTTATCATAACAGATGCAGTGACCCTGCGATCCCATCTCTCTCCCTCCTCTCCTCTCTTCCTGGAGCCTGTACATAAGGCTGCAAGTAGAGGGAGTGCCAGTTCTGAATGCTCCCCCATGGAAAATTCCCTGCAAGTAAAACCAGTGCATGGAATGAACTATTGTAGTTAATAAAGTTCACTGAATTAGCTCAAAACCACACCTGAAAACAGTTCCCATAACTGCCAGATGAACTGAATGTGAATTAAATTTGTTTGGGGGCAGTACACTGGACGATTTCTAGTTCATCTTCAAGTTCATTCTTGTACTTTAAAAAAAAACGTTTTAGGCTCTGAGCCTTTTAAGCTTAGAAATGATAACTGTTGAGGAGGCAGGGGAGGAAATAAACAATTTATATGCCACTGTATGTATGTCTTGATTTTGGGGGTTTTTTTTAGTCTTCTTAAGTATATTTTGTGCTTCAGCACAGCAGCTTGTAAAATTCTGAATGCTGGAAAAAAATCACCAAGGATCATTTGGATGAACTTGAATTGAACTGCAAACTGAACATGAACTGAACTAGTTCATTTTGGAAAGGGATGAACGTGAAGCCTTTTAGGTAGAGACATTATCCCAGTCTGCGTCTGCTGGAATTGCTTTTTAAGATGTGTTTAATGTTTTTTTTAAAAAATATGTTTTCAAAGATGTTTTATTTTAATATATTTTAATGTCTGTTTTTGAGACCCAGTGTGGCATAGTGGTTAGAGTGTTGGATTATGACCTGGGAGACCAGGATTTGAATCTCCACACAGCCATGAAGCTCACTGGGTGACCTTGGGCCAGTCACTGCCTCTCAGCCTCAGAGGAAGGCAATGGGAAACTCCCTCTGAATACCGCTTATCATGAAAACCCTATTCATTGGGTCGCCATATGTGGGGATCAACTTGAAGGCAGCCCATTTCCATTTTCAATGTCTGTTGTTATGATGTTTTAGAGTGTTTTTAGTGTTTTGGTTTGCCGTCCTGGGCTCCTGCTGGGAGAAAGGGCAGGATATAAATTTTATTGTTGTTGTTGTTATGAAAAAGTTCCTTTTCAGTCATGTTGAACTTGAACTTGAACTAGAACTATAGTTGATAAAATGCTCTGGGCAGAAGACACACAATCAACCCTGTTCTAAATAAAACACACACAAGCATTAAAACAAAATAAGACAGCCTGTTCTCCCTGCTATACCTGTTATCTCTCTACAGGGAGATTTTATCTGGAGGAGCATTAGAAAAAAAACTGCTATCTGAAATAGTGCCATTTATTCTTACACCTCAGTGCTGTATCACCTTATTCTGCAGCATCTGGGACTGAAGTGGGGTTTATTTCTAAGTAAATATACACAGGAGTTGATTGCATGGGGCTCAGCTGGATCTTGCTCATTATCCAAATACAAACATTCCACAGTATGAGTAACAGATATGAGTTAGCCAAGGAGAAAGACGGTGGAGAGAAATGGTCGTGGACTGTATTTATTTTCATCCAAAAGACGAATTTCTAGGAACAGAGCAAGTAGCTGATAAGGAGCTTGTCTGTTTGTTGTCTGGCAAGTTGCCGAGGACCCAGGTGTGAAATGAAGTTGTGCTGGGGGGGGTTGTGCTCTCTTTGCTTTATTTGCACCTTTCAGGATGAGAGAAATTCAGCATGAAATTAACCCATGATGCCGTTTCCATGCTCGGTGTAAATATTTCTGAAAAGACCACGCTTACCTCTTTGTTCAAAGGGAGAATGAAGGTTGGTGTCAGAAAGGAGTAGAGGGCAGATCATGTCTAACTGGAGGACCACTGACCAATCCTTTGAAGACCACATAGCCCTGGCTGGTATACTTGCAGAGACTACCAGGCAAGGTGAACCTTGATAAGAGAATTAAGAGGCTTCAGGGGCGTCACTACTGGGATGCGGAGGGTGCGGCCCGCACCCAGGTGTCACCATGAGGGGGGTTACACCCAGAGCCACCCCGCCCTGCGCCGTTGCCTGGCAAGGCTGCTCCAACTCCTCCTTGGAGGCGGGCAGGTGGGCAAGACCGGGAGCAGTGTCAGCGGGGCGAGGGAGGCGCACCGGCGTTCCCAGGCCTTCTCCGGCTGGGTGACCCTCTGGCGCTCGCCCTCCCAGGGGCATGGACGGGGTGGCTGGCCTTGAGTACATGCGCATGCGCACATACAAGCCCAGCCACCTCATCCATGCCCCTGGGAGGGCACGCACCGGAGGTCTGCACCCCCCCGCACTCCCGCTAGTGACGCCGCTGAGAGGCTTATAAAAGTTGCTGCATATTTTAGAAACGTAACATGAGCCCTGTTGGATCTGGATTCCTCTCCTCTAAGCAAACATTGTAAAAGGTATAATTAATAACAGTGTTTGTTTTTTAAGAGTGCACACTGGGGATTGCTTTTTAGTCTTATGCCTTAACTGTTACAAAAACTTACGTTTTATGCTTAAAAAAAATTAAAGTCCCCATTTGACAATGGGGATTCTGATTGATTGATTGATTTAGTTATGGTCCCATCTGCACTACACATTTAAAGCAGTATCATATCACTTTAAACAGTCGTGGCTTCCCGCAAAGGATCCTGGGAACTGTAGTTTGCTAAGGGTGCTGAGAGACCCCTATTCCACTCCCAGAGCTACAATTATCAGAGTTCCCTGGGAAGAGGGATTGATTGTTAGACCACTTTGGGAATCGTAGCTATAGGAGGGAGAATTGTAGCTATAATTCATGGTTTACAGAACTAAAGTTCTTTTGATAAAGTTCTAGATCTAGAAATAAAGGTCTAGATTTGACAGAGATGGACAAAATGACTGACTTGGTTCAGAAGAGAAATGCAAAATTTGCCAAGTGGCAGTTATGTTTTGTAAATTACTGGAAAATAAATTATGGAAATATAATACTTGAAATAACTTTAAATACTCATTTTCGGTCACTGAAACTCTTGAGTTGCATTGCGAATTCAGTACTTTGGGTTTGTAGGGTTTTCACTTTAAGGTCGCCTTTGCCTTTGTAGATTTGCCTTTAAATGTTAACTAAACTGAATTTGTTCCCTATCCTTACCTGTGATGGAAAGTACAAGGCAAGGAAGGCCTGATGAATGGGCTGTTTGAGGTATTTGGGGTTGTACTCTCCCTGAAGGAACAGGTCCATAGTTTGGGAGTACTCCTGGATTTCAACTTGCCACTAGAGTCCCAAGTGGCTTCTGTAGCTAGGAGTGCTTATGCCCATTGAGGCTGATTTGTCAGCTATAACTGTTCTGGACCAGGATAGCCTGGCCTCAGTTGTTTATGCTCTAGTGACTTCCTGTCTGGACTGCTATAATGTACTGTATGTGGGGCTGCCCTTGAAGATGGTCTGGAAGCTGCACCTAGTGCAGAATGCAGCTGCTAGGTTGGTAAGTGGAGCAGCCCAAAGGGACCATATGTCACTGGTCCTGAAAGCACTCCACTGGCTGCCACTGAGCGATCAGGCCCAATTCAAGGTATTAGTACTAGCATATAGAGCTCTAAATAGCTTGGGGCTCAAGTATCTAAAAGCGCACCTTCCCCAGTATCAACCATCTTGGACCCTACAATTAGCAGGTGAGGCCTTGATGATGGTGCCGCTACTGAGCGCTGCCTGGTTGGCGCTGAACCATGGCAGGGCCTTGTTAGTGGTGGCTCTCCATTTGTGGAATGCCCTCCCCAATTAGGTGTGTCTCTCTCCATCTCTATTAACTTTCAGGAGGAATTTGAAAGCATTCCTGTTTACCCAGGCATTTGATGGCTGAAGGGGACTGTTCCTGGCAACCTGAAGATCACTGGTGAAATAATGTTTTTAGATGTGTTTTAGAATGTTTTTAGTTAAAATTGTTGTTTTAGAATGTTTTTAATTGAAATTGTTGTTTTGAAATGTTTTTAACTGTTTTTAGCATGTTTTCCTTGTTAAATTGTTTTGACCCTCGGCTCCTTCGAGAGGAAGGCTGGGATATAAATTCAATGAATAAAATAATAAATATTTAACACAGAGCACATATTTAACACCAGATAAATATTTAACACCAGAACACAGAGAACAGAAACGGGAAGACATACCAAAGTAAGGTAGGAGACCCCTGAGCAAAAGGCTGAAGGGGATTATTTGGGGGGGGATATATTTTGGATGCTCCACAGTAAGCGAAATGCCTGAATGTCCTGGTTAAACAATTAAAGCTTCACCAAGCCTACCCAGAAGCAAGAGGCAGAGCTGGTGCTCTGTATGCTTTCTGTAAATTGCCCCATCTCCTCTCCCAGGGATATAAGACAGTAAATGAAGCACATTTATGGAAATTGGTATGGTGCCTAAATTTCTTCCTAAAGTCAAAATATTGGCTCTTCTACTAAGGAGTTCTTTTGGCATAGACTACCTCGACTCAAGCCAATAATCCAATAAATCTCTGTTCAGTAAATGAGTGGCGAGGGGGGCAGGGGGCAGGGAAACGAGTAAGGCTCTTATTGAGAAAAATGAACACGAGTTGAAACTCTAAAGAGAAATTCATGCTGATTTTGTTTCTTTTACAAGTCTCCACTTTGGCAATAAAGACAGATGTCTACCATAATGCCATTAATGCTATCGCCGTCTTTATTAGTATATCTTTACCACGGGAGACAAGACGTTATTCTTTCTAATCTCAAATATGATGTTTAATAGGATCATTCCAGACACGTCTCCTCTGGTAGCTATTTTGTTACATTTGCTGCAGATGATGCAATACTCAATTATCTGCCTTGTTATTGTGCTGCTGCAGCCTTTTTGGTTTAGAAGCCAAAGCCACCATTTACTGGAATAAGCTGATGTTATCACTCATATAATCTTCAACATGGCTTAAGAGATAGATACTCATGATCGCATCCCTTACTACCACAGCTCACTGGTGCACCATGAAAAAAGCCTTGCAGCCCTTTAAAAAAAGTGGCAATGATCTGAATAATCTGAGAACTGCTTGCATATCTTCCAGAATTCAAAACCTTAACCTATACATCTGTTCACAGGCACAGTTATAGGGAGTGATCTGCCCTCTCAGACACCACCACCACCCACCTGTCAATTGCAGCTAACCCACACAGACTCTAGGGATCACTATGGGGTGCACAACTACAGTCAGCCTTGTAGTCGGGGGGGGATGGGGGCACTACCCGCCCTAAAGCAGTGCTTCGCCCCTGCCTCCTAAGACTTTGCGGGGAAAATTGTCATCTTTTTAAATTTGTGATATGATAGACAATGACAACCTCCATTTAAAAAAATGATAGATTGGTTTAAGAACAGGAGCAAATTAAGAAGAGGACCCTCTGAAAAAATCATTGAATAAGGCAGGGCGAGTGCACAGCAAAAGCCTCATCTGGAAGAGACTCCAGAAGTCTGCTGACTCAAGACTTTACCTGACTAAGGGTCAATTTGTCATGATCAACCCCCCCTTAATTACTTAAGTGATCCTGGGGGGGGGAACACAACCTGTATAGTAACATAACTCTCGAAGAATTAAATATTAGAACTTTGTATTATGGGCTAGAGTTAGACTCAACCACTTGGACTTCCCTTTGCTCTGCTTTTCAGTTTGTTTGGTACTTTACCCAGCCAGCAACAAAGAAGCATGTTTGCTTGCAGTAAGAAGTATTCTGCAGTTATTATAATGAGTAAGGCGGGATGAATGCATATTGCAAAAGGGTGAAATAAAGAGATAACTTAAAGTGATCTGAAAAAATTGCTATCCTAAGTTACCTTTTACTCTTGTAAAGCTCTCACTATACTCATAATCATAGTGGCTTCCCCCCCCCTTCTTTTTCTTGAGTACTTGATGGGAATGGATGAAAACAGCCCCAGAGGAATGGAAATATTGCTAAGTACACTGGCTAGCTGAACATCTAGGTTGTAAGGCCTAATTTCTGATTTTCCCAATATATGCAGCTCAGCATAAGGCCTTTTTAGGGTTTCTGGACAGGAAAATCAACCCAGCAACCAGTTTTTAAAAACTGGATTATATAGCATGCAGTTTAAAAGTTTTCCCTTGATTGTCTAAAAGGAAGGAAAATCGAAAGGTCAGGAGCAAGACTAGAAGAAGAAACTCTGAAGAGGGAGTTAACAAACACACCCTAAAATATTTGGTTTTTCTCTGCCCTTACCTAAACTTGCAGCATGGACAAGTTTGTTTTTTGGGTGCAATCTAAACCTAAGATATCTAATGCAGCATCAAAGCCAAGCTCAGGAGGTCACTGTTATTACCAAAGTAATTCAGTTCATGAAGAATCAGAACACAGGGACAGACTACAGTTGAAAGAGGACTATAGCGATAGGCAAAGACAAGCTTTCGAGTCTGGTATTCCTGAGGATCTCTCAAAAAAAGGTGACACAATTCTACAGATTAAACTTCATCCATGTAAATTAACACACTCTCTGGATGGAGGGGGGAAGATCACTGCCTTTCCCTTCCCCTGGCCAGGTCCACACGTCCTCTCCATCAGTGTGTATATAGGGGATTGGTTGACACTATGCACCTCTCCGCCCCCCCCATGCCCCATCTAGAAATGTGGCTGCCCCACTGAACAAGGAAGGCTGGCTACAGCACTGGCTAGAGTTATGCTAAAAAGAATATAAGAAGAGCCTGCTGGATCAGCCCAGTGCAACAGCATTCTCACCATTTTCGATTCCCAGCAACTGGTATTCATAGGCACACTGCATCTGACAGTGGAAGTAGAGCATAACTGTCGTAACTAACAGCCATTGATTGCCTTATCTTCCATGATTTTCCTAATCCTCTTTTAAAGCCATCCAAGTTGATGGCCATCACTGCCTCTTGCAGGAGAGAGGACTTTCTTTTGTCTGTTCTGAATCCTCCAACGTTCTGTTCTCTTTGATGTGGAAGGATTGCACAAACCGAGCAGAATGTGCATATGTTGGTGTGTACCTGTGTCCAATATACCTTTACATCATATGCATCGTGCAAGGGATGCGCTAAGGCATGAATGCAACTTGACTGCACAGGAGGTATTTCCAGACCAATAAATGTATTGGTCTCACAATGTCACTACATATCTTTATTAGTACAGGGGAGGGTCGTAGCCCAGTGGTACGGCATCTGCTTTGCACACAGAAGGTCCCAGGTTCAGTCCAGAGTATCTCTAGGTAGGGCTGGGAGAGACTCCATGTCTGAAACCCCAAAGAGCTGCTGCCAGTCAGTGTAGACAATACTGAGCTAGATGGACTGGTGAGTCTGATTTAGCATAAGGTAGCTTCCTATGTACAGTGGGATCTGAATGTGTGTTGCACTCTCCCTTTCCCCTCCAAAGTGACCATATGGAAGATGGCTCTGAAGAAGCATGCTTGGTACACTCCACCTCTGAGGACAACCCCCCGGTTGTTGCCTTGAGGACAAACATAAGCAGAAGTCTCCCTTCCCCTCCAAAGCAGTTGTTGTCAACAGGGAATTCCACTTTTCACTGGCTGCCGAAATGTAGGAAGCCTAACGATGTATATACGGTATACCGTCTGAGAACAACCATGTTGAACACTATTAGCAAAACAATAAAATTCTGCCATACGGTTACAAAAGTGTCTTCTTTCCTCTCTTGGTCTCGTGCTACTTTAACTTTTTGAGTGAGCTTTCTAAAAGAGCTAGTTGCCATACCCTCTGGTACCAGACAGCAAGAGAGCTATTATCACAGTTCTTCCATTGCCGAGCAGTCGTGCTCCTTGCAGCCACCAGGAAGTAGATGGCACTTGGCAAGATGGTTTTGACTAAATAGATAGCATTGGGGCCTAGTGTGACTGCATCTTGTCCCTGGTTGCACTCATAGCCTAGCTGGATCTTCAGGTGCTCTCTCCGGTGGGAAGAAACTCCTGTTGTTGTTTTTGATTTAAGCTTAAAAGGACTCTTCCTGCAGCAGAAAGAGTGTAGGTGACCATCCTCGGCCTCCGCACTGAACCCATGACATGTAGACAGAATTGGAACTGCTGGAGAATCAATTGTAGAGCATCACCCAATTAGGAGCCACATCATCTGGAAGTAGGAAGTGGATTAGCAAGGTCAGGAGGTCTTGCGATGCTGATGTCAAACACAGTGGAAGGTATTGATAGAGGGCAGGCGAGAAAAACAGAGGAGTGAGCAAGAAGCACTGCAGGAAAATGAAATCACTTGCCTCTGAAGGCATGGAACAGCGCTGTAAGACTTTCAGCAAAGAGACAGCTCTATTTAACTGCCTTGAGTAACAGCAATAACATAGTGTGAGGCAGGGAGCCCCAGGTCCCCCAAACTGCGCACCAGCCACAAACTTGCTGGAGAGTCTTACGCAAGATGAGTCGTCGTCGCTGTTGTTATAACATCTTTCCTCTAAGGAACACAAGGTGGTGCACATGGTGCCCTTCCCTCTCGATTTTATCCTCCCAACAACCCTGTGAAGTAGGCTAAGCTGAGAGACTGTGACTAGCCCAAGATCACCCAGAGCTTCATGGCTAAATGGGGATTCGAACCATGGTCTCCCAGGTCCTAGTCCAACACTGTAACCACTACGCCATACTGGCTCAGCTTCTCAACTGCAGTATGTAGATCAGGAGTGGGGAACCTGGCCCATGGGGCTAATTAGGGCCACTAGACCCCTCCCATTTGGCCCACTGCAACCAAGCCCCAACAGAGCGACGTCCTTCTACAGCAGGAGCGGGCAACCTTTGGCCCTCCATGTGTTGCTGAACTACAACTCTCATCAGCCCCAGCAAGCATGGCCAATGGCCAGAGGTGATGAGATTGTAGTTCAGCAACATCTGGAGGGCCAAAGGCTCCACACAGCTGTTCTACAGTGCCAGGGTAAGTGGCAGTTTGTGTGTTTGTTTGGAATACTTATATCCTGTTTTACAGCCATGGGAGGCTCTCAAAGTGGCTTACAAAATATTATTCCTTCCCAAATGCCAAATGTTCCAGGCTGCACCCGGTCTAGGCTGTCTGGAGTCCAGAACATCATCTCTCCTTTTGAGGCTGGGAACACACAGCAATATGTCCTTGTGGTGCTCCACCTCTCTAAAAAGAAGCTGAAGTATAAGTTATACTTGCAAATCAATTGTGTCTCAAGACTTTCTTGGGACACAGTTGATTTGCATGAGTTAGTCAGGCAGGACTCTGGAGGTGTTATAAGGAGGATAGGGGTTAAAGATTAATTCAATTATTTTCCTTCAATCATAATTAGCAGCTATTTGTTATGGTGATCATTCTACATTATTTTAAATTACATTTGCTCTTTTAGACTATAATAAAAAAATTAGCATTCTAAAGCCAAAAGTAGATCGACTCATCTTTCTATATTTCATTTTAATAAAGTTTAATACCAAAGAAAAACCATTGAAGGGACAACTTATCTTAGGGAGCCATCTTCTGGTAAAACTCAGCTATTGCATGAGGCACAGACAGCCCCATTACTCCCTCTATTTCCGATGTTCAAGCATGAGTGCCGATGCTTTTACCACCAAATAGGTATTACTTGTGCAACAGAGGGAGGGATCGACAGACTTGGCAGAGCCCCAGGGTTTGTGTGAGTACAAAAAAATTCTAGTTAAAAATATGAAAAGAAGGGACCCCTAAAATATCCCAATGGAGGCAGTGTATAATCAGTGGCCATAGAATGCTGAGGAGGTTATTTTGGGGGGAGG
Organism: Rhineura floridana; assembly: GCF_030035675.1. Taxonomy (NCBI): domain Eukaryota; kingdom Metazoa; phylum Chordata; class Lepidosauria; order Squamata; family Rhineuridae; genus Rhineura; species Rhineura floridana. Next base: position 31,566,452 of record NC_084495.1, on the reverse strand, counting down.
GACAGTAAATGGGGGGGAGTGGAATGGAATGTAGTATTCTGGAGATCATGGTTAGTTGGCACACTAAAGATGTGAACTCCACACTACAACATTTTGTTGCAGATCTCACTTGCATTTTTTTTATTCCTGCTTAAAAGGAGAACCCACCATGTCTGAAACAAGAGCACAATGTGACATGCAAAGATGCCTTACACACTGAAAAGCAGGGGTAGCCAATATGATGCCCTCCATATGTTGGTGGGCTCCACCTCCCATCAGCCCTAGCCAGCATGGCCAATGGTCAGGGATGACAGCAGATGTAATCCCACAACATCTAGAAGGCACCATGTTGACTGCCCCTGCTGTAAGGATAACCACCATCTACTTTCTTCTGCTATTTAGATACAACATGTTGTCTATGGAGGCATCTGCTTTATACTCTATAGCAGTGGCTTGCATGCTTTTCCCCCACAGACCACTTGAAAATTGCTGATGGTCTTAGTGGACCACTTAAATGATTTATCTGTGAGTTGTGGCAATTGTAATGTGCAGTGCTAGGAGAGGTATGTTTTTTAATTGCATTTTTATTGCTTCGTTTATTCCTTATATTGAATTTTATTGTGTTGTAATTTGCATTCCATAGAATTCAAACTATAATACAATAAAATACAATATAAGAAATCAAAGAAGCAATGAAATACAATTAAAAATAAATACAAATATTTAATACGGACTTGCCGCAGGCCGCCTGAATGATGCTCATGAACCACTGGTGGTCCATGGGCCACAATTTGGGAACCTCCACCCTACAGTTCTCAGATTTCCTTGAGACGTACAAATCCACATGTATAATACAGCCTGGATTTCTCCTGCACAACCTTCATCAAAATAATATACTGCTGCATGAGATCATGCCTGTGCTCTTGTCAACTGACTTAAGTAAACCTTGCTCATCATCATCTCGAAAAGGGCTCCCACGCCTTCTAAGACTTGCCATTCAATTTCTTTATGAAGTAGCTGAAAAGCTAGTCAGTTTATTGCCAACCAGTTTCACTTATCACTGAATTATAGGGTTTCATGATTTCTACAGGGTTTTTTTGTTAACTTGGGAGCTCATTAGGACTGCGTACTTTGACAGAGAAAAGTCATTCCACCAAAGTATTATGCATTGATACAAGCAGCCAATCACTGATAGTACAAACTTATTTAATGAATGGCACACATTTTTAAGATTGCTAGCCTGCCTTCAGTAGGGATGGGGGAGAAATTCATTCAGTTCACATTTAAAGGTGAACACAGTCTTCCTTCAAAATTCAGGCTTCTCTGAATTTTTCAATTCAGTGCCCCAGCCCAGTAATGTGTACAAAAATGTATATATTAGTGATTGTGGACACTGTGATAATGTCCATAAAAATGCATATATTATTGACAATAACATACAAAAATATTGGGTAATATATCAATACCTTGGCACAGTCATTAACCAAAATGGAGACAATAGTCAAGAAATCAGAAGAAGGCTAGGACTAGGGAGGGCAGCTATGAGAGAACTAGAAAAGGTCTTCAAATGTAAAGATGTATCACTGAACACTAAAGTCAGGATCATTCAGACCATGGTATTCCTGATCTCTATGTATGGATGTGAAAGTTGGACAGTGAAAAAAGTGGGTAAGAGAAAAGTCAACTCGTTTGAAATGTGGTATTGGAGGAGAGCTTTGTGGATACATGGACTGCGAAAAAGACCAATAATTGGGTGTTAGAACAAATTAAACCAGAACTATCACTAGAAGCTAAAATGATGAAACTGAGATTATCATACTTTGGATGCATAATGAGAAGACATGATTCACTAGAAAAGACAATAATGCTGGGAAAAACAGAAGGGAGTAGAAAAAGAGGAAGACAAAACAAGCGATGGATTGATTCCATAAAGGAAGCCACAGACCTGAACTTACAAGATCTGAACAGGGTGGTTCATGACAGATGCTGTTGGAGGTCGCTGATTCATACGGTTGCCATAAGTCGAAATTGACTTGAAGGCCAATACAGGCGGGCCCCGCTTATACAGCAGGTTCCGTTCCAGACCCCCGCCGTAAAGCAGAAATCGCCGTAAAGTGGAACCCCACTGATTATAATGGGGTGCGTCGCACAAAAATGCCGCAAAATGCCGCAAAATCTCAAAAATCGGCTTTAAAAAGGGGAATTAAAGCCGCCGCATTAGCAGAACGCCGGGTAGCGAAGCGCCGGGAAGCGGGGCCCTATTGTAACAACAAAGTGAATACATATATATAGATTGCACAATAGGACTGGGGGGGTTGGCATGTAAATTTATTTATTTATTAGATTTATTAGTCGCCCATCTGGCTGGTTGTCCAGCCACTCTGGGCGACGTACAGAATAAAAACATACAAATACATTAAAACATTACAATCTCAAACAGTAGTAATAAATCCTAACCCACCCCAAAAGCCTGTCTGAAGAGCCAGGTCTTCAAGGCCCGGCGGAAGTTCATCACAGCGGGGGCATGGTGGAGATTGTTTGGGAGGGAATTCCACAGAGTGGGGGGCCACAATGGAAAAAGGCCTCTCCCTAGTCCTCACCAGTCTAGCTGTTTTAACTGGTGGAATAGAGAGAAGGCCTTTTGAGGCTGATCTTGTTGTGCGGTAACCTTGATGAAGCTGGAGGTGCTCTTTCAGATAAACTGGGCCGAGACCATGTAGGGTTTTAAAGATCAAAAACACCTTGAATTGGGCCCGGAAAATAACCAGCAACCAGTGCAACTCCTTCAGCGCTGAAGTGATGTGATCTTGCCGGCGGCTGCCTTTGATCAGGCGCACCGCCGCATTCGGAAGTTGCAGCTTCCAGACCGTTTTCAAGGGTAACCCCATGTAGAGTGCATTACAGTAGTCTAACTATAAACTGCTTAGCCTCAGGGTTCGCTAACTCCCCCCCCCATGGACCATTTGAAAATTGCTGTAGGTTTTGGCGGACCACTTAATGATTTTTCTGCCTGTTGTAGCAATTGGAATGCAGTGTGCTAATGCTGTTATTTTTGTATTTTTCTTCTATTTCTTAATCTTTTTTATTGTATGACAATTTAAATTCAAACTCATGCCATGGACCACAGATCAGTTTTGGAACACCTGGCTTAGAGATTTCTGTTAAAATGTGAAGGTATGTACAAGTTGGGGTGTATACCCTAACTTTTGGGGAACTGTAGTTTACCTTTCCAAGCACCTATAACCAACTACAGTTCCCAAAATTCTTTGGGGGAAGTCATGTGCTTAAAATGTTTGCTGTGTACACAGGTCTGAATAAATAAACACTATAAAAATGTCTCCACTTGAAAAAAAACAAAAACCTCTTCATAAATCGTTTAAATTTAATTCAAAAATATATATTTAGATAGACTACACTCCACTTTTCTTCACTGAAGGAAACAATTTATTTCCTGCTTTTCACCCACATATAACTCACCCCACCCAACAAAAAACTGCCCGCCATTTCCTTCGAGAGCGCTTTTTAAAATCCAAGAATCCCCTCCCCCTCAGCGCCATCTCTATCGGGATTGGGGGGGGGGGGTTGTAGGTCCCAAACATTCCATTGGGCAGAGCTGCCGTCGTAAAGGAGTCGTGAAGGAAGGAGGAGCAAATGGCCGAGCGACCGGGCCGTTGAAGAACGGCGCGTGCGCGAGAGAATGAAAATGTGTAGGGGGGGACACACGCCTGCGCGTGAGCTTCTTTCCCCTCCCCGATTCTCGTTTTGTTGCGCGAGACCACAATTCGTTCGCCGTTGGCCGCTTAAAAAGAAAGAAGAAGAAAAAAAGAAAAGTCGAGGTTTCGGCGCTCGGAAGCTCTCGCGTGACTACCAGAGAAGGCTTGAGCGAGACACACAAACACACACTCACAGAGCGCGTTAGTGCGCAGGCGCACGCGCGCGCCTTTCCCTCCTCTTCCCTCTTTTCTCCAACCCCTCCCGCACCCATTCGCTGCCTTCCCTCCTCCTCATCCGCCGCCGCCGCCGCCGCCTTTGGGGCCCCGCCGCATCACGTGACGGCGCCAGGTTTTTAATGTTTACATTCGAAGCGGGCGGCCCGCGGCGGCGCCCCTCCCCCGCTCCCCGCCTCAGTCTCCTCAGCGGCCGCCACCAACACCGCCACGACCTCCTCCACCGCCACGACCTCCTCCTCCGCCACCCGGTGACCGTTTCGCTTTCATTTCCGGGCGGCAACAACTACCACCACCACAACGACGCCGACGGGCCTCCGTGAGAAGGAGCCGCCGCCGCTGCTGCTGCTTCTCAGCCTGAAACACCGCCGCGGCTGCTACAGCCGCCGCCTCCACACGCCTGTAAGGGAAACGGAAGGAGGCCACAAGAAAGGGAGCCGGGCGGTGGGCCGAGGGCCCTGCTGCCCCTCCGCCTCGTCCGGCTGCCCTATCGCCGTTGCCGACGCCGCCGACATGGAGGAGCTGGTGGTGGAGGTGCGAGGCTCCAACGGGGCCTTCTACAAGGTAACGGGATGCCGACGCTCCGGCCGCGCCTCGGAGAGCGGGGCGGCGGCGGCTCCTCTCCCGTCTCTCTTTTTCTGGTGCCTCAGGCCCCTGGAACGCCGCTGGGCCTGACTGGGAAGCCAGCCCCGTCCCCTCCACTTTTTACACACACAGAGACACACTCAGGTCTGGGAAGGGGATGGAGGAGGGGGACAGGAGTCGCCACAAAGAAGAGGTGCCTAGGTTTTAAGAGGAAACGCCGCCTGCCTCGCTTGTAATTCGTTCACTCCTCATCGCCGTCCATAGTGATGTGCAAAGCCCCTGCTGCACCCCTGCAGATAACGGGGCTGGGTGTGGATGGAATGGTTTTTTAAAAAAGAGGCCTGGCCTAGGGTGGTGGATGAGGAAGGGGTGGAGGGCAGAAGAAGAGACAAGTTAGTCGCAGGCGGCATGTTTGGGAATACCAGATGCTGGGCATCGTAGGAGGGTGCTGAGGTCCTGCTTGTGGGCTTCCCCGTTAGGTGCTCTGGTTGCATGCTGGATTTAGATGGCCCACTGGCCTGCTACAGCAGGTTCTTCTTACGTTCGTCGATTTATGGGGTGGCTGACTGGAGGAGACAAGGGGGAAATTGTGGGGAAAGAATTGATCGTGAGTGCGTGTGTATGTCTCTACCCACTCTGCCTGGCTGTTATGTCTCACAGGTATACAGCATCCCTTCGCTGTTGGGTTTGTGCATGCGTGTTATATGCATGTACTATGTTATGTGTACTGGCTATTAGATACTAATGGATGCACTTTTTTTCTGTACACACACATCACGTTGTAGGAGGCAGGTCTCTTGGAACAGGCTGTGGGGGGAGGAAATGCTGACTTGGGCAGTTAATGGGATTTGGGTGGGGGGCAGAAGTTTATGGGGTGACTGACTGGAGGAGGAAGGGGGAATTGGTGGGGAAGGATTGATTTTGGGAGATGAGGGAGTTGTGTGTATTTACACCCACTCTCTGGCTATATCTATGTAAATGCACACAACCCTTTCCCTGTTGGTGTGTGTTACCTGTCTGTGTATACTCTGCAGATACACACACTATGCATGCACATACACAAGATGTGGGACTCTTGGAAGAGGTTGGGGATGGAGAAAATATTGAATTGGGCAATTGCTAATGGGACTGGGATGGGGAAGCCTGGTTTTGACTAAAGGGTTTATGAGGTGAGTGGGTCGGAGTTTAGTAGTGGCAGAGAGTTTCTTTTCTTAGGTTATCAAGGTGAGCATCCAGAGAGTCTTAAAGGGTTATTACTTTCTTTGAAAGGTGAAGAACAAAATCTGGAGAGGGGCAGGACTAACTTTTAAAAAGAGCGAAGTGAAAGGGAAGGGTTGCTGGAGACACTAAATTGAATGGGGGGATCCTAGCAAGTGGAGTAGATAGTGTGTAGCCTTCAGTGGTGAGACAGTCTTTTTTTTGTTGCAGCAAAGTGCATCCAAAATTGGTAAGAGTTGGGCTCTTTTAAAATGGGTCACCATGAGCACATGAATTGCATAGCATAATAACTTTCTGCTACTGGGTTTCAGTTCCCAGGTCCTCTTTCTGGTGGTTTTATATGTTTGCTTTCACAAAATATTCACAGCAACAATATTCAGGTATTTTCCTTCTTAGTTTTGGCCATATTTTGAAATCAAAGATCTGTGGTATATTCCTTGTGATGCAGCCACTATCTTATTGGAATATTGGACTTGCTGCATTTTATAGGGGAGGAACTGGCTTAATGGTGAAATGGACACATGAACAATCATTTATTGTGAATTAATGAATATATAATTTAAAGACAATTCAGTAGTGTCTTGATTAATCTTCTGAACCTTAGTTTGCTTGAGAAAAAAAAATAGACATATTGTGGTGTCTAGTACCCCAACTTTCAAGCTGCTAAACTTACTTAGATTCTCAGAAGACAGAGGTGGAGTGCTTAAAATAGTTTGCCACTATTAGAGTTGATAGTTTTTATGAAAAATAGAAGGTAGCTTTTAAGGTTATAGTTTTGTACTAGTAGATGTTTGGGCATCGCAGCTTGTAGCAACTGTGTAGCTTCTTTTGGTTTCAAGCTTTGACCAAAAGACTTATTAGCCACTCAAATGATCTCTTGGCTTGACTAAAACGAATTAAACAGGCCAGACCTAACCAGTAGCTCTAATAGAAGCTGCTTGCCATAAATGCCTGATGGGATTTTCCATCTGAAGGATGTAGAAGAAACAAGAAATAACTCAGGAGTTAATTTTTGCAGAAATTAGCTACTTGATATTTCCAAACAAGACAACTGTTTCCAAACATTAAGGCTAATGTTAGTGTCTAAGCAAGGCAGCTGACAGCTATCCCTGGAAGTTGCTGATACAGTTTATTTCATGTGATGAAATTAGCCCGAGTTTCTGTCTTGTAGAAAAGCTAGCTTGATTCCACTTCATATTTCTAATAGTCTTTGATGCATTAATATGTGGAAGTAGATCCAATTTATTTCATTGGATGCTTAACTTCAAAGTGAGCATATTTAGCGTCAGGACTTTAAAGAGCTACCTATTTTTTGCTGCATGCAGTGTGGTATAAGTTCCATTTTCAAGTAATCTGTACTTTAAAGGGCTTGGGAAAGACAATTTGAAGTTCAAGGTGCCTGAACAGAAAAAGGTACTTTTTCAGTAATAAAAACTGGCAAAAATTAAAATTGTGACTAGTGAGAGAGAAATGAGAGACTGTTGGTAGACAAGGGGATCAAAAGGACAAAATATATGATCTATACTAGTTTGAGAGTTTATAATCTTCTCTCTTCCCACCAATTCTCTAAATGGGCATGTTTTCAATTTATATTATATGTATATGTTTGTTTATGTTCTTGAGCTGCAATATCTACCATTAAATTGATTTGACTTTCTGTATCCTGGAGCAATCAGCAGGTTAATCTTGTATGATTTATCATGATTTACCGCTTCTAAGGGGGGTACTTTAGAAGCTGTTTGCCCATACTGTAGCTCCCAGACAGATTTTACATTATTTTCATCAAATCAGTGTTTAAACCCAAAGACAATAATCATTTCACTGAAGCACACACACTGTCATTCTCAGTTCCCAATATAGCAATCGCTCTAATACTTTTTAGGGTAAATTTTGTTGGGGTACAGTTTCAAAGCTTATTTTTCTAATCAGTTGATCTTTGCTAAAAGGAGTATGTTTGAATTTAGGTAATGTTTTTTCACTATGGACATAGTGATTCTTAATTCTTTTCTATTTCAGGGCCACTAATGGAGGCTTTTTTTTCTGTATGGGAGGGCATATGCAAATATTACAAATTACAGTTAAAGAGTTATATTTGTTCTGTGACTGTAATGCAGGGAAGCAGCCTGCATTAATAGAGAAAATTACATACTCACTTTCTTCCATGTGGAACTGTTGAGTGTTATCTAATGCTAGTCCTACTCGGAGTGGACCCATTGAAATTAATAGCTGTGACAGGCAGAGTAATCCAACTCAGGGGAAGCCAACATAAGGGGTGCCAACGCAAGAGAAGCCAGCGTAAAATTCTGCTCATCCAGTTGTCGTTCAGGATCCTCTGGGTTGACTGCTGGCTCAGCCGGGAGCTGTGTACAGGGACCAGAAAGTAAAAGCCTGCTGTCCCAAATACGCCTACCAGGGAGTGAGCCCTCTCCATTGACTTTTATTATATTTATTTTCTTAGAACAGCCTTTTCCCCCAGCCTGAATTGGGACATGCAGGAGTACTCTGAACACAAGTTGGATCTGGCCTATATCCCCTCACCTGGGCCACTCTCCTGACAAGCCCCAACATGTCCCCCAGAACGCCCCTTTTTTGGGACTTCACTTATGCCAGTCTTGGCTGAGCCAGGCTGAGGGACTTATGCTGGTGTAGCCTGGCTGAGCCAGGGTGCAGCTAACTCAGCTGGAGAGCCACTTCATCCAGCTCCCCTCAACCTGGCCTAAATGCGAGTTGGATTGTGCCCATAGATCCATTAATTGGATTCCACCCTTTGTTTTCTGGATGTTTGAGTAAAGATGATCTGCAGTGGCTGGGCAGTAGCTTCACAAGAAGAAAAACTTTAAACAAAGTTTTTTGCTTTAATATATCAGTAATAGCATGATGCTTTCCCTGCCTACCTTTTGCTATCCTGTATTTTCCCTTTTCTTCTTCCATGTACGGTGCCTTGCAAAAGTAGTCAGACCCCTGACCAGTGCTCTCATATTACTGAATTACAAATGGTACATTGTAATTTCATTCTGTATGATATTTTATTATGAAACACTAAAATTCAAAATCATTTATTGTAAGCTGACATTGGTTTTATGTTGGGAAATGTTTGTAAGAAACATAAAAAACTGGAACATGTTGTTTGCATAAGTATTCAACCCCTATGTTGTGAAAGCTCCCAGTTTACTCAGATGAAAGAAATTGCCCTGTCCAAGACACAGTTACCTTACCATTGACCTCCACCTGTGAACCATTAAAGTTGCTATCACATTGTCAGGAGAAAAACCCTACTGTTGAAGGATCATTGGTCAGGCAATGGTTCTGAAGGAACATGAAGACCAAAGAGCATTCTACAGAAGTGAGAGATAATGCAATACAATGCATAGATTAGGAAAAGGGTACCAACTGATATCTAAGTGTTTGGATATCCCAGTGAGCACAGTTGGATCAATAATCAGGAAGTGGAACCTGCATCACACCACCCAGGCACTGCCAAGAAAAGGCCATCACTCAAAACTGTTAGAATTGCTTTTAATGTTTTCTTTAATAATATGTTTTAACCCTTTTTTTGTTTTTAAAGCTTTTTTAAAATGTTTTTAACGTTTTGTTTTAATGTATTTTAAGGTCTTTTTATGATGTTTTAAAGTGTTTTTAGCGTTTCTGTTTGCCGCCCTGGGCTCCTGCTGGAAGGAAGGGCGAGGTATAAATCAAATAATAAATACATAAAACTCCGTGCTCAAACAAGGAGACTTGTGAGAGAAGCCACAGAGAGGCCAACAATCACTTTGAAGGAGCTACAGAGTTCAGTGGCTGGGAGTGGAGTCATGGTGTACCAGTCAACCATATCAAGAGCTCTGCATAACACTGGCCTGTATGGGAAGGTGGCAAGAAAGAAGCTGTTACTCAAAAAGTACCCTCTGAAAGCACGTCTGAAGTTTGCCAGAAAGCATGAGAGTGCCGTTGCTGTGATGTGGGAAAAGGTTTTGTAGTCAGATGATACCAAGATAGAGCTTTTCGGCCAAAACTCAAAGCACTATGTGTGGCGCAAACTTAACACTGCCCATGCCTCAAGACACACCATCCCTACAGTGAAGTGTGGTGGCAGCAACATGCTGTGGGGATGCTTCCCATCAGCAAGGACTGGGCATCTTGTTAAAATTGAAGGAAGAATGGATGGAGCAAAATACAGGGAAATACTCTTAAGAGAACCTGCTTCAGTCCACTAAAAAACTGAGGCTTGGGAGGAAATTCACTCTTTCAGCAGGACAATGATCCCAAACACAAGGCCAAAGCAACATTGGAGTGGCTCAAGAACAAAAAAGTGAATGTCCTACAGTGGCCCAGTCAAAGCCCTGATCTCAATTCCGTTGAGAATCTGTGTCTCTCTTTGAAAATTGCAATCCACAAGCAATGTCCAACCAACCTGAATGACATGGAGTGAATCTGCCATGGAGAAAGGGCCAAAATCGCTCCAACACTGTGTCCAAAGCAGGTACATACCTACCCCAAAAGACTTAAAACTGTTATTGCAGCGAAAGGTGGCTCTACCCAATATTAATGCGTGGGGGTTGAATACTTATGCAAGCAACATGTTTCAGTTTTTATGTTTCTTACAAACATTTCCCAATATAAAACCAATGTCACCTTACAATAATTGATTTTGAGTTTGTGTTTCAAAATAAAATTTTGTAGAGAATGAAATTACAGTGTACCATTTGTAATTCAGTAATATGAGAGCATTGGTCAGGGATCTGATTACTTTTGCAAGGCACTGTATGTTTTATGCACACAACCCATCTTAGGGCTTCTTCTAAGATGCTTATGGTGTACATAAATTCTTGGCATAGTCAAGAACCTACTATATTATGTCAGTTTGGTGCAGTTAGAAAGAGTGCTCTGAGTTTCAGTATTGTACCATTAAGATAAGTCTTTGTAATTAAATAATATCTTAATAATACCTTTTGTAAAGTGTTCCTTTTCTTTTGCAGGCTTTTGTGAAGGATGTGCATGAAGATTCAATAACTGTTGCATTTGAAAATAAGTACGTATGGCCTTGATACTGACTTGTATAGTAGAAGATGAACTTACAAATTAAATATATAATCTAGAAATATAGTAATATTGGGGTAAGCTAGCATTTAGAGTTTGATATTGATGTTTCTCTTGAGCCGTGCAGTTACTTATGCAGATGGTTGCCTGCTTGTGCTAGTATTTTCTTTGGAACTTGAAGGCACTTGGTCAGGGGCGGTGTTTGTGGCAAATGCATGAAGGCATTTCTCACAGGCATATCCTAGACATTAAACTTATGGGGGGGAAACTTGAGCTGTTATACCCATAAGCAGCTCTTCCCCTTTAGAGCCACAGCTCAAGAGTTCTGTGCATAAAGATCGCTATGTAGGTTGCCTTTTGGATATTTACTCCAGGAGGGAGGCAAGATGTCCTAATGCTATAGAATAGTTTATAACCTGAAGAATTCCTGAGAAGTTTCATAGATGGAGACAGACTTAAACAAGCACCATGTCTGTTGAAATTTTAATCCATTTCATCATAACTGTATACTAAATTTTGTTTCTTAAATTATTAAAATACCAATGCAATGAATTTGCCTTTGGTGGATGAATTACACTAATGTAAAGATTATTGTGTATACCGCTTAGAGAGTTTTATAATTAAGCAGTCTATAAATCTTTCTCTCAGAGGAAAGCAGTGGTAAACCACCCCTGAATACCACTTACCATGAACACCCTATTCATAGGGTCGCCATAAGTCGGAATTGACTTGAAGGCAGTCCATTTCCATAAATCTTTCTAACTAAAATAAATCCAAATTGCAGCTTCAGTTACTCCTTCGAAAAGCTACTCATTGAACATTAAAAAAAGTTGTGTTTACTTGTCTGTAGTGAGTATTTCTTTCTTGTTCCAAGTGTGGATGTCATGCGGTTCACATATCTGAACTCACTGATCCAGTTTGCATATTGTGGTAAATCATGGTTTACCATGAACCTACCTTTCTTGTCGTTTGTCTCCTCTCTGCTAGACTGTGGAGAAAACAAACCACAGTCCCTGCTTCATACAACTAAACCAGAGATTGTGGGTGCTTTCCTGCGTGGGTTTGCAGGGAGGGGACAAACAACTGAAAGGAGCAATCCAATCCCAGTAACTCATTAACTGGTTTACTGTGACATGCAAATGAGCAGAGTTTGGAAAAGTTACTTTTTTGAACTACAACTCCCATCAGCCCTATCCAGTGGCCATGCTGGCTGAGGCTGATGGGAGTTGTAGTTCAAAAAAGTAACTTTTCCAAGCTCTGCAAATGAGTCCTCTGAAAGTGTTCTATCTTGACCTCTTATATGAAAGAGTGCAAAACTCTTAATAGGAGTGTGCATTATTGAAATCAGTTAAACTTGCTTGAGATACAGTTAGGGCAGGGCACTCATATTCTTCCTCTAACACTCATTACTTTTAGTAACATACTATAATGCTTTTTGCATTATCTCTTAAAATGATTGTTCAACATTCTCATGTTTTTTGTATAATTATTGCAAACCTGGAAGTGTTCTGAGCCACCTAAATCAGGATATATTTTGTGACAAAGAATTAAGTTACCATGATTATTAATGGAAAATGTAATTATTCAGAAACCTATTTTTTTTTATTTTGAGGACTTTGTATTGGGGCTATTCATTGCAATATGCTTGATTTTTAAATAAGAATTTATGTTCTTGAAATAGTGCTTCAGATGGCAATATACTGCTCTATCATTGATTCCCCTTCCGTTGGAGTTAGTTCAAGAATCCATTGTGCTATGACTGTTACTCCTATATCTTGAAAGGGGGATTGTGGGATTTGCACACTTTAAGGCATTTTAAATCTCCAGTGCACAATTCATTAGTCATTTGTATTAAATTGAGAGGGCCACGCTGCTACATTTGAAACACATGTTACATTAGGCATAATCCAAATGGAGAATGTTAGGTTCTTCCTCTGTTTCAAAGGAGTTTTTCACTTACTGACAAAATGCAATTAAGCCATGCCAGAAACATCAGAGCTCTTATCAAGTGGGTAGTGAGAAAACTTCTGATATCTCCTCCACCAATCTCCACCTGTTACCCTACTTCTCTCTCCACCACATCAGATTCTTCGTCTTTTAACTCTTATTTTCTGGCACCTTTTTTGTTCCCCAACTGTAATGACTTCAGCACCCCAGATATCTCGCACTTTCTTTACATGCTATAGCAAGCTCTCTTCCCTGAACTCAAAATCTAGTCAAAGGAGAAGTAATGCCAGCATGGTGATGCAATCATTCTTCTGTCTTTGATATTCTTGGACTTGTGTGGATTATACAAAGAATGTAAAAAAATATTATTTGGAAGTCTTCTGGGGCCTACAAATAGGGAATAGACTACAGCTGGCCCACAGGCCTAATGTTGTGTGGGTTTTCATTTAATTCTTAGTGAAAGACAAAGAGGATTAATCTGGGACCAATGAATAAAACTGCTTTCAGTTAATTTTTAAAGAAGCCTTCTATTGACTATTTCAGAATTATGAAGATATCTTGCCCTCATTGCCCACTCTTTCCAAGTTAGTACATATAATCATTTATTACTCTTTATTTTGAGTTTGTTCAGCTTTTTCCAGCTCACAGGGTTAGGTCTTAGGTAAGTAATCACTGGCCACCCATCTTTAATGAAGTGGTATATTTTCTATCTCACTTGGTTCAGTTACTTTTTAATAGCCTAGGTGGTTGTTGTGTGTTTCAGCTGGCAGCCAGAGAGACAGATTCCATTCCATGATGTTAGGTTTCCTCCACCTGCTGGGTACAATAAAGATATAAATGAAAGTGATGAAGTTGAGGTAAGTACTGTTTTAATCCATGTGTTCAAGTGAGGGAAAACATTAATAAAGATAACTTTTAAGGTGAAAATAGCTATTTTAAAGCATTTTGGGCCACATTTTTAGGCAATGTGTCCAAAGTACATTACAACCATAACAAACAATGCAAAAATTTAAAACAAACTCCTCCAATTTCCTTATAATAATAAGAGAGCCAGGAAAACTAGCCAGAGTCAAACCAATAAGCATCACTCATGGAAGACCAGTTGAAAAATGTTGGTCTTTGGAAACCCCTGCAGTGTAAACCTGAAGGAAGGAATTTCCAAAGCTGTAAGGGCACCATAAACAGAGCCCATGTGGCCACCCACCTTACTAACCAAGGTGGGGTAGATCACACCAGAAAGGCCTCCGGATCAGATCTCAGTGTATTGGCAGGATGTTGCAAGTGCATACAGTCCAAACAGTACTTTCAATACTATCTTGCTGATTTTTCCTAAGAATTCTCATTTTTCTGAGTATGCTTGGAATCTTATGTTGAGAATCTTTATGCACTTACTAGTTAAGCACTGATGGAATGTGCAGGATGAGAAATAGTGCATTTGGATTCCAGAAGCACCAAGGATATTGTTTTTAGCAAAAATGTAATTCTTAAGTCTTCCCCAAGCCCCTTTTTGTCATCTGGGGCTTAATTTGTAAAACACTTCTTTTTAAGAGAAACAGATAGCCTACCAATATGAGGCAATTTAGAAATAAGACTGTAAAAAGGTATAAAATGTTATTTAGTTAAATAACCTTTGTATTTAATTTGTATGTTTGTATTAGTATGCTGCCAGAGCTTTCTGTGGCTGTATTGGGGGTGGTTTTATTATTATTATTTAACAATGTTATAAGTCTCTTGGAGACCTTCAGTTAACAAGCGTCTTAATACATCTAATTAACATATTTTATTATAATTAACATAGTAAATCTACGTTTAGTTACCTTCCACAACTACAATAAAAAGGTGTAAATAGGAGTGTGATCCATCATTTCTTTACCTGTCAGATCATTTGCTGTTGCCTGGAACTCTTCCTAACTGTGGCTTCATTTCCACATGCAGCATGTGCTGAGAGCTTCTCAGAGATATGTTATAATGCTTCCTTATGTGAAGTTGCTGCTGCTTTCACTGCAGCAGAAGCCTGGGCGACTAAATTATGTGTAGCGGAGATTGTTGCACATCTCACCTTGCAGCATCCAGCAATTTGTTCTTCAACCTCTAGAATGTGACTTTAATCAGAGAGTAGCTTTCATGCCAAGGACCCGGAGCAATGATGTGGGTTTACTAGAAAATTTTGAATTGGAAAGTTTTTCATTGACTTAATTGTTTTGGCTCTAATTTAGCATGCTATCCTGCCTTGTGTTTAGTAAACAGTTGCAAACATGCCATGTTTTCATGTTCTATAAATATTTCAAGCATTTTCCCAGTCACCAAAATTTATTTGGGCTGCAATAAAGCACACAGTGTGGTTTAAATGTTATATTCAAGCAAATTCAAAGCTGTACATAAAAATGCCCGACAGCATGATCATCTACATGTCTAATTAGAAGTTTATCCAGTTGAGCTGAGTTGTTCCATGTAATTGGTTATAATTTCAGCTTTAGTTTTACTCAGACAAATGCACATTCTGCCAATATGTTCAATAAATGTGCCTGGGGGTAGAAGGGTTGTGCCTACTGACCCTGTTCCCCAACTTCCATGCATTCAACTGAAGGTGAGAACCTACACTATGCACAGCTGAGATCCTTGGTACAAACCCTTTATGCTTATAGTTGTACATGCTTAGAGCCATTCTCAGCTCCTACTACCACAGTCCTGTGCCCCTGATTTCCACATTGCTGTTAACGTGCTTTGCAACCAACATGAGTTGATCCAGAATCTGTTCACTGGATGGGCAGATGATATTGCCCAGATCAAAAAGGTCCTTTTAGAGTGCAAGGAGCTCCTAACAACCTTAATAGATCTGATGCTGCACCACTCAAAAATGGGCTGTAACTCTAAAAGCAGCAAACTCTATTCACTAGCTGCTGAAAAAGGATCTTATCAACCCATGTTGACTTTTCAGCAAATGAGTTCCCTACTCCAGTGTTAACACCCCGGACCATTGAGTAAAATCCCTGACAACAGGAAGTAAGGATAAATCTACTGAAGACTTTCCTCTTTCAACAAGTCTTTTAAGTAGACACCTTATCCCAGTCTAGGTCTGTGTTGGAATTGCTTTTTAAGATGCTTTTAAAGCTTTTTTTTTTAAAGATGTTTTGAAATATGTTTTGTTCTGTTTTTTTTAAAGATATTTTGTTTTAATATATTTTAAAGTGTTTATGATGTTTTAGAGTGTATTTACTGTTTTGTTTGCCGCCCTAGGCTCCTACTGGGAGGAAGGGAGGGATATAAATTTAATAAATAAATAAATGCAAGAAGCAAGGTTTCTGAAATAAACACCTGAAAGAGTTCAGTAACAGTAGCTTTGGCGTTTGAGAAGACCTTTTACATCGAATGTATCAGAATGGTTCTGGTTCTAGGGTGCAGATAAATAATATGAAGGTCTTTTTAACTCTTAATTTTAATATAGTGGGGGCATTATTATTGTGGAATGCTGCTTCTCCACTAGGTGACAATGTCCTTGCGTAACGATACAATGTTCTACACTATGATTTTGTTTAGGTTTATTCCAGAGCTAATGAAAAGGAACCATGTTGCTGGTGGCTGGCTAAAGTCAGAATGATAAAGGGTGAGGTAGGAATATATATATTTTAATATTCTGGCATTAGCATGTTGCGTGAAGTTTCTGGATTTTAAGTTCTTGTAGGTCTTCTTTCAAGTACTCCCCATTTATTGGACATCTTTAAATAGTCTTAAGTTTAAATACATGTTGTTGTAGCTTCTCCCAAAAGTAAATAGAACTGCCCTTTCATAAATTAGAGTGCAATCTTAGCATACATTACTTCTCAGTTTAACAATGTCTTAGACAATTTTGTTCTTTTTATTAGTTTTATGTAATAGAATATGCAGCCTGTGATGCTACCTACAATGAAATTGTAACAATTGAGCGTCTAAGATCTGTGAATCCCAACAAACCCGCAACAAAGGATACATTTCATAAGATCAAACTTGATGTGCCAGAAGATTTAAGGCAAATGTGAGTATAGAGGTCTTTTATAAAAAGTTCTAATCAAGGCTAGGACTGGGGAGGGCAGCTGTGAGAGAACTAGAAAAGGTCCTCAAATATAAAGATGTATCACTGAACACTAAAGTCAGGATCATTCAGACCATGGTATTCCCGATCTCTATGTATGGATGTGAAAGTTGGACAGTGAAAAAAGCTGATAAGAGAAAAATCAACTCATTTGAAATGTGGTGTTGGAGAAGAGCTTTGTGGATACCATGGACTGCAAAAAAGACCAATAATTGGGTGTTAGAACAAATTAAACCAGAACTATCACTAGAAGCCAAAATGATGAAACTGAGGTTATCATACTTTGGACACATCATGAGAAGACATGATTCATTAGAAAAGATGATAATGCTGGGGAAAACAGAAGGAAGTAGAAAAACAGGAAGGCCAAACAAGAGATGGATTGATTTGATAAAGAAAGCCACAGACCTGAACTTTCAAGATCTGAACAGGGTGGTTTATGACAGATGCTCTTGCAGGTCACTGATTCATAGGGTCGCCATAAGTCATAGTTGACTTGGAGGCACATAACAACAACAACAAATACATAATCCTTGTATTGCATTATAGCGTTTCAGTATTTTCCAGCAGAGCATGCATAACCTGTTCACCTGTTTATAAATTGTTGCAACTGAAGTGGTTTGCGAAAGTCCTGAAAGGCGTTGGGCATAGCAACATGACATTTAATTAAAATATTTTATTTATAGCAAGGTAACTATGAATGGGAACAGTTAAGATATTAAATTGTTTCTGCCACTATTTAATTGCCTATTTATGCATGAACCAGGTAATGAACCAACTGGTTAAACCAAATGAAAGTATGTAAGCATAAATCCAGCTTCCAGTGAAAGCTTGTGAATTATTTCAGCGTTGGTCATTTTGAAAGGCGTCACATTGCAGCCTGTGTGAACATGACTTTGAGCTCTTTTTTCTAGACTATGTGATGTTTCATTGTTTACAATGAGGTTGGTCAGGTGAGAAATACAGCAGAGCTCTTGAATGGCTCCTATGTTTCCCTGTTCCGTAGTACAGTACATATTAAATGATAATGCAGTTTTGTGATTGCTTTACAATAATAAGATTTCGTTAAATGCACATCTAAAAGTACATGTTACAATTGATTGAATATTGGTTAAATAAACACTTCTGAAATGTTTTAACTTTGTGTTTTAGGTGTGCTAAAGAATCTGCACACAAGGACTTCAAAAAGGCAGTTGGGGCATTTTCAGTAACGTATGATTCTGAAGCTCATCAGCTCATAATTTTGGTAAGTATTTCTGCTTTTGGGATGTATTCAAACTGTCTTACAATGCAGGTGATATTGATTAAAGATCTCTTGTCTTCCCTGCCATTCCTTAGTCTATCAATGAGGTAACAACAAAACGTGCAAATATGCTCATTGATATGCACTTTCGAAGTCTTCGCACCAAGTTATCATTGATAATGAGAAATGAAGAAGCAAGCAAACAATTAGAGGTCTGTATCTGTTTTCCCGTATCTGAAAAACTGTACTAAATCTCTAGTAATGTTGTATTTGTTCTACTGATCATCTCAGTGGGGTGGTTTTTTGGTTAAATTGTTATTTCTCTATCGCTACAAAGAAATGATCCACGATAAAAATGTTAAGAAAATGATTCTGAAAACAATTCAAGTATATTATTCATTTAGCTTATTAGCCTACTCTATCCCAAAACTTCATATCTAACTCGCTGTTAACAGTAGCCCTTGAGCTAGGTCACTATAGTTTCCATTTTACAGATTGGAAAGTGAAATTGGTTCACTTGCCCAAGAATAACCATTGAGTCCATATAATTTGAACCCAGGTCAACATTTGTGATGATGAATACCCTAAAATGCTAACAAATTATGTGCATGTAATGGTTTTGCTAGCTTAACTGATTTTATTTGGTACTTTTAAAATGCTCACTGCAGCTGCTGTCTTGTGATGGGTTTCTTTGTGTACTTTGAACTTCCTTAAAGTTTCAGTTCTAACCAAGAATGTATTTTTCCACAGAGCTCAAGGCAGCTTGCTTCACGATTTCATGAACAGTTCATTGTACGTGAAGATTTGATGGGTCTGGCCATTGGCACTCACGGTGCTAATATTCAGCAAGCCAGGAAAGTACCAGGTGTGACAGCTATAGATCTTGATGAAGACACTTGTACATTCCATATTTATGGGGAGGTGAGTTGCATCTGAAGTACTGTTTTTTCACAAAGCTCCAATTCTAAGATACTGTACTACAGCTGTTTTAATTACATTTCGTATAGGATCAGGATGCAGTGAAGAAGGCAAGAAGTTACCTTGAATTTGCTGAAGATGTCATTCAAGTCCCAAGAAACTTAGTAGGTATGTCAGTTTGGGCTATGATTTTGAAGCTAAATCAGTATTCTTCTTTCTTAAAAAGAGTAAAGAGCTACTTGAAAGCTTAGATAATCTATTTTTTTAATTTAGGTTTTATGATAAATGTGTTTTGGGTTAAGATAAAAACCTGGCATTAAATTCTTTTAAAACTCTATGTTTACTGTCTTCAAACTGAATGGTGACTATGTATCAAACCGATTTAAGTTAAAACATACTTTTCTGTGCAAAAACAGGATTTTTCCTGGCTTCTGAGATTAGACATTGCAAATGACAGAGCAAGCAATGTCTTTTATCTGTTACCTGTGGGTCTCTTGCTGGATCCAGGGACTAGCAAGCTATCACAGGCACTAGATCAAGGAGATGCTATCCTGTGTATCTCCAGGATCATCCTTCAAGCCCACATGGATGATCTTGTGTTGCTGTTTTCTGTCCTTCGGCTACCTGAGTTCTGCAGCTTGTTCATTTCTCAAGTTATGAATACTTGACTTGGTAACTAAACAGCATGATATTTACTTTCCATCTCTTTGAGAGTGACTATTTTGTCCATTGACTGCTAGTCCTTGCTTATCAGTCTTTTTTCTATGTTGTTTCTTGCATGTTTACAAAAAACTATTTGAATCAAGAAAAAAGGAAAGGAAAGTTATATGAAATAATGGTTACAAGTTAAGTAGTTAAATGAAGTCCAAAACTTCACATATATTTATACATCTTTTCTAACCTCATGTTAACAAAGAAAAATAATTATCATAATTAATCTCTGTGGGATTCATATTTCAAATCATTATGTAACTACATCTGCTAATTTTCTAATGTTCCCCATGACTATATTGGGTTGAGTAGAACATACGACTGAACTCCATCCTGAGTTTTATTAATCCAGTATGCAATAAATAAAGAGCATTTCCCTCAGGAAACATGTTGCTGGCATGCAAAGTCACTAAATCAACATGTGGCTGAAACTTCCAAATGGTTGCTGAGAGACATTTCTCTCTTGCTGATGTTGATGCTGACCTTCCTCTTTCAACAAGCCTTTTAAGTAGAGACCTTATCCCAGTCTGCATCTGTGTTGGAATTGCTTTTTAAGATGTTTTTAAAGCTTTTTTTAAAAAAGATGTTTTGAAAGGTGTTTTGTTTTAATATATTTTAATGCCTGTTTTTATTACGTTTTATAGTGTGTTTAGTGTTTCTGTTTGCCACCTTAGGTTCTGACTGGGAGGAAGGGCGGGATATCAATTTAATAAATAGTAATAATAATGTTTCTACTTATCTGAGAGGAATTCTAAAGACTAGATATTCTGTACGTTTCTTTCTAGGAAAAGTTATAGGAAAAAATGGAAAACTCATTCAAGAGATCGTGGATAAATCTGGTGTTGTGAGAGTGAGAATTGAGGCTGAAAATGATAAAAATATTCCACAAGAGGAGGTATGTGAAGTAAATGGAACTTGTCTTATATGTTGTTCGCATATTTTTTCCTGCTAAATATGGTTTTCCTGAGCACTGTATATTTTTGTTCTAAAACCTCTACTTACAGGTTCTAAGTTATTGTTCTTGGGCTTTTTGTAATGCTGGCTCAATATGTGCCTTCTATTTAAATAAGTACTATGCTTAATCTTCCTCTATTTCAAGGATAATAATTTATAATGCTGAAGTGTACCATTTGGTACCCTCATTCTTCTTAATCTAGAGAAGTAGGTCACTATTCCTATTTTAGAGACAGAGAACTCTTAGTCAGGGAGAGGGAAGCACCCTAAGCAAAACCTTGGGCAGCGGTAGAATTTAAATTCAGATCCAAGTTCCACCACTAGTGACTGGAACATATTGCATAATACTGTTGAAAGCGGAAAGCTTTACTTCATTGCATTTGGGAAATATATATCCTGTATATTAATAGTGAGTTTATTCTCCCAAGTGTGGATCCTTATTTTGGCAACATAAATATCCAGACTTGGAGAATGGGTTCACCAGGCACATACAAGAAGGTATCACTCAAAACCTTCAACTGGTCCAAAATGCAGCAGCCAGATTACTTACTGGGGTTGCTTTTAGAACTCATATAAACCCTGTTCTAAAACAGTTGCATTGGTTGCCAATTTGTTTCCGGGCCCAATTCAAGATACTCGCGTAACTGTTTAAAGCTCAAAATGACTTAGGCCCCCCAATATCTCAGATACCATCTCCTTCCCTACAGGCCTCTTGGGTGTTAAGATCAGCAGAGGGAGCCTCTGCTATGCTTTTAGCATTCACCAACAACTGTATAGCGAAGGTCCAAGGCACACATATGTAGCGAGGGAATTCCACATTTAGGAGCTGCCACAGAGAAAGCCCTCTCTCAGGCTACCATTCCCCAAACTTCTCAGGGGGGCGGAATCCTTATTTTGCTTTCATAAGTATTCATTCTTGGAGAATGAGTTCACCACTAGGTATCACTCGGAACCTTCAGCTGGAAGTTTGGGGGATGGTAACCTTTGCGGCAGCTTGTAAGTTGTGGAAATTTCTCCCTACAGAAGTGCATCTGGCACTTTCGCTGTACAGTTTTGGGGAATGCTAAAAACACCCCTCTTTACCCAGACCTTCTGTACCTCAGATATGTTTTCAGGACCCACCCTGCTCCTGGAATGTTACGCGTTTTAAAGGTTTTTAATACTGTATTTTAAATTTCTGTAACACACTCTGGGGCCTCATGGTGAAGGGCAGGCAAATAATAGCAATAATAATAATAACATCAGCAGGCTTGTGGGAACTCCCAAGGCTTGCAGAAGTACAATGAAGATTGATTGTGCTCTCACTGGGCATAGAATGCTAACTAATTTGGGGGTGGGGGGGGAGAGAGGATGAAATGGAGAATCCTAGACGAGGCTGGCTGGAACCTTGAACAGGACCACTCCATATGGCAACATTTGGTGGCAAATCCAACTGGGAGCATAAAATTATGAAAGTAACCTTGATAACAAAGAGTTATAATGCAAACTGGCTTTTTCTAGTTTATGAAAGGCATGTATGTAAACATCAAGAGTTGCATTTCCAACTGAGAACTTAAGCATATTTCACAACTTAGATTTTGAAGTTGTTTTTATAGCCTGCTCTATCTCATGGGCTCAGAATTGCTTAATATAATTTTTTTACAGGGGTGATTATATCCCCAAGGGCCTTGTAATCTAAAGAAATCTTAACTGCTTAAGGGAGGTTTGTGCATCACAAGGTCAAATTAAACTAAACATCTTTTTTTAAAAAATCCATACCACATCACTCCAAAAAGTCATCCAAAAGGCATTGCTTTTTGCGGGCAGCCACCTGTAAATGCATATTCATTGGAAGATGCCCTGCAAGGTGGAATGGGAATGAAACAGACTGAGTCCCAGGTGTGGTAGTAGTCTTTGGAGCTCTGGCCAAGAAATGGTGTTAAAAAGTAAAATTAGTCCTAATGGCATGTTAGTCATTTACCTTCATCTTGTAGCAAACATCTGAATTAATGATAATACTAAAACTCTGTCCTGTTGGGAGTAGGCTGGCCACACTGGACCATTACAGAATTTCTTTGGAGCTATAAAATTCAAGCAAAATTGAGCACATTTAGGCCTGTGTTTGGACCAATCCTGCACAACTTGTGACCCTCCTTAACTGCTGAGTTATGTGCAGTGGAACTTAGTCATCTGTGCGGTGGTTTTTTGATGGGAGGTTGCTGTTAGAAGTGTGTGGCTGCATTTAACTTGGTGGATCACAAGTAGGTTTAGAGTTCAGTAAATTGAATATGGCTTACCCTTTACATTGGCAGCATCGGTGCAATCCAGAATCTCATGGATACCTCTCTTTCCAATTAAAGAAAACTTAATGTACAGTTAAAGTAACTATGTGACTATGTCTGGAAAAGCAGAAAGTAACTGCTGCAGAGAGAGATCCACACATTCTAGGTTCATAGCTGTGAAATTGGGCCCATACCTATTCATAGTTTTCAGTTGCAACTTTAAAAGGTGAATTGCAGTACTGTTACCCTGTCAAGTTTTGAGTTGAAGGTTCTGTGTTAACGCCTGTGTATGTAATGACATCACTAACACGTGCATTCCTTACGCTGCAGGCGTTAGTTGTGTCATCAACTGTAGCAGGGAGAAAGCAAAAACCTGAACTCAAAACTTGGCAGGTAAGAAACATTTCATATTTTTCTTAAAAATACATGCTTTTATGAGAAATTGACTGTAATCAACTTGGCTAATGTGTGATTAGATGGGTATCTGCTAGTATCTGGCAGATTTCTCATTTATGGAATAAGCTCATCAATTGGCCAAAAATACAAGCATGAAAGGTTTTAATATTAATCCTAAAATTATGATATTGTCACATGAGCTGTTTTAGTCTGTTCCTACAAATCTGCTTATTACACTTACCGTGTGAAAACCACTTTATTAAGAAGCCTCCTCATGGGCATCTTTGTTGGCCACTGTGATAACAGGATGCTGGACTAGATGGGACTTGGATCTCATCCAGCAGCGTGGTTGTTAACCTTAGAGGGTCTGGATGGGAGTCATCCATGAGTAATGTTCTGCGTGCCATGAAACCCCTCCGCCCTGGGCCCGGCTATGAGAATCTGTTCCTGGTGTTTAGTCAATGACAAATTGGGACTGCTGTTGATGTACCGCCCTCTTCATAGGCCTGTTGTGAAAATTCTGCAAGGCGCTTTGATGACAGATTGTCTGTCTCCATGTGAACATGTGTTGCCATTGATACAGTGGCACACTTTCCTGGACTGTCCAATTTTGTGAGACCAGTTTCAGTTATTGATGATTGATGTAGACAAGACTTCTGCAGCTCTGTAGCGTACTGTATGCTGTCTCTACCCATACCCATCCTGTCTAGTTTGTGCCATCCATGCAGCATTAGCTTGGGTGGATCCAGTATGTTATCAACACTAGCTGGGGTGGTCCCCACTGTCTTAAAGGAGATGGCAGTGCAGCCACTCCTGAAAAAGCTCATTCTAGACCCAGAGGTTTATTCAGACTACCACCCAGTCACAAATACACCTTTCTTAGACAAGGTGATCAAGAAGGTTGTAGTAGCAGTTTGGCTGCAGACACCATTGAATGAAGCAGATTATCATGACAGTTTGGATTCAGGCCCAGTTTGGGGACAGAATCAGACTTGGTTGCCCCAATAGAACAGGAAACCTTTGGAACAAGGGGTATGTGACCTTATTGATTCTATTGCACTTTTCAAAGGCTTTTGATACTGTTGACCATGGTATACCTGTGGACTGTCCCCATGAAATGGGGCACTGTTTTATAATGGTTTCACTCCATTTATGAGGTCACTTGCATTGAGTGGTATTGGGTGACTGTGTCTCAGTCCCTGAGAGTTAATCTGCATGATGCCACAGGCCATGATTTCCCCCAGTGCTATTTAATATCTATATGGAGCTTTTGGTGGTGGTGATTAGGGGGGTTGGGCCAAGGGGTTACCAATATGCTGATGATACTGAGCTCTATTTTTCTGTACTATCTGAATCAAAAGGGGCTGTGCATGTCCTAAACTGCTGCTGAATCCTGACAAAACTAAAGATACTATGGATGGGTAGTTCCCAGGTCTAGGAATTGGGTTGTATACCAGCTCTGGATGGTGTTTCACTCTCTCTCAAGGAGCAAGTGCCTAGTTTGAGCATGTTGCAAAATCCATTATTGTCTCTAGAGGCTCAGGTGACCCCAGTGACGAATTTCAGTTGGCATGGACAGGGATAGCCTTGCCATAGTGGTTCATACGTTGATAATCTCATGAATAGACTACTGTAATATACATTACCCACACTTTCCTGTACTCTGATTCTTACTTTTTGGACAGTGCTCAGTTTTATTTGTGATCTATTGTTTTGTGTTTTAGTCTAGTTTGTAGGAATTTTTACTAAATGCAATATTTTTATTTTTATGAAAACTGCTTAGAAATTGTTGGTTTAAGTAATAAAAATAAATAAATAACAAATAACAAGTATAAGCCTTAAAACATGTGGTCTGGAAAGTTGTGGGTATTTATAATACTTATTAGCAATGCTATTCTTAATTGTTTTAGTTACGAAATTGCAATTGTTATGTCTTTGCGTGGAACCAAGTTACAAATTATGCAGTGTCATTAGTTGTATAATCTGAAAACCCCTGATTCTAAAATTGCTTTCCAGGGAATGGTCCCATTTGTCTTCGTGGGAACCAAGGACAGCATTACAAATGCCACAGTTCTTTTGGATTATCACCTCAATTATTTAAAGGTGAGGGGAAAGAATCATACTGAATTGCCTTTTGGGGGAGTAGGAATGCTGGCTTAAACAGAAACTTGCAACATTTTCCATTCATTAAATAAACAAAATTCTTAACTGAATGCTAGATGACTGATATAAAACCTTAGTTTATCATCTATTTCTTAAACCAATTTTCGAAGAAGTCATACCTTTTCAAGATGCCTATCTTACCAAGGCAGTAAATAAGATTGGTCAAAATAGCAACAACTTCCTGTAATTCACTTCTTTGTTTAGGAAGTGGATCAACTGCGTTTGGAGAGATTGCAAATTGATGAACAACTTCGACAGATTGGGGCTACTTCTAGACCACCACCAAACCGCACAGATAAA
Source organism: Rhineura floridana (assembly GCF_030035675.1). NCBI lineage: Eukaryota > Metazoa > Chordata > Lepidosauria > Squamata > Rhineuridae > Rhineura > Rhineura floridana. The sequence continues at coordinate 31,540,727 of NC_084495.1, read as the reverse complement.
GAGAAAGGGTACATGACTGATGATGGCCCAGGCCTTGGACGAGGTAGCCGACCCTACAGAAACAGAGGGCATGGCAGACGTGGACCAGGCTATGCTTCAGGTTGGTAACTTGGAATGTTCAGACTTGTATCTTTAACTCTGACTTGCTATGTGGCTTTCTTTATTCGGTGTGCTAGCTTCTGGAATTCGTGTAAAGCAAGCAGTAAATTAGTTTGAGCATGTTTAAAAATGTCTTTGTCTCTGCAACTCATCCACAAATGTATATTTTGTACATTATACCTGTGAAACCTACAACATTCATTGCCAGGTTCATTTAGTTCTTTGTCAAGTTAGTGTCCATTCTGAAATACAATGCAGGTTAAACTTCTGTAAAGGCACCATCATGGTAACTTTATAAACATATTAATCTCTTTTGAATTGAAAGTCATGTCTCGAGTTCAAAGCTCCCAGTTTCTCATCCAGTAAGAAGAGCTTGGCTTGACTACCCATATTTAGGTGGCAGGGTTCTCAGTTGTTGCTGTGTGCTCTATAACCAACCACAAATTCAAGCATCAAATGCACCAAGGAAGACTTTTATCGTAAACCTAACATTGTGATATTGTCACATGAACTCTATTGGTCGATGCCTACAGACTGTTGTAAACATAGTTCAGTCTACACCACTGTTCTTCAGCCTTGGTCCCCAGCTGATTTTTTTTTATCATTAATTTTATTGGTCCCCAGCTGATGTTGAATTATAACTCCCATCATCCCCAGGCAGCATGGTTAAGGATGATGGGAGTTGTAGGCAATCAGCATCTGGGGACCCAAGGTTGAAGAACACGGGTTTACACTTTATACTCACCACATGAAAGCCACTTGAAGTAGTCTCAACTTAATGGCGATAAGCCCTTCCATACATTATTGCTACTGTGTGGAACTCTCTGTGCATGTAACGTAACCAGAACCTTTACTGCAGCTATCCCAAAGCAAATTTAAAAAAACAGAACATTGGATAAATTCTTTCTCATTCTTCGCTGTAGTGAATACAGCTGAGATCACTTTTCTGAAACAGATAAGCTGATTAAATTAATACAAAATAGATTTTTACTTTTACACTGTCCTCATTGAAAAATACTATAGGAACAATCAGAAATTATTTCCTTAGAAAGAGACTAGTTTTAACCAGTGGTTCTTTCAGTTGGTTGGTTTTCTAAAATATTATGAAAACAGACTGTGGTATGTCTTGGTTTTTTTAAACTCTTGATAGGAACTAACTCTGAAGCATCAAATGCTTCTGAAACAGAATCTGACCACAGAGATGAGCTTAGTGACTGGTCGTTAGCCCCAGCAGAAGAAGAGCGTGACAGCTACCTTCGCAGAGGAGATGGGCGGAGGCGTGGCGGAGGCGCACGCGGTCAAGGAGGAAGAGGTCGGGGAGGTTTCAAAGGTGAGTCTATAACGATTAAACCAAATTGGCAGAGGAACTGTTAGGACCTTTACTCAAGCCCTGTGCAGCTGGTATGTGTCTGAAATGAAGGTCTGAAGCTTCTAGGTGTGCCAAACAAAATTGTAACAAAAAAATCCTTTAAAACGGAAATCGGGTCAAAACCATGCTTCATATGAACTGAGGAATGAAAGTGGCAAAGTAGCACTGGCATTTCCCGAAGGGGAAGAACACCAAAGAGAAGTACAACATGGTACGGAGAGCTATTCACTCATAAGAAAGCCACCAGGTCTGCACAGGTGCCAAGCTCGTTGCTTCCTACACAAGTATATATCCTTAAAGTTGCATAGCATGGAACTCATCAAGGCAGATTTGCTACAGGAGAGGTGTGATCTCCCCAACCGACTAATTAGAGGTGTTCCTCCCCCACCTTTTCCTAAAATGTTTTGTGGTTTTTGTCTGTCTTAATATGTTGCCATCTGATTTTAACTAGAACTGTAGCAGATTACTTTATTTATATTTATATAATTGCTTTTCTACCAGTGTGCTTAATGCAGTTTAGAATGATAAAGTAAGATACAAAAGACAAAGCAATAAAATGGAAGAACTTTCTAAAAGCCATGTTTGATTTGCAGGAAATGACGAACAGTCACGAACAGATAACCGTCAGCGTAATTCAAGAGATACTAAAGGGAGAACAACAGATGGGTCACTTCAGGTAAAAAAAAGTCTCACCTATGTACTGATAACATCCAAATACAGGGTGTTGCTGTTACAGTCATGGAGTGATACAGCTGTGCATGCCTTATCCCTACATGCATAAGGAGTCCCCCCCCCCCAGCAGCTACTGTGCCTGTATCAGTCATTGGAAGTCCACTTCATTAAATATATAGGATGATATCTGATAGGTTCTGTCTGCTAACTGAAGGAATCCATTAGCAGAAAGGGGGAGCGGAGGTGATTTTTTGGCAATTCCCTCTTCAACCCCCTATGTCCCCCTAAATCTGCTCCAGAGCAGATTAGAGGGGCACCTGGGGCTGGACTGAAAGAGGAAATTGCCTAAAATTGCGTCTTCTCCCCCCCCCACTGATGGTTATCTTCCATCAGTGGACAGACACATTGGATGCCATTATTTTTTTAAGGTGCCTCATTTCAAAGGATCAAGAAGGCAGTAATACTTCCAAACAGTTGACGTAACAAAAACCCTGAAGTGCATTAGATGAATCCTGTTTCTAAATAAACAAAAATCACTGTTTAACTTTGACTATTAAATGCCTGCCCATATAAAATCTGTTTGTATTCTATTTAGATTGTAGGTCTGGGTTTTGTTGGATTTGTATAGGAAATGCATTCTGTAGAGTAACTGTAATAGCTAGGATACATTATGTACAATTAAATGTTGCAGGAAATTCTGACCTATATACACTTCTTCATACCTAAACGCTATTAAAAATACCTCGTTTGGGTTCCTCTTAACTGTACACTTCTATAATATATTTCATTTAGGGGAAGGCAGGGGAAGAAAAGTGTTCCTTTTTAAATTATCAAAGGGGTATGCTTTATAGAACTGTAACTTGTTTCAGATCAGAATTGACTGCAATAATGAAAGGAGTGTCCACACTAAAACATTACAGAATACCTCCAGCGATGGTAGCCGGCTGCGCACGGGTAAAGATCGTAACCAGAAGAAAGAGAAGTCAGACAGCGGGGATGGTCAGCAACCATTGGTGAATGGAGTACCCTAAACTGCATAGTTTGAGAAGTCATATTTCCTAAACTGTTCAGTAAATCTTATTCCACATTAGAGAAGCATATTAGGCCAAAGACAAGTAGTAGGCAAGATGGCGCAGGGCATGAAATGAATATAAAAAGTTCTGTTCGCCTTTTTTAACATCAGCAGTATGCAGTTTTTTCAAAATAAGACATTATACTTGCATTAAAAATACCTTGAACTTCTGGAAAAAATGCTTTCAAGTACATATTGCACTTCAAACAATGAGAGAATCCTTTTGTTTGTTTAAAAATACTGAACTGTGCATTGGTATTTCTGTTCAGTTGTACCATTTTAACGCATCTGGTCAAAATCACTGCTAAATTTCAATTTTCAGAATAAATAGTGTTTGCGGTAATCAAATTGGGCTTCTGTTTTCAATCTGTTAAAAAAGTTCCTCATTTTAAACATAACAAAGTTATGTTTTATGTCCTGTGTCAGCTCACATTTTGGTTCACTTTTTCAGTATTTCAGTGAACCTGGATATATGTGTAATGTAACTAAATTGTCATTTGCATTAGCAAAAAGTTGTATGATCTGTGCCTTTTTTATATCTTGGCAGGTAGGAATACTATATTTGGATGCAGAAATCAGGGAAGATGAGTTGGAAACACTAAATGTACAATATATGTAGCAAAACTTCTCCACCAATTAGTACTTTATTAGAAGAATGCATGCTTTCCATAATTTTTTTCCTTGCATAAACATCAAGTTAGGCAGTTTATAAGAATAGGAAATTTATTTTGCACTGAAGATAATGGCAGATCGTGTTGCTGAGATGGTGTGTTTTGCTTTTTTTTCCTTTTTAGACAGAACAAGAGAAGTTTTTTAAAACACATTTCCATTTGTGATAAAGCTAATACAATTCATGGTTACTGAGGGAACAAATTGTAACTTGTTCATACGTTAGTAGTGTGTGCCTCCTGTTTGGCCAGAGGACCAATTTAAAAGAGTAGCTTTCTTTTTAGTTCCCCTACAGCTTTTGGTATTGTTTAAATTTGGAATCTATCTCAGATGAGATAGGAAGGTGATTACTATATATGATGCTTAGTAAAATTCAGGGATAGTGTAGTTTTAACAGCCTTGGAAATAGAACAGTCTTACAAGGTCTTGTGAACAAGTAGATTCAAAACATGTGACTGAAGTTGGCATAAAGTTTAGTTGCCCATAATAGGGGGTGGGGGATGCTTTCTATTTCTGATCATGAATGAAATTTACTTGCAAAAAAAGTGAAATAGGACCTTCATTTTAAGCTATTCTATTTTTATTAAAATTACTCCAGTAGGAGTGTTGCTGATTATGTACAGAATTGTACAAACTTGGCCCCTGTCTCTGCATGTGCTTTTTTGTTTCTTTGCTTTTTTAAAAAAAAATTCCTTGCATACAAGCAAGCATATAAAAATGGCAACAAACTGCACACAACTTAACAAATATTAAAAAAAATGTCTTAAATATTGCCAAACATTAAATGTTGATTTCTAGTTATTTATTTTGGGGGAATGTATAGTATTTGAAAACTGAAATTGGTACCTTGCACACATCATCTGTAAGCTGTTTGGTTTAAAATACTGTAGATAATTAACCAAGGTAGAATGACCTTGTAATGTAACTGCTCTTGGGCAATATTCTCTGTACATATTAGCTACAACAGATTGGATTTCATGTTGACATTTGTTTGGTTATAGTGCAATATATTTTGTATGCAAGCAGTTTCAATAAAGTTGGATCTTCCTCTGCTAATGGATGTTGATGCAATCTTTATAAATGATTGCTTTAAAAAAATCAACTTAAAAAGAAGCAAGAACCTATTTTTTCCTGTGTTAAATTGGAAACATTGTTTACTCCAGATGTGTGAAAGCTGAAACATTTTCAGTTTCAAGAATTTAGCTGGTAATGTGCTGTTACTGGTTGAATCGTACATATTTAGCTATTATATGCACTAATTTTACACTCAAGGCTGACTTCAGTAAGGTGCTAACTAGATTTGACTTAATAAACTGTAATAGGTTAATCACATTTTTAAATGACATTTCTGCAGTATTTTTGTGCTTTAATGTATGTCCCTTTCAAGTCTAAACTCCACTGTTTTTTAAGTATTCGTACATTTTAAAAAATTGTAAATCAAAATGTAAGACTCATTTTGAAAATCATGCGTGTTAACAAGGGTTGAAAGTGCAGCAAATGTCTGATGTTTGGGTTCACTTCCTTATTGGTAACTTCACATATGGTCTAATGAATTACAATTATTTTGAAAAATAAAAGTTTTTTTAAAGAGTGAAAGGTATCTGTGACTGGCCACAAAATCCAAGTACCGTATGGTAAAACAGCCCTCCCCAAAGAACTTGAAACACAATAAATTGGTTTTTTTTGTCTCAATAGTGTTGTCTAAAAAAGGGAAGGATGAAGAGGAAAAAATTGACTTGTTTCCATAAACAAGGTTGTTTAGGATACTAGTAAAATCAAATACCTAGACTCTACTCATCAAATGTGAGAGCATGCCCTCAAAATAACTGTATTTAGTTACTTAGTAAATATACCTTGCACAAAATAATCCCGTTTTCATACCTTCAAGTACATAAGCCGCCTTTCCTGTTGGCTTCAACCAAAAATATCCCTAAGGCATGTTTAGGAGCAAGCCCTGTTGATACCATTGCTTCAAGAAATGATTTCAATACACTAGCTTCAAGTTGATACTTGTGCAATGAGAATTAGGGGGGATGATTCTGTTTATGCCTAGTAACACTTCCTTCTGCTCTTTGTGTTGGATGTGGAGTTGAAAAGAGACTAAGATGTGAAATGCTCACACATCTTGTGAATTTTCTCCTAAAAAGGCAATATACAGAGTATTAACCCAAGCATTTTTGTGACAGATTAGTCCCAATGTATTATGGATGCTTCCAAGTGTTTTCTTAGTACCCGTGTTTTTCTGAAGGAAAGGATTTATTATAGACTTGCTTTTTGTCCATGGAAAAGTCATTTTAGAGCATCTTCCCTGGACTGTGCCATTTACCAAGGCCCATGTTTGTTTTCTGCCTTGATCATAGTTCTCTAGGTTCTATTGACCAGCTTAAGAGTAATATTTCTTGCTTTCATCTCAGAATTAATCATTTTTATGCCTATTTCCTGGAGGGCAGCTGCTGCATATTCCCACTTCCCAAATACAGGAACCATAGAGATCTTTGTAAAAACCATCCTGAAGGAAACCTAGGAAGAGTAGGAGAAACTTATTTGCAGCTTTGAAACCCAGTGTTAAATCAAGAGACACAATATGAAGATGACTTTTTTATAAAATTTGTCTTCAGTATATGTTGATATACAAAGTCTAGGCTTCCGTTTGCTTTCTAATGGGGCATGTATTTTGCAAAGCAATAGAGCAGAACCAGAAGGTGGTATATATGTTTTTCTTCTTACACATTGTGGCCTCTTGTGTTAGTCCAACAGCAGCAATTCGTTGGAACACTGCAGAGCAGGCTTTTATGAACTGGGAGGAAAAAATTATACAAAAAGGTTAACAAGGACTGTATTTTCTTGATGTAAAGTTGTTTTTGTAGAGAATCATGACTTGGAAACAGGTAAATCTATATTAAGGTTTTTTCCAAGATGGCAAATGCAATGAAGGAAACAGGACAAAATGTGGGGATTGAAAGATACACGCAGCAGGATTTTAATTTAATAGCAGGCCCCCACCCACGCCATATCTCAAACAGTTTTGAAAATCAAACAGCACCCACTGCCACCCCATGGCAAGTGACTTGAAATGTCAAACTTAAAAAGCAGTTTGTGACATGGTGCTGGTGAGAGGGAAACTATTTGGAGTCACTTTTGTTAATTAACTTGTTCTTCCAAAGCATTGGTTCATCTGTTTGACCTCTGCATGACTTGGTGGTGTGAAGAGCTGAGAGGTCAAATAGCTGAAAGAAGGGGGAGCGTGCCTTGGGGTTCCTAGCAGTAGAGGTTTCTGTAGCTTGCCTGCACAGTTCCCATGATGTGATTGCAGAGAAACCTATTAATAAATATAGTTAGGTGTAGCCCTGTTTTTCATTCACATAACAAAACCACAAATGCTGAATGGATCAAATGTATGCCCCAAAAAAGGCCAAGATCATAAGTTGCACCGAGGAAGCTGTAGATTGTTTATTTTACCATGCTTTGTATTTGTCCACAAGAGTTGCCAGTTAATCATCAGAATGGAGTTTTTCATCTTGTATCCCTCCGCACTGTTTATTAGTTACGTTGTGATGGCAAATAGCATGTTTTTCTTCCTCTAAATGATCGCCATAATTCCATAAGTTGATATGGCCTGTGAAGAAATGAGAGGCTGCAAAAGAGGTAAGGATGCAGTCTTGTAGCCAAGATGGATTCTGAAGCTCAAAGTGCTGCCCTGGGCTCCTGCTGGGAGGAAGGGTTGGGATATAAATCAAATAATAGTCACATTTATCTATGCAAGTACTATATATTGTAAAAGTGTTCCCTTAATTTTCCTGTTATTGGGCTAAGGTTTGGGAGTGGAGAAGCCAAGATTTAGCGACTTCTTGTTCGACCATTTAGTACCTCTGTTCTTCTCAACCTCTTGTAAGGAAAGGCTCTTCCACCTCTTTCTAATGGAGCTTTGATTCGCCATTTCCCCCCTACTTAGTAAATGATCACTATGAGTGTGTACAGTTTTTTCACTTATATCCCTAACTACATTTTATAATCATGTTCCGTTTTCTTAATCCCAAGTCATGTTGGTGCATTATGATGTCTCTCCACCAAATGACAGAGTCCTGTGACACTTTAATGAGACTTAACATTTATTATGGCATAAGCCTATTCAGTGACAAACCTTCCTATGAGATATGAGACTGTTGTTGCCACAACAGATTAGCATAGCCACCCCTCTGCAAGTCATTACCAAATGAGTAAATCACAATAGAGATCCCCATAGCGATGGGGATTGCACTGGTTCCTTCAGTAACCTGCAACTGACAGGTGTTCAATGACTTCAAAATACAGAGATGTCCCATGGCTGAGTTCAAGTTAGGTACAATTGCATATTGTGTAAAAACTAGAAAGGGTGGGCAGAGAACTGACAGCTAGGAAAAAGTGGAACCTACTTTAGCCTTAGTGTAAGTTTCTTTTCCTCACAACCCTGTATTAGGGTAGGTTATTTTCTTCCCTGTCCATGGTTGTCATTTATGTGAACTAGAATGTTCAGTTATTAATATTGAGGCCCCTTCACCCCAATGTAGAGTAAGCCAAGATTTACACCATCCTCTGAAACGAGCATTGTGCTGCAGGTTTCTGCAGTAACAATCAGGAATGTCACCTTTCTGGCTGCATAACAGCCGAGCAAGGTTCTCTGGTTTAAACCCAGCTCTATGTTTAGCTAATTTAATCAGATTGAAACATAATGTTTAATTGATTGACTACCAGGGCAGCAGATTTTTTTTAAAAAAAATAGAAGAACTTAAGAAAAATGCAGGTGCTGGACACCATCACACCGACCTCCTTGCGATGGTAGGCACCAGGCTCCTATATGAAGAAATCTGTGTTCTTGGTACCTGCTGTGATTAAAACAAAGTATTTTTTTCTGATTTTTACCTATGTGCAAATCTATACAAATTGTTTGAATTTTACTCCATAGATCCATCAGGTAAGGCTTCTTCAATCATGTATCAGTGGAATTTGTGTTACATTTGTATTACGCTTTGTTCCATTCAGCTCGGGGGCATGCCTAGATATACCCCAATTTATTTATTTGCACAATACCTCTTTGAGGTACAATAACTGAGAGAGGAAGGCTGGCCCAAGGCCACCCATTGAGCTTCATGGCTGAGTGGAGATGTGAATTATCTCCTCTGCAAAATCTAAACCAGGGACAGGGAGGTCCCATCCCCCTCCAGATGATGATGGGCTCCAACTCCCATCAGCCCCAGCCAGCATAGCCAATGGGCAGGCATAATGGGAAGTATAGTTCAACAACGTCTGAATGGCTCTCCAACCCTGGTCTAAACTCAACCGGCTTGCCCTCATCCCATCTTCATCCAAGCACCATTTCATGAATTGAAACAAAAAAAGTTGAGAGATTTGCTCTCAGATGTCACCTCAGGCAGGGCTGCTGCTAAGAGTGATTCCTTGACATCTGTTGAACCACAATGTGTGTCTACTGAAATGTGTGAAATTGGATAGTGGTTCCTGTGAAAATCGTGATTATTGTCCCATGCAAAACTCATCCAAAAGCAAAAGTTTTGAGTTTGTTTTTCCCCAATGGACCGATAAGGATTTGTTGGTCGTTAGCTTATTTATTTATTTATTTATTTGTTGCAGAAGCTATACCGATGATGATTTCTGTGACACAAATTTTAGCAAAATGCTTGTGTGTATTGTATCATGCTGTCGGCACAAGTGAGTATTTCACAGAGTAGCTTTTAAACGCAAGCTAGCAACGTTTGACAATGGAGGAATTGTTTGGGAAAACTCGTAAAGCCACTGCCTTCTGAAATCCACGGTTGGTTTTTTTAAATAGTCAAGTAGTGCATGGCCATTGTATTTCTAAACTGTACTCTGGTGGGAGGGGGTCAATCCATCTAAATAGTATTTGGGCAAATTGAAAGTGTGTTCTCCAGATTAGTCCTCCATGCTGTCATTCCCCGCTCGGTTTCTGTCTCTACCCTCCCTACTGTTTGCATCACTGTTCACATTAGTGAGGGCCATCAATCAGTGATGAAGCATGCATGCTTTATACAGAAAGTCCCCAATTCAGTCCTTAGTACATTGGTGAGGAAGCTGCGGCCTACAGGCTTAATTAGGACTGCCAGGCCTCAGGGTGTTGTCAGCCAAAAATGATCAGGTAAACCAATGCCCACCTTTCCCGAGCCTGACACAGTATACAACTATGGCTGATGGGAAAAGGAATGCATTCGAAGTGCTCCCCATTCTTCCTTTTGGACTGAAAAGTCAAAATTTAACTACTTTTTTCTCTTGGCTTTCATGGATCCTGCTCTAACATCTCCAAATAGAGCTGAGAAAGAGTCTTACCTGAAACTGTAAATAGCTGCTGCTGGCACAGAGTACTGAGCTAGATCAAGGGTAGCCAGTATGATGCCCTCCAGCATGTTGTTGGATTCGAACTTCCATCAGTCCCACATAATGTTGCCAATAGTCAGGATTATTAGCTTCATCCAGCCCACGACTGCATTCAGGCACTGGTTTAGGATACATGGCCTTTCCTGATCGAGAGGTAACAGAGAACTAGAGCTAAATATCATCAGCCTACTGTGCAGCTTGCCCCAAATCTGCTAAATGACCAGCCCAGCATTAAATACCATTGGGGACAAAATTGTGGTACCTGTAGATTAACTCTCAAGGGTTCAAGTCACAGTCAACCAATCCTGCTCAATGGAACCGACCCTGTACGTAGTAGTGAAACCACTGTAATATGGTGCCCCCAACTCTGGAGTCATTGAAACCAGGCATATTCTTTGGTCAAAGATATCAAAAGTCACTGAGAAATCTAGGAGAATCAACAGGATTACAGTCCCCCTGTTCCTCGCCTGAAGGTCATCCATCAGAGTGACCAAAGCTGATTCTGGCCCCAAACCCAGAATGGAATGTGTCAAGATAACTAGTTTCAACTAAGAATGTTTGTAGCTGAACCACCACCACTTTTTCAAGCACCTTGCCCAAAAAAGGTGACTGGACAGTAGTTGGCATAAATCCCTAAGTCCACAGTGGGGGGGAGGGGTTTCGCCCAGGAGTGGCCACACAACTGCCTCCTTCAAAGCAGTGGGAACCATCCCATCATACCAATCCTCCATGCCCAGCCAAGATGGGCATAGTTCAAGAAAACATGTAAGCTGCACAGGTGCAAGTGCCTTGTCCACATCTTCAAGAATCGATAACAAACTGATGCCACAAAATCAGAAAGGATGGCGCATCACGCACCTCAACAGATACTTTTAACAGTGACATTCAAGTCCACATGGCACAGGCAATTTTGTCCTCCAGTATTGGAATTCTTCAGTATCCTTACCCTGGCTTGGTGCTGCACAGAGTACCGGGTGGGCAAAGCTGGGTCAGATTGACTCAGCTCAGCTCACCCACCCTGATCTCAGTAATACGTGCCAGATTGGCTCACTCATCCACAAAGTGTGAGTGAGCAGGATCTTGTTGTGAACCAACCTGGCATTCACCAACAGCACCACCAGGTCAAAGGGTACAGTAGCCAGCCCGGCAAGTACCCAAGAATGGCCAAGGGATTAGAGTTTGGGTGAGGAAAAGTGTTTGGATGGGGGAGGGTTGAGTGGGACCACAGGTCAAGAGGGTTTGGATCATGATAGCTGTATTATGGAACAGATTCTTCCGTGAATTGCCAAACTGCCATTTGAATCATTCTGGGCATTTCAGGTTCTGCATTGCCAGCCCTAGATGTTTTCAGTGAAATTGAAGTCACTCCCACCGAGCCGAGGACAAAATCAGAAGTTGTATCTGAGCAGCTGGTAAACTTCTTCAACCCAGTGAGTAAGTGCAACTGTGGCATATTTCTTTCTTCCCCTCCCTCCAAATTCTTGTGTGGATTTGCAATGCTGAGTTTGTTACTGCAGAACGTCGGTGAAAGATCACTTGGCTAGGCTATACTGAGGGTGCTCTTCTAGGCACAGAGTGCTACATTCCTGTTTGGAAAAGGAAATAAAGTGGGATTGCCCTTACAAACTGTCCCTTCCTTCCTTTCCATGTTCCGGCTGCGCTTGGTCTGGATCAGTCACCCCACATAGCAAGCATCTTGTTCAAGAAGTGCAAGCCCAAATCCACCTTGGATATGCAAAGCTAGTTTGAACAGTAGTTTGGATTGGTTGAGGTGCTCCCAATGCAGAATTAATTGTAGACATCAAACGTTTTTCCAGAGGAGAGGGCAATATCCAGAGGCACCTTTTGATCCTGATCTAGCAATGCAACACTATATATCAACAGAAAAAGGAGTGCATGTGTGTGTACATGTTTATGTGTGCATGCATATATCTAGTATATATATATGATATATATGTGTAGGTATATATCTTGTGTGTCTCTCTGTGTGTATTAAATATATTGTTATGGGTTTGGGAGTTGAGATAGATGATTCCTATGAGTTCCCTTCCAGCCTCTGATTTGGAATCCTGAACCTGAAGGTGGGCTCTGCAGCTGAGAAACCTGCTCTGCTGGTCAGATGAGTCTCCTTTGTTAATCTAATAGAGTGGCCAGGTGAGTTAATGGGCCTATCAAGTGCCCATTAACTGGCGAATGGGCCAGGGAGATCCTATTGTTATTGAAACGCTTCAGGAGAGCCCCCCCCCCTTTCCTGAGGTCAAGTGGTTTGAGTAGAGTCTGAGGAAAGGCTGGGAAATGGAGACAGGCAGAGAGGCTGGCTCTCTGCACCAAGGCTTTAGGATGCCTCCTGTAAGCCTGATGGAAAATGCAACAGCTATTGGACTGCTGATGCTTTGAACCCCTCCATCTTAAGCTCAGGTTGGAATGTGTTTAAATAAAAAACGTATTTCCTAAAAGACACCACAGTCTCCACTGACCTTCTTTCCAAGGAAACCAAACCCTGGGCAAGCGCAGGGACCCCTGGACATCTCTCACTGCTCAGGGATTGGGGTGGTACGTGACAATATAAACTACAAGTCGGTCAGGGAAGGCTGATGAAGAAGGGCTGTGCTCTCTCTCTCTCCCACTCCTGCCATAGTCCAAGGGCGCATAGGGTTGGGCCAAGCAGACCAATGGAAGTGGCCTTGCACTCTTCTGCTAAGCTGTAGTGCATGAGTCCTCAATATAGTGCCCATGGACACGCATGCACCTTCAGAAGAGCCTTCACCAATAAAATGCTTTTCCCCCCAAGCCTAATTGCAGTGAGGGGGACATTTCAGGAGGGTTCTATCTGGGAAGGGGGGAGCAGCAGCAGCAATATGTGTGTGGTGCCCACAACTGTTTCTCTGGATTGCTAATGTCCCTGCAGACCCCCAAAAGGTTAGCAACCTCTGGTGTCATGACTGGATGCTGATGAGGTTGAAGGAGGGAGGGCAGACACTATTTTTTATGTTTTTATTTAACAGAATTTATATGCTACTTACTAGGCATTTTACAACAAACTATAAAATATATATATGACAGCCAGTGTGGTGTAGTGGTTAAGGTGCTGGACTACGACCTGGGAGAACAGGATTTGAATCCCCACACAGCCATGAAGCTCACTGGGTGACCTTGGGCCAGTCACTGCCTCTCAGCCTCAGAGGAAGGCAATGGTAAACCCCTCTGAATACCGCTTACCATGAAAACCCTATTCATAGGGTCACCATAAGTCAGGATGGTAGTCCATTTCCATATAGAGAAAGAGGGGGAGGGAGGAGAGGGAGAAGCACATTTTGATATGTAACAACTAAAACAATTTCAAACCTAATACAGAATTATGGGGGGTAATCCTCCTGGCTCTCTGATGGGCACCTTTAGCTACTGTTTACAGGATTCATCCCATGACCTCTGTTCGGAGCCCCACCACCATGACTACCTCCCCCCCCCTCAGCTTGAACCTTTTCACAGCCACAAATTGTACGTGTGGCTACAATTATGGCTGTGGAGGGCAGTCTGGCCTCCAGCTCTGCATTGCTTTATTTGCTGAGGCTCTCCATACACATCCACCCATGTTAACAGCCCACATTAACGCTGCATTAGGTAATGCTGTCACAAACATACTGGTGGGTTTCAAACCATAGTTTGCTGTACGTTGCAGGGTCATGGCTCTTTTGCTTCCTGGCCGTAGCATTGATGGAAAGAGCAAAAGAAGAAGCAGGCCTCAAGCTGGCACTTGGACATAGTAGTTCATTAGTATGTATAGATTGCCCAGTGTGTTCTGAACACAGGACTTCCTTCAGAGGGAAAAGATCTCCCTGTATCTTGCTCAGATACTCCAGTCCAAAGGGCTCAATCAAGAACATCCTTTCATTGGGTTATACTTACTTGGTTCACTTTCAAGGAGTCATACTTGGGTCATTGGGTCATCCTTTCTTGGGTCATTTTCAATGGGTCATGCTTTCAATGGGTCATATTTGATCACACTTACATTGGCCAATGGGTCATACTTTCTTGGGTCTGGGTCATATTTTCAATGGATCATGCTTTCAAAAGCACCACCTTGAAGCCTGCCCCTCCCTTGGTTTTCCTGTTGCTACACCATCTCTCCCCTGCTTGGAGTTGCTGCATCTATGTGAGAAGCTGCTCTCAACAGACTTCTGAGACGGGCACAAGAGAACACAGTGGCCACTTACATATCAACCCCAAAAGTGGACATATGTCCCCTAAAAAGAGGACACAGATCTATGTGAGTGAATTTGTATGTATAAATTGGGGCGGGGAATCTTTGGCCCTCCAGATGTTGCTGGACTACATCTCCCATCAACCCCATCCAGCACAGCCAATAGTCAAGGCTGATGGAAGCTGTAGTCCAGCAACATGGGGGATTGGAAGGTTCCCCACTCCTGATATAGATGCAAACTTAGAATAATTACTATGGGTTGTATCCAACCTTAATCGTACTCAGAGCAAACCCATTGAAATGAATGGGCCATTTCAGTGGGTCTACTCTGCATAGAATTTAGTTGGATACAACCCTATGATTTTAATAGAAATGAACCATGGTGGAGAAACCCGTGGACAGGTGACTTGTGTGCCTGTTCGGTCTATTGTCCTAGGTGTTGACTGTTGATGGCCAACTTCAATGCTTCTCTTCTCCCTTCTTTACCTTAAACTGGATTTAGACTGGCCAGACCTTCCCATTGAGAACTATTCTCTGTAGAGTAGGACACATGACCACTCTACATGGAACTAGCAATCTGGAAGATATCTCTCTCTGTGTGTGTCTGTGTCTAAATGGGTCTTGGAACTGAAATCTTACAATTCTGCATTATTTCCCAAAGCATGTCAACCCAAAGAAAATCAAGCAGTGGTTCCTTGCCAAGCTGGAGAGAAGATCAACAAGACTTTGTGCTTGAAACACAAATGCTGCTTCTCTTCCAAAAAGCACGTTCAATTGGACTGTTACACTCCACTCAAAGACCGTAAGTGGCTGTCTGCCTTTTGGGCTCTTTTCCGTTATCTCTATAGACAGATACATCCTGTTTCTTATGCCTTTCCTGGTTTGAAGGTGCCACCTTCAGCCAAGACCTTGTTGCTGCATTTTCTAGGTGGCACTGCAGAGTAATATAGATACAGGATCAGGTTTGTTGTGGACGTATCAATCATTTGGAAAGCTCTTAAATTAGTATGAAGGGCTATAGCTTAGAGCACAGGCTTTACACACAGTAGTTAAAAAGGATCTCTGTTAGCAGCACTAGAAAAGACTTGTCTGAGAATTAATACCAGTCAGAGTTAACAGTCTTGGACTATATCAGATCAACAGTCTTGGACTGCGGCCCTCCAGATGTTGCTGGGCTGCAATTTCCATCCTCCTTGACCATGCTTGGACTGATGGGAGTTGAAGCCTTACAACATTTGGAGGGGGCCACAGGCCCACCCCACCCCTTGGCTAGACAGGGGTGTTATTTCTATTATCAATGCACACAAATACTGTGACTTCCATTGAGTCTTGGAATGCATCTTTAAATCACTGCTTCTCCTGCATTCTTCACTAGAGTTTCTTTTCCATCAAGTGATCTGTTCATAGAGCAATTAGGTACTTGAATGCTTCAGGATGCATAACATTT
The DNA here is from genome assembly GCF_030035675.1 of Rhineura floridana. Classification (NCBI taxonomy): domain Eukaryota; kingdom Metazoa; phylum Chordata; class Lepidosauria; order Squamata; family Rhineuridae; genus Rhineura; species Rhineura floridana. The sequence goes on along the minus strand of NC_084495.1, from coordinate 31,524,814 downwards.
GTAAATAGACAACACATGCTCATAGCCCACGGAGTGCACACTCTGTGCATCCTACCAATCTGTTGACAAAAGGCAAACTCTTTGCAGGCATCTTAGACTCCAGGATCTCACAAATGCTTGGGACAGCATCTGGTTACCTCCTGCAATGGGTAATGGGCAATTTTATTGCCCTGTTCAATTGTCACATTCTCCACGTCACTGAATTCATTTGCTATTTCTCTCCCCCGCACCCAAACCCGGTTTTGGGAACAGTAGGAAGGAAGGGCTGTTGTCTTTATCTCTTCTTATGGGCTTCCTGGGGTCATCTAGATAGCCTCTTGGGAAGACGGGTGTTGGGCTAGGTGAACCTTAGGGCTGATCCAGCAGGGCTTATCTTAGATTCTTATATTTCCATCATAGTTAAATTTACAATGAACATAGAATGGGTCCAAAAACTACACAAGTGGTTCTACTCCATATTCGGAGTCTTTTGGGTTTGTGCGTTTTCTCAAACAGGCAGCCTCCTTCCCTCTAATGCAGCCTTTCCCAACCAGTGTGCCTCCAGATGTTGTTGGACCACAACTCCCATCAGCCTCAGCCAGCATTGCCAATGGTCAGGAAAGATGGGAATTGTGGTCCAACAACATCTGGAGGCACACTGGTTGGGAAAGGCTGCTCTAATGCCACACGGCAAACTGCTTTTGGAACTGAAGAGGAAAACGCGGTGGAGGCTGCTTCGTTAGGGCTATTGTGGCACTGCCCGGCCAACCTCAGTCTACTCTCAGCCAGCCCTCACCTGCTTACCTTCTTATTTACAACTAGGCCTTTGTTGTCAGCTTCCTCCTCCTTAGCTCAGTGTTGCAGAACTCAGCAGGCAGAAGGATGGGGACAAAACCAGAACTAGTTGGCTCTGCCTGCTATTGGCTCTGGCTCCACCTACCGTTGGGCTCCCTGCCTTCCGCCCTCCCAGTCCCAGTGGGCACCAACCACCACTGTGAAAATGTGCCTTTTGTTTGTTTGCAAAAAATTACATACCACCAATGTTAAGGAGAAAAAAGAGTTCATGGCTGTGAATGCATAAACTCAACAATATAACTACATTCATAAAACAAGTACAAAACTCATTGTATATCAGCAGATCAGATTAATGCATAAGTGCCGCTGGATCACCCCTGAGGGAAAGCCTGAGCAAACTGGTGTGTTTTAAGCAGGCATCTAAATGCCAGTACTATAGTTGCCTGCTTGATGTTCATTGGAAGCACACCTGCCCCACCACACTAAAAGCCCTGATGAACACGGGGAGCAAACAACACAACTAAAAGTGACTTTCCTGAGGATCAAAGGGACCTGGTAGGGGTATACAAGGTAATGCATTCCTAGATGTAATCTGGTCTGAAGGTGTTCGGGGCTTTATAAACCAATAGCAAGACCTGATACTTTGCCCAGTAGCATGTTGGCAGGTAGTGCAGCTCTGTCAGCACAGCTGATATGCCCTGATGATAGGACCTCTCCTCAGCAGCCTTGCTGTAACATTCCACACTATCTGAAGCTTCCAGACCAATTTTAAGGGAAGCCCTACATGGAGTTTATAGCTGTAATCCAATCTGGAGATTACCAATGCTCAGACTACCATAATTTAGCTATCATGAGCCAGGTCATTGGCTGGAAGAAAGCGCTCCTAGCCACTGAAGTCACCTGGCCCTTCAGTGACAAAGATTGATCCAGGAGCACCCCATTTACATTGTGACATGGCAGCCTTTCTTAACCTGGTGCCTCCAAATATTGCTAGACTCCATTTCTTATTAGCCCCTGCTAGTGATGGAATAATCTGTCAATTTCGGTTCTCTCAGTTTCTCATTTTTCCAATCTTAAATTCAGTTCTCCACATTTCTGCAGCAATTTGCATATTTTTAACAAAAAATCCTCATGAAAATTCTTTAGCATTTTAGTGTGAATTTCTCCTAACAAGTACATTTTTGTATGCACTTTTGACTTGTATGCTTTTTTGCAATCAATTTATCCTGCTATCATGCATTTTTGTATGTTATTGCCACCAATAAATTCATTTTCTGCACACTTTGTCCTTAATATATGCACTTTTGTAAACATTGCTTGGTTGGCGAACTGCATCGCAAAATTTGGATAAGTGTGAATTTCGAAGGATGGCTGTGTTTCAGTTTTCATATTGTTTCAGAAAGTGCATACTTGATAAGTTCAGCTTTAAGTATAAACTAAATCAACTGTCTCCCCGTTCCCTTGACCGATCATGCAAGGCCAATGGTCAGGAATGATGGAAGCTGTAGTCCAGCAACTGCAACTGTGATAATGCATTCATTTTAAAGTGGATGTTAGATAAGGAAGTTACTTTGGAGGCATATTCCCCATAGGAGGGAAATGGACTATTATTGAAAACTAGTCTTTTTACAGTTAATACCCAGATCTCCCTGGATGATGTAGTCTTAGGTTTCTAAATATGATGGAATGCAACTGTTGGTTTACATCTGAGAAGTTTGAAATTGGGGTTACATTTCAGTAATAAACTTCTTATTTATTTATTATTTGATTTATATCCCACCCTTCCTCCCAGCAGGAGCCCACTTTCCCCCCCTTAGGTTAATAACTGATGTTACAGAACTTGGCATCTGGTCTACACATGCAGTAGAAAGAGGTAGTAGAAGTCCTGAGGCGAGAAAGTGGCTGTACCGCTTCAGACCACTTGTGTGGAAACAATTTTAAATCCTCTTCCACATTAAAAAAAAACAACCTCTCTTCAGAGAGAGAGAGATTCTAGGACAGCCATCTTACTGCTGTGCTAGTTTTCTAGTTGCAGAGACTTTTTAACACTTAGGGGAGCATTCAAAAATGTGATCCCTTAGCTTTGATCTGAAGTGGTAAGCATGTGCAACCTGCCAGGTCAGGGCTGTACCATGTCATCCCCCCCAATCTTATTTGTAGCATAAACGTCTAAGTGTCCTGACAGTTATTTTTGCTGATGATAATTGACTCTTTACTAGGCTGTAGGTCAAAACAAGTCAAGCTGATTTTAATTGAACTATAACAGGCCCTGAACAGACGTTGCGGATGTTTGGCGTCGGACTAGGAGGACTGATTATTCTTGTATGTCTTCCGTTTTGCTGTTTTATAGTAGAGAAGAGGTAAGAGATGGTTTCTTCTGAGCAAAAATGTAGCTCTGTGGTGGGAACAAAAATTTCTAATGTACTTCAGCACTTTCACAACCTACAATTTTCAAGTAAAATGCATTGGAGGGGAGAGGGAGGGACCCTAATTCAGTGGCAGATAGGGACGCTGGAGAATTTCAATGGGAGCAGAAATTGCTGATGTTTGCTAATTCATCCCATGTCCAGAATGGAAATCAATCCAGCAAATACAATTATTTGTTGTTGCTGCTGTTTTCATTTCACAAAGGATATGTAACAATACATCATTGACTACTTTTTTCCCAATGTGCATGGTGTTTCCGTTGCACTGAAATGAATAGTGTGTAATACGGAATGATAGCATAACATTTTTCCATAGCAGATAGCGAGACAAGTAATGTAGTTTTTGTTGGAAGCCAAACTGCAGGGAAATGGAAACACTGCTGCATGCAACGAATACAAGGTCGAACGGAAGTCAGTGCCTTCTTACATCCTTAGCAGCAGAGCATATGCTTTACATCTAGAAGGTCCCAGTTTCAACCTCTGGCATCTCCTGTTAAAAAGAAGCAGGTGATGAGAAAGGCCTGAGACCCAGAAGAGGTAATGTCATTCTGGGGGAGCCAAGGTAGTACCAGCCAGATCTGGAAGGCATCTCATTGGCTACCTCCTGCAGTAGACAGTATTTGGATAGTTGGGCAGATAGGCCATGTTCGGTCAATACTCAACAAAACAATCCCATTAAAATAACAAATACTATATATAAAACAAACAATGAAACTGAGAAACTACAACATAATTCAGTGCAATGAAAAATTAAACAAAACGGTGCAATGCAATAATACAATAAAATTCCCTCAAAAGACGTAACAGCACATTTGGAAAACATATTTAGAGTTGGGGATCCCTTCTCTTTCCAGCCTTCCTTTTACCAAGGGATATCCTGACTCACAAAATACTACTCATTGCATCTCAGTTCTGCCTTTCATCTCTGCAGGTATATAGTACCTACTGCTCATTCCATATCACTCATCTCGTTCTACTCCCACACCTCTGACACATCCACCAATAAACACAGCCACACCATCCACCGAACAACTCTAATATCTTTCACTCAGTCACAAACTTTAGCATAAAGTTGCTCGGCTATCAAATCGTCGAGCATAAAAAAGAAATTGCCTTGTTTGTACATATGGAACCACGCAACCAGGCATTCTTCCTCTCTACTCACCAGATGGTTATTTGCTGAAAGTTTTCACACACGGATCTCCTGCTGCGTGAATCTTTGCATTTACAATGTCCTCTGCTCTCGGCACTGAAACTGCAGATAGCCAAGCAGAGCCATTGGCACGTCTCCAATCCAGAGCCGAGAATTAGTGAGGAATTGTCTGCTAAGAAAATGAATGTGTGCTAGATAGGATTTATATCAAAGTTGAAGTGATTTGGAGGGGGGGAGGGCATAGTTTTCAGCGGATGTGCAGTTGCTATTCCTAGGAATGTTAAATGTTGCTTTAAAAGGCCTTTTGAAAAAGCCATAATTAGCTAGATGCTGAATCATTTTAATTTCTAGCATACCCTCTTTGAAATGTTTGAATGCATCCAAAGAAGCGAAACTGTATGATAGTATGATCTTTTCGAGTTTCAAGATGGTGCCTCTTTCAGCATCAGGGTCCAATAACGTTTCAGCACATCTGCAAGGGTGTACTGTGTATTGGGAAATTACCAAGGTGCTTGCTTGCTCGCTCGCTCGCGCTCTGTGTGTGTGTGTTTCATCTGCAGGTGCATTGCCTGAGTAAAGAATTTCATGCCTATCTCTGTATTCGGCTTTCTGAAGACCAAATCATATGTGACAGATTGATGTGTCTGCCCTGTTCATATATAAAGAGGATTAGAGGAGTGGGTTTACTTGCAGGGGTGGGGGACCTCTGACCTTCCAGATGTTATTGAACTACAACTCTTATAATCCCTGACTAGGGATGGGCCGGAATTCCACTGAAATTGGACTCAGCACCGAATTTTAAAAGAATCCACCTAAGTCCTACCTTTGTGGAGCGGATTGTTTTGCTCCATATTTCAGTGGACTTCCCGGACACTGGATTAGCTCCAGCGAGCGAACCAAGCCTACAGAATTTAAAACTAAAGCTTAGAGAGGCTCGCCCTCTTTAAAGAGATTTTCTAGGCTTCCCTTTTAATTTCTGTTTTACCAGTTCAGTTAAGGAAGCATATTACACTCAGTTCCTGTTAATCTCTGTAGTATTAATCCTTTAAATGTTAAAGTACTCTCAAACCTCTTAAATGTTAAATGCTCTAAAAGCATTTGGCGGGTTAATACTATAGAGATTTAAAGGGGAAAGCCTAGAAAACCTATTTAACGTGGGCGAGGCTCTCTAGATTTTGATTTCATCAAATGGACATGTACAATGCAAAGAACAATGGGAGGGGAATACATTTTTTTCTGCTGCTATTGGGTAAAGGGTTTTGGAGGGAGACTACTATTGTATGGGCATACCCCATCCAGGATAATCTTTCATGCAAGGCCCATAAAAATGAATGGGAGCAGATCAAGAGCATGGTGAATTGCACCGATCCATTTTAAATGGGGCTTGTACAGGAAATTAGCCTGCTGGATTGTGCCCCATGTAAATATTTCTCAAGCATGTTTCCATCTTAGAATGTGCATGGGCATTGACATTTTTTAAATTTTGATATATATTTTTTGTGGGTAAATAGGCCCAAATGAACAACAAAACAAATTAATTTGTATCCCACCCTTCCTCCCAAAAGGAGCCCAGGGTGGCAAACAACAAGGCATAAAACAACAAAAGCACCTTTGAAAAACAGTTCCAATACAGACGCAGGCTGGAATAAGGTCTCTTCTTAAAAGGCTCATTGGAAGAGGAAGGTCTTCAGTAGGCTCTGTAAAGAGCAACAGAGGTGGTGCCTGTCTAGTGTTTAAGGGGAGGGAATTCCAAAGGCCCAATTCCTTTACTCTGCAGAACAGACCTTCCTGCTAAATCCTTATGACTATATGCTGTAAGTCAGTTTCCTATGCTTTTAGTACCCACTCCATCATCTACTGGATCAGGCGTGTACCTGGAAATACACATTTTCTCTCTGTTTTTATGGTGTTTCAGTCCATGTGCTAATCCTTTGCGAAGAGCCCCCTCAAAAAAGAAGGAAGAAAAAAGTGAAGAGAGTGACAAGAGCGATGAGAGTGACGATGATGAAAGCAGTGATAGCCAGTCTGCAGATTCAGTTGAAGATGATGTTGAGAAATGTAAAAGCAAGAAGAAAAAGGGCAAATAAAGCACTCATTGCTGTTTTGACTTATCCCCCCCCCGGTATTTATTCATTTTAAACATGTATATGCTCCACCTTTCCATTTTTCAGTGCTCAGGACAGCTTGCATAAAATCATAAATGATTTTTTCTTAATGCAAAGAATCAAAAACCAAGATCAGTTCCAGACTCAAGCATCATCATTCAAGGAGGGAAAACAATAAATAAGCAGCATCCCTCAAGGAGGAAGAGTCCATAACAAAAGAGAAGTTTGAGTCTTGCCATCTAAGTGAAAACAGGGATAGTGTTAATCAAATTTCGTGGGGAAGGCTAGGGCTGCCACGACTGAAAAGATCCTGCCTCAAATAACAACTAGCCTCCCATCTAAAGGAAGGGATATTATGGAACTGTTGATGCACTCAGTGAATGGGTGAGCTCTTACGGGAAAAGACAGACCTTTGGATAAATTGGTCCCGAAGCATTTAGGGCAGCCTTCCCCAGCCTGGTGCCTTCCAGATATTTGGAACTACCGGTCCCATCAGCCCCAGGCAGCAGAGCCAATTGTCAGAGATTATGGAAGGTGTTCTCCAATAGCATCTGGGCGCCAGGTTGAGGAAGTCTAATTCAGAGTTTTGAAAGTCATAGCCAACACTGGAAACAGTTCCAGTGGAAGGCAGCTTCCCAGGATCAATGGCAGATATCTTTAAGATGTCACAAGAGTAAGAACATAAGAGCCCTGCTTGATGAGGCCAACAGCCCATCTAATCCAGCATCCTGTTCTCATAGTGGCCAACCAGATGCCTCAGTTTTTGTTGTTTTTGCCAGAGATTAGAACCTTTCTGTGAACTCATTTGGGGAAAGCTCTTAGATGTCCTTTAAATTAACAGCCACAAGATGGTGGTATAAGCAAACTATTTTGTTTATTTTATTTGCCTGTCCCCTGGAAGTTGCTGTGGGTTTGGCAGTCCTTTTTTGTTAAAGCTATTAAAAACATTGTGTTTGTGTTTTTTCAAAATTGCATCGTGTATCAGTTTCTGTGAAGACAGATACAGGAACGTGAAACAGCTGAAATCACGCAGTAATAAAGATGGGGCATGAGGACACAGTTTCCTTAGTTTATTTTATAAAAAAATATTTTACACTATGATTGCATAAAAAAAATCAAAGTAATGGTTAAGACACATGTCTATTGGGAATCTAAGTATGTAAACCTATTACCCACATGTCCCATTAAACACACCTCCTTAAGAGGAGGGATAAAACAAGCGCTTTGCCCTGAAATGTGCCTAAATAGTGTATGTGTATAACCCCCAAAATACAGATCCAAACCAGACTGAAACAAAACTTTCTTTTATTGAGAGAGAAGAAAATAATGGCATGATAAAATTAGTGGGTGCATGGCAGCATTAATCATTAATACCCTAACCCGTTCATAACTTTACACTAAAGAAATAAAAGGTCCCTATTGTGGTGTAGTGGTTAAGGTGTTGGAATACAACCTGGGAGACCAGGGTTCGGATCCCCACATAGCCATGAAGCTCACTGGATGACCTTGGGCTAGTCACTGCCTCTCAGCCTCATGAAAACCCTATTCATAGGGTCGCCATAAGTCGCAATCGACTTGAAGGCAGTACATTTACATTTTTGAAGATCCGACACTCAGCTGACACGTTTGAGGGCCCCTACAATCTGGTGCTGGCCGACAGGCTGACATTTCCCCTTATCCCAGTCTTTCCTAGGAATCCATGGTCTTTTCCTATGACCAGTGTGGTGTAGTGGTTAAGGTGCTGGACTACGACCTGGGAGACCACCGTTCGAATCCCCACAGAGCCATGAAGCTCACTGGGTGACCTTGGGCCAGTCACTGCCTCTCAGCCTCATGAAAACCCTATTCATAGGGTCGCAATAAGTCAAAATCGACTTGAGGGCAGTACATTTACATTTTTTATTGCTATGAGGAATGAAAGATAGCAGATATTACCTATCCTAGGCCCATATGGAACACAGGCAATGGAACACAGCTGAAGTGGTGTGAAGGAGGTCTGGACCAAAAGCAGGAAGGAATCTCTTCGCTTCAAAGTTTGCACCGAGACCCAGACTTCCTTCCCATTCTGTGGCCTGCAGTCCTGCGCCATATTCCTTGAGAGTATATTTACACATGTTGGAGCTCAGATTGCCCTTTTGGGTCTCAAAAAACTGCTCTTAAATACACTTTCCCTCGTACAAATCAACATGAAAAGGAGAGTCTGGGTATGAAGTGATCTCATGTTATATGTGAGTTTCTTGCTGACACTCAGAGAAACTAAGGCTGCTTTCTAATGCTGTCTTTGAACAATAGGATTGTTCTGGGCATGGGGGAAGTCTGCCAAAAATAACATTTTTGAGATAACATTTAAATCAGGATCTTCACGTTCCTCCAAAAGTGCCAGAAGATGATCCTTGCTTCTTGTCCTTATTTCACAGTACTTAGGAAGGCACAAAGAGTCAGAAAACAGGTTGTGTGGGGTGGGAAATGTAGTCCAGAATATTCCAGGGCCTTGCCACTCCTTCGACTCCAAATGAACCAGAGTGGGGGTTAGCCCGAGCACTCATAACACAGTTTATAAAAATTACATATACACAATAAAAGCCACATAATTTTAAAAAAACCCTCAGATGACCAACTATTATCAGACAGCATAAGCCGGGCAGCAAAGGAAAAGGGCAACCAAGATGATTAAGACGACAGAGCGACTCCCCTATGAGGAAAGGTTGCAGCATTTGAGGCTTTTTAGTTTAGACAAAAGACGAGAAAGAGGTGATATGATAGAAGTTTGTAAAATTATGCATGGCATAAAGAGTTTTTCTTCCTCTCTCACAACGCTAAAACTCATGTACATCCAATGAATGCTGAAAGATTCAGGACAGCTAAAAGAAAGTACGTCTTCACACAGCACATTGTTAAACTAGGGAATTCACTCCCACAAGAGGCAGTGAACTATATTCGTTCATCGTATAGCAGTGGCACTTGATTCTACACCTAGGACCAGTGGATTGGCCTTGGCAGCATCTTACCCTGTAGCACAGGAATGGAGAACACATGGCCCTCCAGATGCTGTGAGGCTCCAACTTCCATCAGTCTCAGTCAATGTTGCCAAATTGTTCAATAATAAAGGCTATACATAAGACAGGAAACATAGGAAACGGCCTTATATTGAGTAGGACCGTTGGTCCATCTAGCTCAGTATTGTCTACACTGACTGGCAGGGGTTCTCCAGGGTCCCTACCAGCCCTACCTGGAGATGCCCTTGTGGGTTAAACCTGGGGTCTTCTGCATGCAAAGCAGATGCTCTGCCATTGAGATATGGCTCTTCCCCATTGGCTAATTTACATTTATTGAAGGGGGAACCTTTGGCGCACCAGATGTTGCTGAACTACAATGGCCATGGGAGTTGTAGTTCAGCAACATCTGGAGGGCAAAAGACTCCCCACCTCTACTCTGAGCTCCTTGGAGAGGAAGGAGGGAAACAAACATAACTAAATAAAATTGTTCTACTCCAGTCCTCCATGACTTTATTAAAATTGTGGCTTCAGCAAGGCAGCTTTGTACTCCTTCAATGTGTTATTCAATTTCATAAATGTAAGACCTACAACTGCAGGAAACACTGTTAATTTTAGAATGCAAGGCTCAAGATTGCCGGTACAGCAGTATCTTCAGGAATAACTCTTTGACTTTGGAATATCATTGTCTTGTGTCCGGTTTCTTGAAACGGTCATCTGTGCCTCTCTCCATGGAAGAGCTTTTGGCAAGCCAGGCTTTGGTTCAAGGGTTCATTCTGTAATGAATTGAGAAAATGTCATATATGTACTGCACATTTTTTCCTTAGTTTGCATTTGAAAAATATGTTGACATAGGAAACTGCCTTAGCCCAGGTCACCCAGACAATCTCACCCAGTATTGTCAACTCTGACTGGCAGCACCTCACTAGCAGAGGTCTCCCCTATCACCTGCCACCTATTCCTTTTTGTTTTAATAGAGATGCTTGCCATGAAGCTAAAGCCAATCCCTACCCCTAGGAAACCTGTCTAGCGGCAAGAGGTTTCTAGTAGTATGGCAATATTTTTAGTTGTTTGTGTGAGATGCAAATGTCCCTCGTCCTTCTTTTGTTGTGCTGTCCATCACTGGCTGATCATTCTCTTTTGATTATATGGGGGATCGTAGCTCCGTGGAAGAAGGACTTCCAGTTCAAAATGCCAGCCCCATAGCTTTTGCTTGCATTCGACTTGGCTGCCCTGTTCACTTGGCCCATTCCCCCTTCTGATCCAATCTGCAACACTTTCCAGAAGGAGAGGGCTAGGTGAGCGGAGGCTGCTGCTTCTCGTTGCTTCTGCAAGTGCTCGCTTGCTTGGAGAGTGCAGGTGAAAATTGCAGCAATAGCCAGAAGAAGTACCAGGGTCATGGAACTCTGGAGGTCAACTATGGGGGCCCTGTTGGTGGTTGGTCCTTTGCAGATGCCTGATGATGCTCAACCCTGATGCCAGTTGAGAGACACACACACTGCAATTCTCAGTGACATTCAGTTTCCAGTGATTTCCAAGGCAGCATGCCTTGAGCAAAGGGCCATCGCTCATTGGCATGCAGAAGATCATGGGTTTGTACAGAGGTACTTGGAGGCACTGGGACCATCTGAAGAATCTGGAAAGGGACACTTTTTGACCTCTTATAGCAGTGGGAGTGTTAATCAAGCACTTAAACTAACTTGGTGCTTTTGTAAAATGAGTAAGTAGGCATGATTCCAACCGATGTGCCTTACCATCTAAAGCAGACATAACAAATGAATTACAGTGGCCAACAGCAAGCAACGTAAGGTGTAGATGGACAGAATGTTGGCCTGCAGTATGGCTGCTCCCCTTTCACACACTTCAGTGCAGGAAGGAGAGAATTCTACCAGTATTTGCCAGGGAGCTCCCTTTTTCAGAAGGCAAGCTATGCCCTTGCTTGTATTTAAAATACACACAGCAATATCCTGCTTTATCATAGCATTAAATGTACCTTAAACTGCAAACTATAAGACAGGGAGTATTGATAGATGTGTGTGTTGGGCCAGGGGAGAGACAGCAGGATCTCGTGGCTCCTTAAGGATTAATTAATTGATTGTAGCAAGAGTTTTAGTGGACCAAGAATCCACATCACGGGTATGATAAAGTGGGGGCTCATCTATGATAGCTGATGGTACAATGCAAGGGTGGGGGACCTGTGGACGTCCAAATGCTGTTGGACGCCAACTCCCATCAGCCCCAGCCAGCATGGCCAGTGGTCAGGGATTATGAGAGTTGTAAGTCAACAAAATGTGGAAGGCAAGTGTTTCGCCTCCCTAGTTATTTTTTTTATTTATTTAACACAATTTGTATACCACTTACTCCCAGGGGTAGCTGACATGGTGCTGTCCAGATATTGGACTCCATCATAGAATCACAGAGTTGGAAGGGGCCTATAAAGCCATCGAGTCCAACTTCTCAGCTGCAGTTAGCATGTCCCAATCATCAGGGATGATGGGAGCTGCAGTCCAACAACATCTGGAGGGCACCATGTTGGCTAGCCCCCTGGCTTATTCAAGCAAAATATCTCTAAGCATTTTACAAAAGACTTTAACTAAAAGAAAAGAAAGCAAACATAAAAAACAAGTTACATATATATATATATAAAATATATCTGTTGGACTTTTCCATTACAGTGATAGAGATGCCAGCAGATCCAGCAGCATTGACTAAAAGGGAGAACTTTTGGATTTACTCCCTGGACACATTGGCACCACCTGGTCTGAACCTGGAGGACAGTACCGCCACTACTTAGCTTCTGCAAATGAAGCCCCTCTGAGCAGTCCATCCTCAAAGCTCTATAACTGCCACCTTGGTAACAGCATTTGTATGTTAGCAGCTGATGAAAGCGGAAGCTGAAACGTTTTGTTAATACAATAAAAACCTCTGTTTGGTTAATCACAATTACGTTCATATATATATTTTAGGTGATTAACGGAATCCTTATAGGGATCCAGAGCAAGCTTGAGTGAAGTTCTGTTTGTTGCTTTCAAAACTGTCTTTTATATATATATACACACACACACACATATACATATATATATAGCAAAATTCAATAATTTTAAAGCAACTATATTTATTAAATCACATGTAACAAATGCATGCTGAAGTACCTGCCTGGGTGGGCTTGCTCATCCAAAAAAAACCTCACTCCTTTTTAACAGATGCTGAAAACTGCACAGTGAAGGTGCCTGCCTAATATTAATAGGCAGGGAGTTCCAAAGAGTGGATGCTACTATGCTAATGGAGTGATTTCCTGCAAGCACGGAACAAACGTTATTAATTTTTAAGGTGCCAAAAGGCACAAAGTGCTGGAAAGCTGCCATCATCATCCCACTGGAAGTCAGGCAGCCAAATATTGGGGAAAGCCTTAAAACAGAGGAGTCTCTTCCATTCTTATTAGCAGATAGTCCCACGGGGATAGTATATCAGGGAGAAACAGCTAAGCTGGGTAGGAAGGGGACACAGCTGAGGTGACAAGGACAAAACCTCCCTTGGGGCTGTCTCCCAGAAGTTGGAAGGTGAGAGTGGTTTTGCAGGGACTGTGAAGACACCGTGGTGTCATCCTTGAGTGCAGTAGGCTGAAGGCCAAGGGGGATTCCCCACTACTAGGGATGGAAGGCTCTGTCAATTTTGGTTCTCTGCATTTCTCATTTTGCAGTCTGAAATTCAGTTCTCCACATTGCTACAGCAATTTACATTAAAAAAAACTTCATGAAAATTCTCGGTATTTTAGTGTGCATTTCTCCTAACAAACACATTTTTGTATGCAATCTTGAGAAATGCACATGTTTCTGCAAGCACTTTCCCTTAAATAATGCATTTTGTATGTTATTTTCACAAATAACATTCATTTTTATGCACACTTTCCCCTAATATATGCATTTTTGTAAACATTGGTTGGAAAGTTGCATCGCAAAATTCGGATGAGTGCAAATTTCAAAGGATGGGTGTGTTTCAGTTCACATACTGTTTTGGAAAGTCCGAATTAGATAGATTTGGCTTTAAATGTGCACTGAATAAAATTTATTCCCCCTCTCTGTCTGCTACTATCTTGGTTACCCAAAGAGATTAAACACTAGTATGAAATATATAGCTGGGTCTAAGAGGTTCTTGAGGAACCTTTGGTGGTTGTGTCCCCACAGCATCTGCTGCCTAAGGAGGCACTGTTACTTTACCTGATGGGAGGGTTAGCCCTAAGAAGAGGATTATAAGTGACTGGTGGAAAGTGTCTGGCATTTCTCGGGAGTTCTAAGAAACAACAACAAAAATCAGTGCATGGTCCAGTCCACCATCTTGATTCGAAAGGACCTGCTCCTTCATCTCAGCAACCATCATGCAAAATTTGGTTATGATATCTTCAGAGGTATCCACATGCATAGTGAGTAAACAAACAACTTTCCAAAATACATTGTTGTTGTTATATGCCTTCAAGTCAATTACGACTTATGGCGACCCTATGAATCAGTGACCTCCAAGAGAAATATAACTCTTTCCTCTGTCAGAGGCCTGGGGAGATGGGGGAGATGCCATCCAGAGGAGTTTGGGACCCTGACGTACCACCCAAGCAGAAAACAACAAATATTGCTATGTTTTTGAAATCTGTATATCAGAAGAATTTGATTAAACCTCCATGATATCTATACATTCCACATTCGTGTCATTCACTATAGATTAATTATTACTTACACATGCACACATACACACACACACAAACACCTTTCCTACTAAGCAAAACAGTAAGAACCGCATGGAAAGGTGCCAAAGAAGTATTGACGTTTAAAGCAAGCTCTTTTCTCTCTAACGAAAAATAGAATAAACTCCTAGCCCAGGAGGGGACAGAGCTTCTGAAATGGCAGCTTTAGCTATGCAGTAGTAGAATGTCATTCCGTTTTGATCTTACTGCAGAGTTTGTTCTTTGCCAACAACTGCTAGCGTCCATTTGCCCACCTTCCCTGCTGGTGAGCTGTATCAAGATTAGATCCAGGGAGATGAGCAGGCTTACAGCTTCATCTGTTGGCACCGCAGGAATGTAGAAGCAAAACAGCATGGCGAGTAAGTTGGGGGGGGTGAAACTCATCATCTGTGGATTGTTGTTTTTCAAGGCCTTGCCTTGAAATAGCTAGCATATGGAGCAAGGAAAATAAGAGGGAGACGAGGAAAAGGATTTCCCACAGAGAAGGAAAACCTTCCTCCAGACAAAAACACAGTGAAAGGAATTTACGTCGCTCAGTTTTCTACTGTCCAAACATTGTAGGATGACAATGAACCATTTGGCGAACCTTCTTACAGATTCTATGTAGCAAAAAATCTTTGAGCATCAGTCTGTCTGTAGGCAGTTAATCATGCCCCATTTTAGTCCATCAAATTGCTTAAGTAATGAAACATTGGTGCCCCAATTAATATCGGTATTTGATAGGTGAAGCCTAAATCCCGTGGTGTTCTTCGCTAGCAAAGACATGCTTAAGACTAGCAAAGACTACAGCTACACTGGCAGAGCAAGGTTGTGGACTCCTGCGCTCTCTCAACACACCTGTTAATGCTCGTCTGAAACAATGTGCCAATGTGGGTTATGCACCAAAAACAGATGTGGAAGAGTTTGAATGGGCAGAAACTGAAACCCATGAAGGATTGGGCAGACAATGGAGGAATCAGTTCTAGTTCAACAAAGAAGCCAGACTGAAGTGGAATCTCAGCCCATTCTGGAATCCGCTCCAGACTTCCATTGGGCAGCTCTGTGCTGTTCCTGCACATGCCTGGTGTTGGGCCTCTCTGCTTGCTGTAGAAACTTCTGCTCCTGCACATTATTTCTGCAGTGTATCCAGCTGCCCAATGGGATGTCTGCCTCCAAACCTACCTGTCTTTGCTTAACTTAATGAAATCGCTCATGCCTGCTGCAGGCCCTACATACCCCCAATCCCAGATACAACAAACATGTACACCATGGTAGGCTATGTAGTGTGGCTGAGATAACGTACCGCTTAGAAGCTGTCTGGAATTTGCATGCTAAACAATCATTCTCACAGTGACAGAACAAGTCCAGAGCAGCCATTCTTATTTTTATTGCCAATAATTCACATAAAGAACTCCCCTAACTGTATATTGAGAGCCAGTGTGGTGTAGTGGTCAAGGTATTGGACTACAACCTGGGAGAACAGGGTTTGAATCCCCACACAGCCATGAAGCTCACTGGATGACCTTGGGCCAGTCACTGTCTCAGCCTCAGAGGAATGCAATGGTAAACCCCCTCTGAATGCCACTTACCATGAAAACCCTATTCATAGGGTCGCCATAAGTTGGAATCATCTTGAAGGCAGTCCACTTCCATTTTCTAACTGTATATTTACCTAATAAGCCCAATAGCTTGAAATGAGGGGTCATGGTTTATTGGTTAAACTATATGTGCTATTAGGCCCTTCTGCAGAGAATAGCGCCAAAGGAGTTACTCGGTTTTAGCAGTAGTGACAGGCCTTTGAGGCTGTTCCATCAGTATGGCTCTCAGGGAAACATCCTGAATCAGACCATTGGTCCCTCTAATTTGCAACTATGTACTCCAGGGCAGGGGAAACTGTGGCCCTCCAAATGTTGGACTCCAAGTCCCATCACCACCAGCCAATGCGACCAAAGCTCAGGGATGATGGGAGTTGCAGCCCAACAACAACTGGAGGACCCCAGATTCTCCACCCTTGACCCACTCTGATTGGCAGCAGCCCCCATAGGTCTCAGAAGAGGGTCTTTCTTATCACCTATTACCAGATCCTTTTCGCTGGATATACCAGGGGTTGAACCCAAGACCTTGTGCATGCAAAGCATATGCACTCTGCCACTGAGCTATGGTCACTCCCCCCCAAGAATTACAACTGAGAACACAGACTGCTGCTGGCTGAGAGCAAAGGCCTGTCTTGTCCCGCACCCTGTTCCCACAGTGGCCAGCCAGATGCCTGTGGGAAGCCTGCAAGCAGGACATGAGCACAATAGCTCTCTTTCACTGATGTTGCCCAAGCAACTGCCATTCAGAGGCAGACCACTGGCCCATCTAGCTTGTCTTCACTGGCTGGAGAGGCAGTGCAGGCGGGGCTACATCACTCACCTGGCTTCCCAATGCTGTGCATTGCTACCAGTTACCACAAGGGGGAGTGGTAAGGCAGCAGGGATCTCGGCACAGTGCAGGTGCAACCAATCCGCTGCTCCCGCCACTGCACCCACACCAAGCTCTCCACTGCCTTTCCCCTCGCTGCCTCTCTTTTGGTAATCACTGGCGATAGGAAGCCAGGTCAGCAATGCAGCTCCGCCTGCACTGTCCTGTCAGTTACTACTGCTTCACTGCCTGACAGCCACTCTCTAGGGTTTCAGGCTGGAGACTTTCCCAATCTTCCGTGGAGATGCCAGGAATTGAAGCTGGAGCCTTCTGCATGCAAGGCAGATGCTCTCCTGTTGAGCAACGGCTCTTGCCCATTGGTTTGTTTCAAAAGGCAACATGGTTACTTGCTTCTAGTAACCATTCAATTCATGAGTAATACAGGGGTGGTTTTTGTTCTTTTTTAAAAGGGGAACTGTTGATGTGGCTGTAAAAGCTATGAGCCTCCAAGTTCTACACACTCCAGAAAATGGAGAGTTAAGTCTACAACTTACACCCCGACCGTGAAGTGCCAAAGCATTTACAACACAGAGGATACCAGGGTGTTGTTGTTTTTCTTCATACCATCTGCTGTAATTTAAAACTATAGTTAAGGGGTATACAGGTAGTTTAATCCATAACTCTTCGAATCTCCCTTATTTTATGGGCTTCTGCCAGGACTCTTACTGTTACTTTAATGGAGTCTTTTGTAGTTTTATTTTATCTCTATATGAAGCTAGGCACTCACTCACAGGTAGACTTGCTGGTAATACTGCTTCCTTGTGAGTCATTAGTTGTTTCATATGAGCTGGATATACTATTTACTCATTTTTACTCAACTATAAAAGACTCTGGAAAATTCCCAGCCAGACAGATTATCAGGCTTCATGAAGGCACAGCCGCATGATTTCAGGAAATAAATAGAATGCATGGATCATGCACACTCTTTGCCCTTCATAGTTTCTAAAAGCTTCATAAACATCCTCTTAAAAAATCATATTCTGCAGCATTTGGTGTTATTTTATTTATTATTCCCCTTCCTAAAAGTTTTACCATGCTTTGTTATCAAATTGCAAGAAACTTTTTATTATATTATTTAAATTTCATAGGAGGAGAGTGGTGTTTGAGGGCAGATTTAGGGGAAAACCTCAACATAAAGAAAAACCTTGGCACAGGAAGGTGTATGGGGGAGATCTCCACCAGTTTGTCACTTCAAGTTTCGAGTTCTCTTGATCACAGCAGGAATTAAATGAGGATGTAAGATGCTGATGCGAACCAGCCTTGAATAGTAGGCACAGCAGCAAGGCCCACTGGCGCTGTTGCCTGCCCTGTACCCCTTGCTGTACTTTTACCTAGCAGCAACAGACAACCATTTTCACTTCCCACAAAGATCCAGAACATTGTTTGTAAAATCACTCAGGCACATAGTGGGAAATAAAAAGTGAATCCCCCCAATAGGATGCAACACTTTCATTGACTTTCATTGGCTCAGTCAGGTCTTGCTTGTGACCTTCACATAGGCATCTGGTTGGCCACTGTGAGAACAGGATGCTGGACTAGATGGGCCATTGGCCTGATTCAGCAGCCTGTTCCTATGTTCTTGTGTCTTCAGTGGCTCTTGAGAAGATAAAACATCCTGGTATATTGACCAACATTATCAGGAATGCTTACACTTTTCTTTCCTCCCCTGAAATTCTCCCTAGATTCTGGGAGTTCTGCATTACCCGGTCTTGTTACTGAAGTGAATCTGATGCTTTTGAAATTGTCCATTGTTCTGTTCTGTTTTAATTTCTGAATTTGCTAAAGCCATCGTGCATAAGCGGTTTGCTGAGACTGTCAATCCCTTCCATTCATTCGTGTCCTAACAGGCACAATGGTAACAACAGGTACAATATGCTGGAGTCCATTGCTTTGTGGCAGTGTTTTATCAATCCACTTGTGTCTACTGGTGACACAAAAAGAAGCCACCATGCAAATGAGCTGAAAGAACTGAAAGTCGTGTCAAAGAGTGCATGCTCTAATTTCCAAGTTAATTTGTAAAAAAGAAAATCTAGTTCAGCCAGAAGACTGAAATGCAGCAGTGTGCAAAAGGGGACATCTTCTGTCCCTAAACATGGTCCCCCCGTTTTTTTGTAAATTCAAAGAAGGTTCAACGCAAGGCAAAAAGGCAAACTTGAAAAATTAGGACTATAGGAAGCTACCTTATATTATTTAATCCGCCTGGCCAAATATTGTCTACTCTGACTGGTTTCAGCTCTCCAGAGACCTCTTGCCCCATTTGCTACCAGATCCTTTTAACTGGAGATGTTAGGGATTGAATCTAGGACCTTCTGCATTCAAAGAATATTCTCTTGGTGAACTTGATGCTCTCCGGCTGTTGTTAGATTCCATTCATTCATTCATCAGCGATCACGCATGGCCGAGTAAGATTGTCTTCCAAGATAAAGTCTTCAGCAGTGGGTCCAGCCCCAGCCAGCATGGCCAGTGGTCAGGGATGATGAGAATTGTAATCCAGCAACATCTGGAGGGCCATGGGTTCCCCACCTCAGTGTTACATATTTGCCATTTGTTGCACAGCAGGGTTGTGCTTTTTTTTATCATTGCCCCCTATTTGAGTGGCATATGGAGCTGCTTTACATCAAGACAATCATTAATCCATCTAGCTCAGTACTGTCAGCTCTGTGTGGCAGTGGCTTTCCAGGGTCGCAAGCAGAGAAGGATCTTTCTTGTCTCCTACTATCAGATCCTTTAAACTGTAGATATGAGTCATCGAACATGAGCCGTGCTGCTAAGGTATGGCCTCTTCTGAAAATGTCATACAGAAATGTCTTCCTGTGTAAAGAACAGGGATGGGGGAGAAATTTGATTCAGTTTGCATTTAAATTTTAAATCGCCTGGAGGGATTGGGAATAGGAGGCACTGTTTTACGGTGGTTCCGCTCCTATCTCTCTGGCAGATACCAACTGGTAGCGTTGGGGGATGAGGTTTCAGACCCTTGGCCACTCAACTGTGGTGTGCCACAGGGTTCTATCCTCTCCCCCATGCTATTCAACATTTATATGAAACCGCTGGGAGCCATCATCAGGAGTTTTGGGCTGCAGTGTCACCAATATGCGGATGACACGCAGCTCTATCTCTCATTTAAATCCTCACCAGAGTTGGCTGTGGATACCTTGTCCAATTGCCTGGAGTCCGTAAGTGGATGGATGGGAGAGAACAGGCTGAAGCTGAATCCCGACAAAACCGAGGTGTTGCTAGTGGGGGATAAGAGAAGGTTGGGAAATTTAGACCTGGTGCTTAATGGGGTGAGATTACCCCTGAAGGACCAAGTCCGCAGCCTAGGGGTCATATTGGACTCCCAGCTGTCTATGGAGGCTCAGGTTTCGGCAGTGAGCCGGGCAGCTTGGTACCAACTTCATCTGGTACAGAGGCTGCGACCCTACCTTCCTATACATCTGCTCCCACGAGTAATACATGCCCTGGTCTCCTCTCGATTAGACTATTGTAATGCGCTTTACGTGGGGTTACCCTTGAAGATGGTCCGGAAACTGCAGCTGGTACAGAATGCGGCAGCACGCTTAATAAAGCAGAGCCGTCGCCAGGACCATGTCACCCCAGTGTTGATCGAACTACACTGGTTGCCAGTTGTGTACCGGGCCCAATTCAAGGTGTTGGTACTCACCTTTAAAACCCTATACGGTTTCAGCCCAGTTTATCTTAAGGAATGCCTCCAGTATCACCAAATATGCCGCCTAACAAGATCAGCCTCACAAGACCTTCTCTCGGTCCCACCGATGAAAACAGCTAGGTTGGTGCAGACCAGAGAGAGGGCTTTCTCGATTGTGGCCCCCACCCTCTGGAACTTGCTTCCATTTGACCTTCGACATGCCTCCTCCCTGATGGTTTTTCGCCAAGCCTTCAAGACCTGGCTATTCAGGCAGACCTATGGGATTTCTGGGGTGGGTTAGGTTTTTATACTGTATTATTGAGGGGATGGTCTTAGATAATGTGATGTTAATATTGTGACTGTTGATTGTATGTGTTTTTATTGTATTTTGTATTTTATATTGTTGTACGTCGCCCAGAGTGTCCGTTAATTCGGACAGATGGGCGACTAACAAATAAAATTTATTATTATTATTATTATAATAAATGTGAACCCACCAAATTTGCACTTTTCAAAACAATATGCAAACTGAAATGCAGCCATTCTTAGAAATTCGCATTTTCCTGAATTTTACAATGCAGGTCTCCAGCCAAGTAATGTATACAAAAATTCATATCCTAAAGTGTGCAAAAAATGCATGTATTGATGAAAATAGTGTAATATGCTGTTAATTGTCCCCCATGTTACAGAGGCCCAATTGGCCTCAACCAGAAGTCAGGCATTTAGTGTCCCTGGTCCCATGCTGTGGAACGCTCTTCTAGGAGAGAATCGGCACACATCTTTGCTTTTGACTTTCAGGCATCTTTTGAAGATGCTTTTATGCAAATAGCTCTTGCAGCTGTTTAATTTATTTTTTATTAGCCAGTCCTTTATCTGTTGTTGTTGTTTTACAATGGTGTCCTATGTTTTAACACTGTAAATCATCCTGATACCTTGTGATATGGCAGCAGGGAAACACTTTTATAATAAATAAATATAAATAAATAATTGGCATTCCATAGGCCTCTTTTGGCAATGGCCCATCAAGAACCGAGTTGGCATAGATTGAGAACATAACTCCATGAAGGCTCTTTGCAAAGACCAAAAGTTGAGCCATGGAAATAAACCTTCCAAGATGTGCATCCTTTCAACCTGCCAAAGACAGGCAGTAAAGGCTGAAGTCTGGATCTCTTCCATATCCTGCTGAATATAATAACCCCTTAATTTATTTGTAATGGTTTCCTGGATACATCTTAAATCCATCTTGATTAGGTTTTGCAGATCCAGCCCCTCAGAAGCTAGTTTATGGTTTAATTTTGGAGAGTTATTTGTTGACATAACTGTCATTTGGCTGCTACACGTAGCATTTCTTTGGTGATCTACTAGTGCCCATCTGTTCTAATTTAACTCGGGTACATGGTGAAAGCCAGGTAGATATGCATTCCAAATGGCATCAATCCTTTTTTTCTAACCTAAGCTATTGGTAGACCTGATGGAACACACAACAGAGGCCTTAGAAATTGATATGGGTTCAGGACGCACATCTATTTTATATTGGTTGACCCCCATATTTTGGTGCCATAGACAAAGCTGTGACAGGACCTTCCCCATGTATACATTTATTGATTGATGTGCTGCTTAAATTTATATCCCTCCTTTCATCACTGTCATGATCTCAGGGCAGGCAACAATAATCAAAAAGCTGTTGGGTGTTTTTTTTTTTTTTTTAATTACAACCAAAGCCTATGGAAAGCAGCAGGTGACAGCAGCTATCAAGACTTTCCCCAGCAAAATTCTAGAGAAAATAGCAAAGCCTTCTCCAATAGCATTAGAATAGTAGGTATGTCCAATGGAATATCTCCCATCAATCCCCATGAAAAGCTTCGGCATCAAAAAATGGACAGAGACAGTGGCAACCATATTTCAGAATGGAAAGAGCCACTATAATAGAAAACACCTTATCTTGGGTCACCACACAAAGTGCCTCACTCATCAGTGGCACCATAAGAAGTTCCTCTCCTGCAGATCTTAATTATCCAGGCAGGATAATATTGGAAGAGGCACTCCTTTAAGCATGGATTTTTAATGACAGTACTCACCACTACAGAGTACTGACACTTTTTTAAAAAAACTGCCTATTCCAGCCATTTTGTGCTGCTACCCATGGTATGTTTATTAGGTATTAGCCAGGTTGTAGTCATCCAGGGTCACAGAGGGTCACAGACCCCTTACCTTTTCGGGAGCAGGGTCCAAGCCAAGTCCCCATCTACAAGCCACTCATCGCAAAAGGGAGCATGTTAGCCATTGAAAAGAGTCTTTGTCCTTTCATACTGATTGGAGCCACAGTGAAAGGAGGTGAGTCAGTTGCTGAGTAGACTCTCCTTAGTAGCTAACACCCAGCCTCCCATTTCATGCTGATTGGCTCCTAGGGATGTCTGTTGTAGTAGAGTGTCAGCGTGGAGATGACACAGAGAGCGAGAGAGAGGAAGGAAAGTGGAAAGGGGGTGTGGCTGTGATCGTCATGAAGAGACCCTAACTTCTGAATTTGCCACTATACTTCTGGGTATGAGTACTGGCACCTCATTTTTTAACAAAAAGTACTGCCTTTAAATATTGAGGGTCCAAGTCATTCAGGATTTTAAATGCTAAGATCAATACCTTAACATGGGCCCAGTAACATATATGCACATCCAGAACAATGCCTTCAAAATTGCAGTAATATGGCTCTTCATTGTTACCCCACTTAGGTTTCTGATGGCTATATTCTGCACAAGCTGCAGTTTCCATACTATCTTCAAGGGAAGTCCCATATACAGTACATTATAGTAATCTATTCTGGACATTTGAGTACTGGGGAGACCGTGTTACTTCACTCTTGGAAAGCCCCATATCTGAACACAGCTTAAGACATCCAGGCATACAATACAACAGCAAGCCGGCAAGCCAACAGATTCCCAGGTATGTATGTCTTAAGTAGGTAGACTCATTCTACATTTCATGGACAACTCAATTTCCCAAGTAATTATAGGAGAAACACATTTTCTTTCCCTTTCTTTTAAAAAAAGTTTTTGAGGTGTACGACAAACTTAATTTGGAAGGCATCTCATTTTATATCTGGCGGAGAGGAACAACAACAAAAACCTCAAATCCAAGGCCACAAATGACAAAAGATACTATTTAGAGACCAGATGGCAGCATAAAATAAATAGCCATTTCCTCCATAGAAGCACAAGCAATTTGGCTGCGTGGAACTGCATTTCCAGCCGAGTTCCTTGAAACAGATGTCGAGATTGCTTGTGCCTGGAAACATTTTAGTGAAAAGCAAGATGTTCAGGTAGAAAGTACAATAACAGGCACCCTCGGCTTTTTGGTATCTATGCAGGGGAGAGGAGTATTTACAACAAAAATATGAGGTTTCTGATGCTCAGCATGTAAACAATTCTCTTTGGGCATAAGAGGCAAGATCTGATACACTTCTGGAAGCTTCCATGATGTTCCTCTCTTTATCTATTTTCCACCAGTTGAGGAAGAATGATGGCTTTTCTCTAAGAAGAACCTAAGGAAACTCTTAATAATGTGTTAAATATGGAGAAATATAGATACCATCAGTTTGGTTCTATGAATTGGTCATTAGTTTTATAAGGAAATAGGTGTTGGAGGAGAGCTTTGCAGGTACCATGGACCGCGAAAAAGACAAATAATTGAGTGTTAGATCAAACTAAAGCAGAACTATCACTAGAAGCTAAAATGATGAAACTGAGGCTATCATACTTTGGACACATCATGAGAAGACAGGATTCACTAGAAAAGACAATAATGCTGGGAAAAACAGAAGGGAGTAGAAAAAGAGGAAGACCAAACAAGAGATTGATTGATTCCATATAGGAAGCCACAGACCTGAACTTACAAGATCTGAACAGGGTGGTTCATGACAGATTCTACTGGAGGTCACTGATTCATAGGGTCACCATAAGTCATAATCGACTTGAAGGCACATAACACAAACCCAGGGGACCCTTTCAGTTTCGTTGTATGAATTTATTGTTTCACATCTCTCTCTCTCTCTCTCTCTCTCTCTCTCTCTCTCTCTCTCTCTCATTTTCAGCCCAAATTGCTCCCAAAGCAGCCTATCACAATTAAAATCTACCAGAAAAAATACCATGGCTACTAGTCACAATGGCTATATTGCCTCCAGCATCGCAGGCGCTATGCTTCTGTAGACTGTGTTTGTGTCCTGCCTGTGAGCTTCCCATAGTCATCTGGATGGCCACTGTGGAACTAGATGGGCCTTTGGTCTGGTCCAGCAGGGCTCTTCTTATGTTTGTAGGTTAGAGTGGCGTGGGTTGCAGGTTGGTGGTGATCTGGGAAGGAGTGGAGGACTCTGTGTGTGTGCATGGTTTCATTCAGTGTTTCTCTTCAAATGACCTGCTTATGCATTTTTTAATTAAAGCCCACTGCTGAACCTTCACAAAACAAACCGCCAGTGTTCTAATGACTGCAGAGAGATGCACAGGCCTGTTTCTCATACTCACTGAAGGAAGTTTAATAAAGCATTGCAGTGCATCTTAAAGCCTAGCTGAATGTTGGGGAGTCGGCACTGTCAGGCCACGTCTGCACCATATATCGGGTGGTACTGCAGAGCTTGGAAAAGTTACTTTTTTGAACTACAACTCCTATCACCCCAGCCAGCATGGCCACTGGATTGGGCTGGTGGGAGCTGTAGTTCAAAAAAGTAACTTTTCCAAGGTCTGACTGAATACTAGCCCTACTCAGAATAAACCCATTGAAGTTAACAGACAAGACTAACTTAGGTTCAACTAAGTAGGACTTAGTTGATACAATACAATTAAATCCAATATAAGGAATAATTGCAATTAAAATGCAATCAAAAATCATACCTGTCCTAGCGCTGTGCATTACAATGGCTACAACAAGCAGAAAAATAATTAAGCAGTCCACCAAGGCTATCAGCAATCTTCAAATGGTCTATGGGGGGGAAATTTGGGAACCACAGTATTAGGGAGAATATAGATATTACAGGAAATATGCTTTGCAAAGATGTGTGTATCAGGCAGTACAGCATACAAAAACACATATATTATCAGAAATGTGCACTAAAATGCTGAGAGAAGTGAACTTGGAAAAATGAGAAATGGAGAGGAATTGAAATGGACAGATTCACTCATCCCTACAGTGGTGTGAGAGTTGCAGCCTAACATGGGGACAACTGGGGATTCCATCTACAGCAGGGCCCCACTCATACGGCGGGTTACGTTCCAGACCCCCGCCTAAAAGCGAAACCCACTGAAAAGCGGAAGTCCATCAATAAAATGGCACCCGACGCCCAAAAGATGTCGTAAAAGCGGAACAAGCACCGTATTAGCGGGGCCTTACTCTAATTACTCTAATTGAAAGCCGCGGTATCAGCGGAACGCCAAAAACCAGGGCCCTACCGTATCTTGGAAAGAGGAGAAAACTGGAGTGAGCATGAAACAAACATATTCAATAAAGGTAAGCTTATAAAACATCAGCAAATAAAGTCAAGAGAGCAGCCAATTCTCTACAATGTTCACAACTGTTGTTTGATAGAATTGCCCTTCCAAGCAGATGGCAAAATACAGGGCGATGCCTCCATGTCCTCTGGGCATAACACTTGCAAAATGCAATGCAGGATAGACCTACAACACCCCTGAAAGATGGGGCTACAACATCCCCACTGAAATACCACCAGTGAAGGAGATGTTGCCCTCCACCACCACCCCACATACTGCCTTGTTCCACTGTTGAACAGCTCTTAGCGTTGCGAAGTCCCTCCTCATGTTTAGCCAAAATTTGCTTGCCTGCTATTTTATTTGTTTATTTATTACATTTATATCCCACTGTTCC
Source organism: Rhineura floridana (assembly GCF_030035675.1). Classification (NCBI taxonomy): domain Eukaryota; kingdom Metazoa; phylum Chordata; class Lepidosauria; order Squamata; family Rhineuridae; genus Rhineura; species Rhineura floridana. The sequence continues at coordinate 31,498,675 of NC_084495.1, read as the reverse complement.
TCCCAGAAGGAGCCCAGCGGCAAACAACAACACTGAAAACACTCTAAAACATCATAAAAGCAGACTTTAAAATATATTAAAACAAAATATCTTTAAAAACATATCAAAACAAAGCATCTTCAAAAACATATTTAAAAATATTTTAAAAAGCAATTCCAACATAGTCTGGGATAAGTCTCTACTTAGAAGGCTTGTTGAAAGAGAAAAGTCTTCAGGAGGCACCAAAACCGGAGATGGTGCCTGTCGGATACTGAAGGGGATGGAATTCCAAAGGGTAGGTGCCACTACACTACAGGTCATCTTCCTATGTTGTGCAGAAATGACCTCTTGATAAGATGGTTGTTACCTGCAGGATGCCCTCACCTGCAGAGCGCAGTGATCAACTGGGTATATAAGGGGTAAGACGATCTTTTAGGTATCCTGGTCCCAAACTGTATAGGGCTTTGTACACCAAAACAAGAACCTTCAACTTGGCCCATACGTTCTAGGCCTGCTATCTGGAGTGACAGAGTCCAATCCTTCAGATATTTGAAGCAGTTATCATGTCTCCCCTTAATTTTATCTTCTCTGTCCATGGATTTTAAAAGGCACAGTTTATGTGCTTGTAGATCAGGTGTGGGGCACCTTGGCCTCCAGATGTTGCTGAACTACAGCTCTCATCATCCCTGCCCATTGGCCATGCTCACTGGGGCTGATTTATTTATTTATTTATTACATTTATACCCCGCCTTGCGTTTCATCATAGAAACCCAAGGAGGTTCCCAGGTGGTCTCCCATCCAGGCACTGACCAGACCTGACCCTGCTTAGCTTCCGCAGGGTGCTGGCCTGATGTGCCTTCAGACCATAGCCTGGGACTAGGATGGGAGTTGTACTTCAGCAGCAACTGGAGGGCCAAAGGTTCTGTATCTCTGAAGTAGATTGTGGTTCCCCCCCCCAATAACCCTATATTGCAGGTGTGAGGAACAGGATTCATCTGGTGAGCTGGATCCTTATCTCTCCCACAATTGGTGGACCACCTTGATAGATGGGTGGGTCTGCCCACCCGGCAATCACTTGGCACCACAATGACATCAGGCGACCCATTATTCCTTGACAACACTGCCTGAACTCTTTTATCCTTTGCAGCACAACTCAAGTTCAAGCTGCTCTGCAAAGGACGATCCCAGCTGATCCAAATGGGCTTGTGCTAATCAGCTGTACCCAGCGGAGGCTGGTCCCTTAGGGCTACTGGGGCACTGCCCCACCAACCTCAGTCTGCTCCCAACCAGCCCTCAATTGCCTACCTACTTAAAAACCAGCCCGGGGATGGGCATTGCCTGTCAGCTTCCTGTGCCTTAAGGCAGAGACACACTGAAGTGTTCTGCTGGTTCAAGTATGTCTCCATCTCTCTCTTCTGAAAACAGGGGCACACAACACTAGCCAAACCCTGCCCCTTTTTACTGCAGAACCTGGTGGGATCGGTGCGTTTTTTAAAAAAGAATTTGCTGCAAAGATATTTTGCAGCTGATTGGCAGATCAAGCCGTTCCCCCTCCAGGTGTGGCCAATGGAAACTATTTGCTGTAGGTGCCTAGTGTGCTCACAGCCTCAGTGTTGTCCTTGTAGAACTCAGCTGGGAGGAGGATGGGGACAAACCTAGAATTAGCTGGTGCTGCTTTTCATTGGGTGAACCAGTCCCAGTGGGGCTTGCATCTGGCACCAAATTTAAAAGGTGCCAAAAAATAAGCCTCACTTGCTGAGGAACAGTTGGGAGCACATTTTAAGGTTCCCTATTGTTCCTTTTCAGCGGCGTCTTTACTTGCCCCACACCTGATATGGGGTGGATAGACGTGGCTTATGGAAAAGAGTTTTGTGGCCCAAATTAAGACACCTGCCAGGCCTAATTAAGGCCACTGGCGCAAGGTTCCTCACTGCTCCTAAAATGTATTTGATGTTTATTGTCTGTAGACCAATTCTTCTCCCAATGAAACATATCCAGTTCTTTCCACACCAGATTCCACACCATTTTGGTCACCCTCCTCTAGATACACTCAATGGAGGACAGCCTATTAAGGTAAAAGGGTTGCTGTCCCACCAGCCTGAGTCTGCCCTCAGCCACTCCCTTCCTGCTTGCCTTCTTACAACCAGTCAAGGACGGCTCTGCTTGTTCATTGGCTGTGGCTCCACCTACACTTGGCCTGCCTGTCTTCTGCCCTACCAGTCTCAATGAGCACCAGCCAGCACTGGCTACACTCCAATTTAGTCTACAAGTGTGGTGCCTTGAACTGGACACAGCACTTCAGGGTCTCAAGCACATAAGCTGCCACCCAATGGAAGCTGGTCCATTAGGGCACATGGGGCAGTGCCCCACCAACTTCAGTCTGCTATCAATCAGCCCTCACTTGCCTACCTCCTTACTTAAGACCAGTCCAAGGAGGCAGCACTGCCTGCCAGCTTCCTCTGCCTTAGGACAGGGGCACCTGCCTTTTTTTCTTTTCTGAAAACAGGGCACACAACGCTAGTCAAACAATGCCTCTTTTTACTATAAAACCCGCTGGGATCAGCTCAAGTGCAGGGTTGTTGTTGTTTTCATTCAGCTTCAAACAGATTTCACAACTGATCAGCAGATCAACCCGTTGCACCTCCATTTTGGCCAATGGAAACACTTTGCTGTAGGTGACAAGTGCGCTCACAGTATCCGTCTCTGTGTTGCCCTTGTAGAACTCAGCAGGGAGGAGGAGGAGGGGGACAAAGCTAGAATTAGCTGGCTCTGTGTCCACCTGCTGTCGGGCTCTCTGCCTTCCATCCCACCAGAGCCAAGGGGCACCAGCCACCGCTGCTCAGTCTGATCCTTTTCTGATGGCAGGGATTTAACCTGGAACTGTCAACATGGAGAACATGTTCCACCACTGAGCCATGATCCCTTTCCTGGGGACTTGAAACAGCATTTGTTCCGATTTGATAGACACAGGCCTTATTCCAGTTTTGCCATCAGGAAAACAAAGTTTGGGTTGTTAGTAGGGCTGATCCTCTCCTTGTTTGTCCTTATGGGAAGGGCAACTTCTCATGGGAAAGGAAATTTTTTACTATAAGGGCAGATAAAAGAGCTGAACATCTTGTAGACACAGCAGAACAGATGGAAATGGCTCATCTGTTCTCTCCTCCTCAGGAGAAGCCGAATCCTCATGTACAATATTGAATGTGGATATGAATAAATAATAGACAGAGAGATATCTTGGTTGAGACAGAGCTTATGGAAACAATTCCTTTTTTTTCATGACAATGTGCAGGAAATAATACATATTTTGTTCTTTTACTGGACCCTAACAAATTCCCACAGAAGCATTTGATGGGAAGAGCCACAGCTCAGTGACTGGAGAAGGTTGGATTCAGGGTGACAGACTGTAGCTTGGGGTAAAAGACAAGGGTAGGCCAACAGGAGCCGATTATTCTAGTTTTGTTCCCGTCTTCCTCCTTCTAAGAGGCAACACTAAAGAGGAGGAAGTTGACAGCCAGCAGGGATTGGCTGAGGGCAGACTGAGGATGGAGGGGCAGCACCCCATTTGCCTGAAAGGATCCACTTTTAAAAGCACAAACCAGGAGAACCCACCAAGCTGGAACCCACACGGAGGAGGGGTGGGAAAGAAACCCATCCTACGTAAATGGCAATGCTACGATCTTACAAGCCCTCCGATACTGAGGGTCATTGCATGAAGAAGGTCCCAGGTTCAATCCTTGGTATCTCCAGGTAGACTCCCCCCCCAATTCTGCCCCCTCCCCCACTGAAGAGCAACCAGAACTGTCACAGACTGCCCCGTTGGTGACTGCTCCGTTAGATACCCTGTCAGTGCCTGCGCCTGCATCAGAGGTGCCACCTTCTTCACCTGACATTTCTCAGCCGGGCGCCCCGCAGCTTCCCACAGTTGAGCAAGTTGACTGCTCACGACTCTCAGTGGGGGAAGCTGAGAGCCAGCCCCCTTCACCCCACGCACGACGACGGCTGGAGCGGGAGATTCAGACATTGAGGAGAAGCCAACGGTTATGCGCAAAAGCCAAGCCTACTTAAGTTGACGCAGGGGTGGGGTTCATTGCTGAGTCAACATCATAGCCTTGCAAAGTCATGCTTAGTCAGAGTTAGCCAGGGTGAAAGTTCCTAGAAAGCTTAGTTAGGTTAATGAGACACACTGCTTGTGACGTAGCTGTAACTTTAATAAAAAGAGAAAAAATCACAGCCGCATCTGAGACTGGATCTCTCGACTTTGGACAGTCCTTTGGACCTCCTTACTTACAACCAGAGCTTGGGAAAGTTACTTTTTTGAACTACAACTCCCATCAGCCCAATCCAGTGGCCATGCTGTCTGGGGCTGATGGGAGTTGTAGTTCAAAAGAGTAACTTTCCCAAGCTTTGCTTACAACCAATCTAGGGGTTGGAACCTCCTTAGTCTCACTGTTGCCCTTGTAGAACTTAGCAGGGATGAGGATGAGGACAAAAGAAGCATGAGTTGGCTCTGCCTGTCATTGGCTCTGGCTCCACCTAGTGTTGGCTTCCTTGCCTTCTGCCCTACCAGTCCCAATGGGCACCAGCCACCACTGGAACCCTGGAGAGCTGCTGCCAGCCAGTGTGGACAACACTAAGCTAGATGGATCAATTGCCTTGAGAATAGGGCGGCTTTCCCTGTTTCCACAGTAGCATCTTGTCAGCCTTCCAACACTTTCTTGACTTATCCAGATCCAAGCTCTTACAGCTGCTGCATATTTTAATGCCAAATGACTGGCACCATTGACATTGGAACACATCGCCTATCGACGCCCAGTGCTTGCCCATTTATTTGGTGCATTGCATTGTGTAACTACTTTTTTTTTTTTGCTGATGTTTCAGGTTAAGTTTCAATACGGAACATATACCTCTCCAGAGCAATCCCAATGCACACAGAGGAGAATGTGGTTCCCTTTTGCCAAGTAGCAGTCCATCGGATAAAATTAAGAAGAAAAACTACATGGAGGGGGAGGGGGTGGGAAAGGGGGGGAAATCCTCTTGCTAATTTACTGCCCTAAAATAGTCAATTAGAGACTTGCCAAACTGTCTGGCAGAGGTTCTAAGTCCTTTGAAATGCCAACCCTCGAATGAAAGATGGGGGGGGGGGAATATTGCCTGGCTCTTTTCAAGAATTGGCCCAAATAGCAACTGGGATGTAAATTTGCCAGCCGGGGCTAGTTTTGCCGATAGCAGAAATAAATGCCTGTTGTTTGTCAGAAATTGGGTTCAATTTCCCCAACAATAGGATTGTTTCCCATGTTGCACTAGTCTCGAAAGAGACATCCAGAAGTGCTGGAGTTCAGTTACGTTTTGTTGGCTTGCTCTGAGCGCTAGCTAAAACACCTTACAGGGAGGCACTTTGCAAAAGGATACATCAACTGGTGTTTGGTGTTTTTTTTAAAGAAGAGCGAGCCCAAATTCCTCATTGAAAAGGCATGTGTCTACACCTAGTAAGCTTTGGGGAAATGTCTGGCCTGAATCCGCAGCTAGAGTAAACTAGCCCGATCCCACTGATATCTGTCATGGACAATAAGAGGGGCGAGGAAGGGACGTCGCTTAGTGGGAAAGCATCAACCTTGCATGCAGAAGGTCCCAAGTCCAGTCTCTGGCACCTCCAGGTAGGGCTCAGAGTGTCCTCTGTCTGAAACCTTGGAGAGCTGCTGCAAGGCAGCACAGATATTACTAGATGGACCAATGGTCTGACAAGGGACAACGCAGCTTCCTATGTTAATATGCGAGCACTGGAACTGATGGTTTTGGAAGCAAGTAAAAAAGCTAGGCAGGGGGTTCAGCAGGCAGAAGGAGAAGAAGAGGCAGCAGTCTCAGGGCATTAGGCAAATTAGGCAAAAAGCAGGCCAGGGGTGACTAACCCTCAGTTTGGAGCCCTGATATGACCCTTTTTTGTTGTTATGTGCCTTCAGGTCGATTACGACTTGTGGCTACCCTATGAATAAGTGACCTCCAAGAGCATCTGTCATGAACCACCCTGTTCAGATCTTGTAAGTTCACGTCTGTGGCTTACTTTATGGAATTAATCCATCTCTTTGTTTGGACTTCCTCTTTTTCTACTCCCTTCTGTTTTTCCCAGCATTATCGCCTTTTCTAGTGAATCATATCTTCTTATGATGTGTCCCAAGTATAACCTCAGTTTCATCATTTTAGCTTCTTATTTATTTATTTTATTTATTTATTTAATTTAATTTATATACCGCCCTAAGCCCAAGGGCTCTCTGGGCGGTGTACATACAATAAAGCAATCAAAATATATAAATACAATAATACAATAAAATCAAACCAACAAAGGTAAACAAAATAATCAAACAGTAGCAAAATACATCAAATACATATACTAATACGCATTAAAATGCCTGGGAATATAAAAAGGTTTTCACCTGGCGCCGAAAAGATAGCAGCGTCGGCGCCAGGCGCACCTCATCGGGGAGACCATTCCACAGTTCGGGAGCCACAACCGAAAAGGCCCTATTTCTAGTCACCACCCTCCGAGCTTCTCGATGGGATGGTACTCGGAGGAGGGCCTTAGATGTTGAGCGCAGTCTACGGGTAGTTTCATATTGGGAGAGGCGTTCCACCAGGTATTGCGGTCCCATGCCGTGTAAGGCTTTATAGGTCAAAACCAGCACTTTGAATTTAGCCCGGAAACAAATAGGAAGCCAGTGCAGACGAGCCAGAACAGGTGTGATATGAGCGGACCTTCTTGTCCGCGTCAACAATCTGGCTGCTGCATTCTGGACTAACTGTAGTTTCCGAACTGTCTTCAATGGCAGCCCAACGTAGAGCGCATTGCAGTAGTCCAATCTAGTGATAGTTCTGCTTTAATTTGTTCTAACAGCCAATTATTTGTCTTTTTCACAGTCCATGTTATGCCTGCAAGACCATTTTTTCTCCCACCCCCTTATCCCACCAATTTTGGTGGAAGCAACAAAACAAAAAAAGGCGTTTTGGGCTGGGTGGGGCTCAGCATCCTAATGGGGATGAGAATCCCTCCCTTCTCAATCATCAGATCAATCATGTGATACATACAGAGAGGACAATAACCCCCTTCTCAGCTGATATGCAAGGACCAGCTGAGGAGGAGGGTGCTATGTCCCTGTGTGCAGGGATGGACAAATCTGTCCATTTCACTTCTTTACATGCCTCCTTTTCCCAACCTTAAATTCAGTTCTCCACATATACATATATACACATATATATACATATATATCCCTCATGAAAATTCATCAGCATTTTGGTGCAAATTTCTCCCAATAAACACACCTTTTGTATACAGTACACACTTCTGCAAGCAAATTTCCCTAATAGAATGCATTTTAGCACATATTTTCACTAATACACACATTTACATGCACATTTTACTTTACTATGTGCAGTTTTTGACACATTACTTGGCTGGAGAACTGCCCTGCAAAATTTAGAAAAGTGCAAATTTCAAAGGATAACTGTGTTTGAGTTTGCATCTTGCTTTGGGAAACATGAATTAGGTAAGTTTGTCTTTAGGCCTCATCTTCACTCTACATTTAATATACTGTCATACCACTTTAAACAGTCATGGCTTCCCCCAAAGAGTCCTGGGAGCTGTGGTCTGTTAAGTGGTTTAACAGTCAATCCCTCTTCCCAGGGAACACACCAGAGTGGTATAGCGGTTAGAGTGCCAGACTCGGACCTGGGAGACCAGGGTTCAAATCCCCACGCAACCATGAAGCTCCCTGGGGGACCTTTGGTCAGTTGTTCTCTCACAGCCTAACCTACCTCACAGGGTTGTTGTGAGGATAAAATGGGGAGGGGGAGAACCATGTTTGTATGCCACCTTGCACTCCTTGGAGGAAAGGTGGGACATAAATGTAATAATTATTTTTTTTAAAAAAAAAACCTGTAGCTCTGTGAGGATAAGAGGGGATCTCCTAACTCTCAGCACCCTTAATTTCTCCTGAAGGCATGAGCATCCAAGAATGTGCATGAGAGAGGCTGGGTGGCCACACACCACTGGCATGTGCCTCTCCCCTCAGCCACCTCTTCTGTAGACCAAGCAGAAATATTTCAGCTAAATCATGACACATTTCAGTGCTCAGAGCTATTTTAGTGGAGGGCTATGGATGATTGGCACATTTTATTGAATATTCTTCTTCCAGACAGAGAGATCTGTGAGCATTCCACGTAAAAAGAGACTGCAAGGGAGTAAAGAGGAGAGGTAAATGAAAGGTCTAGCAAGCCAGAGAGGATGACGTGAGCAATACATTCTGGAATAATTGTGACGTGGTGGCTTTGCTTCTTGTAATGTTTGGTTTGGCCCTTCAATATCCTTTGCAAAGACTCTTTAATATGGATTATTTGCAAAGTATAAGGATGAGAGTTCTCTGGATCTCCAACACTGGAGGCATTGGGCAGCTGGACAGCCACCTGTCGGGTATGCTGTAATTTGGATTCCTGCCTTGAGCAGGGGGTTGGACTCGATGACCTTGTAGGCCCCTTCCTACTCTACAATGCTATGATTCTATGGATCATTTCCCTCCTACCTCAGTGCAGGGGTGTATTTTCAGGATTGTCCTCCATCCTAGTTATAGCAATAATTTTGCCTTCTAATAGAAGTGAAGGTCAATCTTATATCGTAATGCACTAAATGGCTGTTCAGATGCTCCTTTCTGGAAGTGGGAAAGGACAATGCCTGCTAGACTCAGCCCCCGATGTCACAAATTCAACAGCGCATCGGAGAAAAAGTGCCTTTGCACATGCAGCTGCGCTGGTGTCTGGTGTCCATTGGGACTGGTAGGGTGGAAGGCAAGGAAGCCAACAGTAGGTGGCGCCAGAGCCAATGGCAGGCAGAGCCAACTAATTCTAATTTTGTTCCCATCCTCTTCCCTGCTGATTAAGGAGGAAGAAGCTGATTGGCAGCTCCACCCCCTACATTGGTTGTAAGTAAGAAGGCAAGCAGGTGGGGGCTGGCTGAGGGCAGACTGTGGTCATTGGGGCAGTGCCCCATTTGCCCAAATGAACCAGCCTCCACTGGCTTGACTCTTCTAAAAACACAAGTAGAAGAAGAGAGACTTTGGGAGTGTCAAGGAGTGATTGGAGTATTTCTGCAACACTGTGGATATTCAGTTACTTCAACGCTTGCACAGAGTATTCTGAGATTAAAAGCGATAATGAGGCATTGCATAGGGGAGCAGGTGATATCCGTGCCACGGAATCCATTACACACTTGGGTTTCCAAGTGATTGATTTTATGCAATCGTGATACCCACTTGTAAAAGTAGATTATTTCTGTCCATTGATCCCATCGGGTGCAAACATTTAACGTCAATGCTGAATGTTAATATCCAATGAAAACCAAAACAAAATCAATATTATTAGGGGGAGAGGATAGAATAGGTTGCCATTCAAAAGCAAGCTCACTCACGAGATACCCATCCTGATCTGTCATGGGATCGTTCCTGGCTGAATGCTTTGCGAACTGCAACTGTCATTTGAAAAAATGTTTTTAGATGCAGTGATGCTTATTTTTCCCACCCACCCCCTCACTTTTTTTTAAATGGTGGGCTTTAAAACATTTACTACCAATAATTTGGAGAATGGTGTGGGGTTTTTTTTGTATAAGTAAAGGTTTGTTACAGTTAGGACACAAGTATGGGTTAAAGAGTCTCTAACCTTGTTTAAATAGTGATCCTTAAGCCAGGCCTGGATATCTTGGGTGCCCCATAAGCTTGCCATTTGTTTGGCTTGCAGATTGCTTGACCATAATTCTGTTTATGTTATGATGCAATCTCTGACCTCCTCCAAGGCCAGGTGAGACTTTGTGCAGGACTCAGGTTGTGCATAAAAGAACAGAGCTCTGATGTTGCGTCACCAAATGTGAGCCTTAGAAGGAGCCTGAGGCCATATCCGCACCATACTTTTAAAGCACTGTGATGTCACTTTAAACAGTCATGGCTTCCCTGGGAACTCTAGTTTGTTAAGGGGTGACAATTCCCAGTGCGGTTTAACAATCAATCTCTCTTCCCAGGTAACTCTGCACTCCAATTCATTCATTTTCCAGTGCATTAATCCTCCTATTTAGGATCAGACTTGAAATGCAAGAGATTTTGCCATCATGTTCTTTTTCATTTGATTTCCCTCATCTTTTGTCTCCTCTGTGCCAATTATTTCTAACCAAGAACTGACAACCTCTTGTCATTCTTTGTTTTCCCCCTCCCTGAGGTTTTTTTTCCAGACCCACATTGATCATTTGAGTGACAGTAGGTTATAATCGTATAATAATCTCACTGCAGGAGCCATCAGATAAATGAGCCTAGTTGAGGGGTCAGAGTGGGGAGAGAAACCTAATTATGAGATATATCTTTGATATCAGAAAATAATAATAGTGATTTTATTTGCAGAAGAAGAAGGTGCCTTAATCTATTCCTTTCTACTGTTAAGTGAAACTGAAGGACTGAGAGCACAGAACTGTGGAATTTACATGCAAAGGTCTAGTCCAGCCTTTCCCAACCAGTGTGCCTCCAGATGTTGTTGGACCACAACTCCCATCAGCCTCAGCCAGCATTTCCAATGGTCAGGAAGATGGGAGTTGTGGTCCAACAACATCTGGAGGCACACTGGTTGGGAAAGGCTGGTCTAGTCTACAGAAATATAGGAAGATGCCTTATATAAAGCCATACCAGTGGTCCATCGAGCTCAGTATCTAGACTAACTGGCAGTGGGATTTCAGGCAGGGCACATTCCCAGACCTAGCTGGAGATGCCAAGGATTGAAGCTGGGACCTTCTCTATGCAAAGCAGATGCTCTGCCACTGAACCGTGAGAAGAGAACCATTCTCCAAAATTCGCACTTAGCCAAATTTTGCAATGCAGTTCTCGAATCAAATAATGGTTACAAATATGCATATATCAAGGGGAAATGGGCTTTAAAAGGAATATATTAGTGAAAATAACATGCAAAAATGCATTACATTAGGAGAAATGGCTTCCAAAAATGTGCACATTAGTCAACTCCATACGAAAGTGTGTTCATTACGAGAAATTCACACTAAAATGCTGAAGAATTTTCATGAGAATTTTTTATTCAAAATTTATCAAATTGCTGCAGCAATGTGGAAAACTGGATTTAAGACTGAGTGATGATTTTATTTATTTATTTATTTTCATTTTTAAACCGCCCATAGCGAATAGCTCTCTGGGCGGTGTACAAAAGATTAAAAATACAGAAATACAAAATATCACAATAAATAAACAGAAACAAAGAGATTTAAAATTGTAACATTAAACACATTAAAATGCCTGGGAGCAAAGCCAAGTCTTAACCTGGCACCGAAAAGATAGAAGTGTCGGCACCAGGCGTACTTCTTTGGGGAGGCTATTCCACAGTTCGGGGGCCACTACAGAAAAGGCCCTAGATCGAGTAACTGTCCTCCGGGCTTCCCTATGGGTTGGTACCCGGAGGAGGGCCTTAGATGCTGAGCGAAGTGACCGGGTCGGTTCATAGCGGGAGAGGCGTTCCACAAGATACTGCGGTCCCACGCCGTGTAAGGCTTTATAGGTCAAAACCAGCACCTTGAATCTGGCTCGGAAGCAAATAGGTAGCCAGTGCAAACGGGCCAGAACAGGTGTTATATGCGCTGACCGGCTGGTCCTCGTCAGCAGTCTGGCTGCTGCGTTTTGCACTAGCTGAAGCTTCCGAACTGTCTTCAAGGGCAGCCCTACGTAGAGCGCATTACAGTAATCCAACCTAGAAGTTACCAGAGCATGAACAACTGAGGCGAGGTCATCCCTGTCCAGATAGGGGCGTAGCTGGGCTACCAACCGAAGGTGGTAGAACGCATTCCTTGCCACCGTGGCCACTTGCGCCTCCAGAGACAAGGAAGGATCGAAAAGAACCCCAAGACTACGAACCTGTTCCTTCAAGGGGAGTGTAACCCCATCTAGAACAGGGTAAGCATCCACCATCTGGGCAGGGAAGGCATTCACCAACAGTGTCTCAGTCTTGTCTGGATTGAGTCTCAGCTCTCATCCAGTCCATTATCGCGGTCAGGCAGTGATTCAGCACATCCACAGACTCACCTGTAGAAGATGAAAAGGAGAAATAGAGCTGCGTGTCATCAGCGTACTGATGGCAACGCACTCCAAAACTCCTGATGACGGCACCCAGAGGCTGCATGTAGATGTTAAAAAGCATGGGGGACAAAACCGACCCCTGAGGGACTCCACAATGCAGAGTCCAAGGTGTCGAGCAATGTTCCCCAAGTACTACCTTCTGGTGACGATCCGCCAAGTAGGAGCGGAACCACTGCCAAGCAGTGCCTCCAACTCCCAACTCTGCGAGTCTCCCCAGAAAGATACCATGGTCGATGGTATCAAACGCCGCTGAGAGATCAAGGAGAATCAATAGAGTCACACTCCCTCTGTCCCTCTCCCGACAAAGGTCATCATACAGGGCGACCAAGGCTGTTTCAGTGCCAAAACCAGGCCTAAAACCGGATTGAAACGGATCCAGATAATTGGTCTCATCCAAGAGCACCTGGTGATGATGATGATGATGATGATGATTTATATCCTGCCCTTCCTCCCGGCAGGAGCCCAAATGAGAAAAAAATGAGCAACAGAGAGAACCAAAACAGACAGCTCTTCCCATCCCTAACTGTGAGAATCCTTCCTTTCATCCTACAAATCATCTCTCTGGTTGTCTGCACTCTGCCATCTTCCTGGGAACCTGCAATTCCTGAAAAACCCATCATGTCCTTGGCTGGGATTTCCTGCACATGCAGGCAGGTGGGGAGGCTGTCTGTTGTGCACCTGACAGCTGTTCATTGTTATTTTACGTGAATTCTTTTTACTTTGAAAGAAATCAGTGCCAAAAGATTCTTTAAAGTGCAAAAGGAAGGACCCTCATTAAAAACAAAACGAACAAGTGTACTGATCTCAGGGACTCAGTGGCCAGCCTCTCCGGCTTCCTGCACTGCAATTAAAGCCCAAGATAAGGTGTTATGGAATAACTCCTCTCATTGGATTTGTCGAGATCAGGAAGGGCAAGCAGCCAGGGAGGCTGCAGAGTGCTAGAGAAATGTTTAATGGAAAGAAATGCACACACACTCTCTCAGCTACCTTGCAGGCTCAAGCGCACAAAACCCCCAATTAAACAGACAGGCATGGAGGGAGATGCTGCATGTCCTCCCCCCTCCCTACCAAGACCAGGAGGTTCAATCCTGCAGGGTGCTGTTCCTCATTTATAGCGCCTTCTCTGCAAAGAAACCCTTCACCAACGAGCCATGACTTGCACCGCGCAGGATGGAATCCTCCACTTACAAGCTGGTATGCAGGAGATCGCCTTCTGCGTGGTGCTGTTCCTTTATGAGCACCTTCCCTGCAGGGAAGCCCCTGCGCCGCTCAGGTCATCAGTGAAGTCCAGAATGCCTGAAACAGCTCCAGTGAAGCCAGAAGATCATTTCTCCCTCCTCCTCTGGAATATGTGTCATTGCCGGCTTTCTTGAGTTTCTCCACACACAGCACCTCTAGGTATGAAAGCGTAGAAGGGCAGTGACTCCTGCTGAACCCAGAGATGAAGTGGGCCGTCCCTGTGTCTGTTCCAAGTGAGAGAAGTTTATCTGAATCAGTTAAGCAGACTCTTTTTGAAATGTGAGATGCCTTGATGTTGGCGGTGAAGCAGACTCTTCTTTTCCCTCTTCAGAGGAAACTTGCTCTCTGTCTGAGAGCTCTATGCAGAAAGCTTTGGAGAACAATTATTTGCTATCTTAAGGGTATCATGGCACACCTCCTGGATACAATAACTAGGAAACTCCTATAAAAACCAGCAGCAGCAGCATGCACAAATGCCTCCTGAATCCTCCTCCCCACTTTGAGCTGGATGCCTTCAGCATTCTCTTTATGGTTCTTGAACAGGCAGAGTTCTCAACCTGAACTGATTTCCCATAGTTCAGGGGTTGTGAGCCATGCTTTGCATGAGGTCCCAGGCTCAATCCTGGTTGTCTCCAGATAGGGCTGAGAAAGACTGCAGAAGTGGATTCCCTGCATCTGCAGGGAGTTGGACAACCTCAGAGATACTTTCTAACTCTATGATTCTTGTCTGAAATCCTGGACTGCTGCTGCTAGTCAGAGTAGAAAACACTGAGTTAGATGGATCAATGGTTTGATTCAGTGTAAGGCAGCTTTGGATGTCCCTCATGGTAACTCTCCCTGTCACAGGCAGGCCATTCAGCTCCCATCTCTCTTGACCTTCTGAAGCAGCGGTGGTGAACCTCCAGTCGGCAGACGTGATTAGGCCCGGCGAGGGGTCAGTCCTTGGAGAGGGAGATCTGCCCTTGAAATACCCTTCCCAGCCAGAGCAGAAAGGACAATTGCTGATGCCTCCCTGGCATTGGAGCTTTGACTGTGGAGAGGGCAGAAAGAGGGAATTAGGTAGATAAAGAGCTGCCTTATGCTGAATCTAGCTCAGTATTGTCTCTGCACTGATTGGCAGTGGCTCTCCAGGGTTCCAGGTGGGAGTCTTTTCCCACCTCTCCCTGGAGATGCTGGGGATTGAACCTGTCTGCCTGTGAGGCAGATGCTCTACCACTGAGCGATGGTCCCTCTCCCAGACCTTTGTTCTGATCATGCAGCATTTCTCTTATATTTAGGAGCCTCTGAGTACCAGATGCAAGGAATCAGCAACGGGGTGACGGTCATAACATGCTTTGAGATACCCCTGCTGTCGACTGTGGGAATAGAGTGAATGAACTAATATAGACCTCAATCTGGTTCAGGAAGGGAGTTCTTATGCCGGAGTTCTTAGATCCAGCCATTGCACAGAGCTCCATCCAACAACTGGCGAGTGCATATGTCAATGGTGGGGAACGTGAGGCCTTTCAGATATTGTTGGGCTCCGTCTCCCATCAGGCTTGTTAGAGATGGATGTTAGGGATGATCCCTGACAAGATTGGCAGCATCTGGAGTCCAGCAGCATCTGGAGAGCCACCAGTTCTTCAGACATAAGAGATGCATTGAAACCCAGAGTATGGATGCATTCACACATGGGGCTTATTGCGTTAGTTTTATGGATTATAATGGTGATGCCTCTGTCCCGATTTCTAAAACACTTTTCACACTGCAGTACCAGGAATCATGGCTTGTTGACTAATATAATAATGTTTTTATATTGTTTTAAATTTTAAAATTGTGTTTTAAATTGTTTTTAAAATATGTGTTTTAAATTGTATATTTGTTTTAATGTTTTTAATTGCTGTAAACCTCCCAGAGAGCTTCGGCTATGGGGCGGTATACAAGTGCAATAAATAAATAAATAAATATACTGCCAAGCTGCACTAAATATCTTTCACACTGCTGAAACAATGACTTGTTCCCATCACTCACCTTATATATACATGCGCACTGTAATTCCCCCCAATTCACTGTGTGAATGCCCCTTCTCCATGTGACCCTTCTTCCTTTCACTTCTGACATTTGGGGGGTGTAGAGGGGGAATTGCTGCCTGCATCTAAATTGGAATATGCTTGAATATGCTGGAATACCACCACCATTTTCATGAGGTTAAGAAAAGGGGGCAGTAGCAAATTGCATGCTGGGATACTGCACCCCAGCTGGTTACCTGAGCAGCTGTAGTGTAATTATGGGGAAATGACAGCACAAAACTCCTGCAGTTTACTGGATTTTAGGGCTTGCAAACTGAATATTTCTGGAATCGTTTATCATGGAAACAAGTGCTAGACTTCCAATATATTCGGTTAGATTTCCAGAACTGGCTTCTACATCATGTGCAAGACACACAAAAAAGGGCAGAAATTGTAAGGTAAGGATTAAACTGCTGCCTAGTGCAAGTGAGTGAATGTTCTCATTGCGTATTTTAGCAACAGCAGTCCAAGAGTTGGATCTTGTTATTAGCAGAGACTCAAAAAATCGAGGATTCTTTGGGACGAAAACAGTGGTTCTAAGAAACTTGGAAAGCTGCAAGAACTACGAACACACAGCTTCCCCATCTTTCAGACCACACTTTTCAATATGTTAATCATGTATTGCTAGGCAAGCAGAGCAGTAGTCTGTTTCATGGCACTCTTAATTAAAACAAGAAGCCATTACTTCTGCAGCACCTTTCGAGAGAGATCTCCCGGTGAATCCCATTAGATGTGCTAATGAATTTGCACTTCCTGCAACCCTGGGGGATGTGGCAGCAAGTTTACTTACTGCGACAGACATCAGGCATCGAGATAGAATGCTCAGTGCAGGTATCACTGGGGTAGAATCAAAACAATGCCAGGAAGACATGGTGGAGATTAAGATAATAGGACCCAAAGTTCAAAGTTCAGTTGTGCAGGGACAGTTGGAAGTGGGTAAGAACAAGAAGCAGGGATGGGAATCTGGGATGAGAAAGAAAAGAGAGACCAGGTTGCAGGAGCATGTATGGTTCTAAGCAGCAAATCACAGGCGGATCTGTCAATTTTAATTCCCTCCATTTCCCATTTTTCCAATCTTAAATTCTGTTCCCAACATTTCTGCAGCAATTTGTGATTTTTTTTATGGGCTCACGACAATTCATCAGCACTTTAGCCCACAATTCTCCTAGTATACACATTTTTGTTTGCAATTTTGCCTAATGCGCACATTTTTGCAAGACAATTTTTACTAATATAGTGCCTTTTATACATTATCTTTACTAATATAAGCGCTTTCATGTACATGTACCCTTGTATATGCATTTGTACCCATATTCCTCGGCTGAAGAACTGCATTGCCAAATTTGGAGCAGGGCAAATTTCAAACATAAGCTGTTTTGGTTGGCGTATTGTTTTGGAAAGTGTGAATTTGGTGGGCTCACATTTAAATGAGAACTGAATCTAATTTCTCCCCCATTCCTAATCACGTGAATAATCTGCACAGACGAATCACTGTGGAACAGCCACCCCTAACCACGTGCTCTGGGGCTGATGGGAATTGTGGTCTAAACCATCTGGAGTGCACCAGGTTGTGGAACACTGTCCTAGAACATTCATCAAGAGCTTACTAGGGGCTACTTGCACCTCTTCTCTCTGTATATGGATGGAGTATTCCTTATAATTGGTAGAAAACAGCCTACAGCCAGTTAAACAGCAGAACAGCCAGTTTTAATTCCTGAAAACCCTCTTGTAGCTAACACCCAATAAGGGATTTTAATGGAGGATTTTTGTTGTAGTTGTCCCTTTTCCTCACAGCTGAGATAACAGAAAGCACACCTTGATTGGAAGCCTTAATCAAACTCAAGCTGTGGAATTTTCTTTAGTTGTAGTCGTGGATCACTCTGGTGTATTTAACCTTTCAAGTGTCTCTTGAGATTTGCCCTTCAAGATGTCCTTTGCTTGGGTCTCTCTGTCTTAGAATTTGCTGCTGCCGAATAGCCGGTCCCAACGACCTAATTCTGTTTAAAAGTCAGTCAATCAAAACAAAACAAAAAAGTATGGATGATTATGATATTCAAATATGTTCATTTAAAAATGAAAAAAAAATCCAACAAAAGTAAACTTTCATGTTTAATAATTCAACCTTTAAAGGGGCTAAAAGGAAGAGAGGTTTTGCCTAGTTACAAGACAGTGAATTGACAGTGAATACAAGACAGTGAATACAACATAGCCAAGCACAAAGGGCCTCAAAAACTTGGTATCTTGTGGATCTAAAGTTGAGTCAAAAGTTTTCCATGGAACATTCCCTCCAGAGATTTTGAAGGAAAGTTCTCTCTCAGTTTTGGTGCTTAGGTGAGTAGTAACCAAGAGATATGGGGGGGGGGACCTCCCTCTTTTGCAGAAGTACTAGATGGCTAACCTGTCATCTTCCCCCCACACACATGCAATTCCTTTGGGACAACACTATGGCCCCGTCTGCACTATACATGTAAAGCAGTATCATACTATTGAAATAGTATGATATTTTCCCCAGAGAATCTTCCCCCAAAGAATCCTGGGAACTGGAGTTTGCAAAGGGTGCTGAGTGTTGTAGGAAAACCCCTATTCCCCTCATGACTGTTCCAAGTGCTATAATAGTGCTTTAAATGTATAGTGCAGATGGGGCCGATAGGATGAGCCCAATTTAGGCCATACGTGATTGCAATCACATGCAGAAAGACCGCGACACCCCACCCTTTTGATCCTGCCCCTGCTGCCATGGCCCCACCCTCTGTTGTCCATCTGGAAGCATCAGTAAGGGACCCTGTTCCATATGTGCAGGCTGTCCTTCCCCCATGATTTAGAACAGGGGTGGGAAACATTTTTAGCCAAAGGGCCGCGTTCCCCTCTTACTAACCTTCCGTGGGCCACATGCCAAACCCGGCAACTCCCTTTTAAATATGATGATGGTGATGATCTTAGGGACCGCCTTAACCACTGAGATCTTCTGCAGGAGCGGCCTTGGTCATCCCTGGAGGTGGTGAGGCTCATTTATCATTGACATGAAATTGAGTCTTAAACAGTGTCGTTGGCCCAGTTCTCTGGAATGCTCTGCCAACAGAGATTCAGCAGGTGCCTTCTGTTTCAACTTTTAAACCCCTGCGGAAAACCTTCCTGCTCCGCCAGACTTATGCAGGCTATTAAGAAGATGTCTTTTTGCAATAGTTGACCTCTGTTTTTACTGTATTTTTAATGGTTTTATTGTATGGCTGTTGTTTTTTGTAACTTCTTGTAAACCTCTTTGATGTTTTTAAAGAAATACAGTAGCAGTATACAAATATATTTATAAATAAAATTAACAAATGTTGGCAATGATATTGTTTATGACTGGGCTTATTTTGTAAGAATGAGTTTTAGTAGGATTATAGGGTGCAATAGGGAGGAGGCAAGGGATGGAGAAGAAACTGGAGGGGGGGAAACCACTCTCAAATATATCAACAATTCTGTTGAAGGATACAAGAAAACCTCCCAGGATAAGATGACATAAATGTTGGATGCCCGCAAACAGGATCTTACGAGGATCTTATGTTCATATGTGGTGGGAATGTGAATGTATTCAAAGATTCTGGATGGAGGTTTTTGAAGAAATATCCAATATAACGGGAACGAAAGTAATAAAAGCACCAGAATTGGCATTACTTAATAAATTTGATGGTCAAAATCAAACTATATTACACAAAAAGCAAATTCAGTATCTCCTAATAGCAGCACGTATGCTGATAGCTAAATGCTGGAAGGAGGCAAAAAGATTAAACATTGGGAAATGGTGCAGTATAGTATGGGAAATAGTGCTTACAGAGAAACTCACTCAATGTCTGAGAGTAGTAAGAGGACAAAAGAAAAAAGATAGCTTTGCTACAGAATGGTCGTGTTTTATTACATATATAAACAAAACATCAGCACCAATACAGGTTCCAACTGCTTTTAATAGCTTATGGCTACAATAGTGTTTGTTTTTTTATTTGGAGAAAAAACAATACCTTGATTCGAGATTTGCCAGCTTGTTAATTAATTATCATTAAATAACCAATGTTAAGTAATATGTATTTGTATTGTAAGTGGATAGTGATAGACTGAAAACAAACACATATGTAAAGTATTAATCTTTGTATATATGGTCTAGGAACTATGTTAATATTTAAGATACACTTTTTCTATGTATATTTCCAAATAAAAAATATATTAAAAAATAAAAATAAATGTTGGATGCCAAAAGTCTAAAAGCCAAATCATTCTATGATTCACTAGGTTCTCTCTCTCTCTCTCTCTCTCTCTTTTTCTCTCTGTGTGTATTTATACAGCCGAACAAATAATTCTCCTGGAAAAGGGTGGGGGTAAAGAAGGCCCAAGTATTTTAATGAGAACCCCTCAGTTTCCATGGAGATCAAGAGTCTGACAGCCAAGTACTACAGCATGGTCTAAAAGACAAGAGTATATTTCAGTGGAAAGAACAGTCTTGAGATTATGTAGTCTTTTTTTCCCTTCACCCATCAAGGCAGTGCCCCTTTCCCCCTTTGAAACAAAGCCCAATTCTAACCTTCCCTTTGTCCACCTCCCCATTCTTCAGGTTATTAATTTGTAAGTTTGTAGTTATTAGCTTTAGGGAGTACATTTTGGCTCACACCCTACCAGAACTGTCTCCATCAGCATTTGCTTCCACCTGGGCTGCACCCGAAGGACAAGTGAGACAGTGGCTCACCTGTGGCTAACTACCATTTGGCCCTCTCTTCTCTCAGAGCTGCCCCCGCTAATGGCCACCCACCTGGTCATTATGTCACTTCACTATGAGCTTCTCCACCCAAAGCTTACATGAAGTTAGGAATGGAAAGATCTGTCGATTTTTGTTCTCTCACTTTCTCATTTTTCCAGTCTTAAATTCAGTTCTACAACAATCTGCATTTTTTTTAAAAAAAAAACAACCCTCATGAAAACTCTCCAACATTTAAATGCTTTTGACTAATGTACACATTTTTGTCTACATTGTGTAAAAAATGCTTTGACTAATGTACACATTTTTGCAAGCATTTTCTTCTAATATAATGCATTTTTGTATGTTTTTTATGAATATATTTGTTTTCATGACCTTTCGCCTAATATATGTATTTTTAAAAACTTTGGTTGGAGACCTGCATTGCAAAATTTGGAGAAGTGCAGATTTTGAAGGATGACTGGGTTTTGGTCCTCCTAATATTTTGAAATGTGCAGATTTGAAAGATCTGGCTTTAAATGCGATCTGAATCTAATTTCTCTCCCATCCCTGTGTAGAAATTAGATTTTATCTGGTCTCTGTTGAGCATTCATTCTGATTTGTTTGCAGGAAGGTTATATAACGATGAGCATTCATCCTGATTTGCTTGTGGGATTGTTAAACATCTTCCCACTAAACATTCCTTTTGCACTTTCCAGTGCATGTCCCAGGCACTTTCCTAACCACTAACGGCCTGTTTCCTTTTTAAAATGCATTTGTTGCACTAGGGCAACAGTGCCTTCAACCCACTTTTTTCCTGCAAAATACTGCCTGGAGACACTCTGTTTAACAGCATCATCATCATCATCATCATCATCATCATCATTATCATCATCATCATCATTATTATTATTATTATTATTATTATTATTATTATTATTATTATTATTATTATATTTATATCCAGCAGTTCTTCCCAGCATGAGCCCAATGTGGCAAACAAAAGCACTAAAAACACTCTAAAACATAAAAACGAACTCTAAAACACATTAAAACTAAACTGTTGCTTTAAAAAGGTATAAAAACATCTTCTAAGATTAAAAACATTTTAAAAAAGAAAGTTTAAGAACATATTAAAAAGCAATTCCAAAACAGATGCAGACTGGGATAGATCTCAACTTAAAAGTCTTGTTGAAAGAGGAAAGTCTTCAATAGGCACTGAAAAGATAACAGAGATGGTGCCTGTCTAGTATTTAAGCATGAAAAAGTTGGTACCTGAATCTTGCCTATTTTCAGAAAAAAGAGGACACAGATTTGCATAAAAATGCATGTTGATTTATAGGGTTGTACTCAGCTAAGTCCTACTCAGTTAGTTAGTCAGTCATATCTATTAACTTGAATGGGTACTCTGAATAGGACTTGCATGGACTGTCACCCAAAAACGCAGAAATAATGACCATAATATAAATAGAAATGTGATACATCTTGCCACATTGAGGAAGGTTGTGGTCAGGTGACCTGTGCATGCCTACTTAGTCTGCTGCCCAGGCGCCTACTGCTGATGTGCAACTTCAAGCCCTCATCCACACCCCTGGTCTCCCTTCTTAGGGTTCTTTACCATTTATTTATTGCATTTATATCCCACTTTTCCTCCAAGGAGCTCAAGGTGGATGTAATGCATCTGGGAGGTAGATTAGGCTGAGAGCTAGTGGGACTGGCCCAAGGTCACCCAGCGAGCTTCATGACTGAGTGGGGATTCGAACCCTGGTCTCTCAGTTTCTGGCCTTAATTAATCCAATTGCAAGGCCATACTGCCACTCCCTTTAGACTGGACTTTGATCAGACAACCTTCTATCAGGGAATGTCTTCGAACAGAGGACTGTCATTGGTAAACTAGGATGCATGGCCAGCCTGCTCCTCATTTCACGTTCAATTAAATTTTGGGGGAGTACACTCCCACAGTACCGTCCTTGATTCAGGGAGGCTTAGCGCTCTGAAATTTTGAGTACCCCCCTTGTCCTACACCATCTTTTAGTAGTTGCCAGGTATCGTTCAAGAAAGACCTTCATTTTTCCACATTACCATATTAGTTTTGATAGCCACGCAGAGACAGATGGCCGTGCGTCAGCTTTCCAAAGTGAAGGAATAATTTCCCCGGCTCGAGCTGGCGTAATGAGAGAGCCGCATTAAGCTGAAGATGAGGCGAAATCAGAGCATCTGTCAGTCCTTGCCTGCCAGCTCTGAGATGCTGCCGACAGACTGATATTTCACAAATAAAAGTTGAGACTATTATAGATTTGTGACACCAAAAATTGATGGTGTTGGATAACAATGCTGCAGCAGATGTCACAAAGTCCGCTCTTGAAGGTTTGGGGGCATTTTTCCCTTCTCTCTCCCCCACTTTTTTTAATTGTTGCTCTCTGTGCTTCCTTGGAATCAGTCCTTGCTCTGCACAGCTTGTGTGGAGTATGCTCATTATACAGGTTTCCCCCCCTTTTTTTTTTTAATCTTTGAGGAAACAATGAGGTGGGGGAAATTGTTGCTAATCTAATGATAGCCCTGTTGTTACACATCTGAAATTAACGTTGGTCAAGAGTTTGGCCTTTATTTCATTCCTTTAGGACGGGTGGGGAATGTTTTTCATCCTGAGGGCCATATTGCCTTCGGGGCAACCTTTCGAGGGCCACATGCCAGCTGTGGGCGGGGCCAGAGGCAAAAGTGGGTGGAACGATGCATGTGAGTTTCACCTTTACGCAGTAAGCTAGTTTTTGTATACAAACTCACGCACCCGTCTCTACCCAGGCAAGCAAGAAGCATTATCAGAGCTCAAAGATGCATTCCTGCGAAGCAAAAATGCTCAAGTTAGGTGCAAAGCAGGACTAGGGAGGGGTGTGACTTTGGAGGCTGCATGGCCAGGGTAGAGCTCCGAGAGCCAGATAGAGAAGTCTGGAGGGATGTATTTGGTTTTCAGGCCTGAGGTTCCTTATACCTGCCTTAGAAGGCCACTTGATGTGGTAGCCCCAGGGATATGGCCAATGTTCCTGGCAGTGTACACAACTTCTGTCCTCAGGGTTAAAGTGGTTTGTGAGATTGCCCTTAAATTTCTATCTCAACACACAGCTTATAGTGAACTCCTGTGGGGTTTTAAACCTGTTACTTTTTTGGGAGCCAGATCCCAGTAGGGACCCTATGTCTCCAGCGTCCTACAAGCAACCAGTATGAAAGGGAGTGTGTTAGCCACTGGGAAGAGTCTCAGTGAATGTCAATGGCAAACAAGCCTTTATTAGGTCCTACTTCAAAAAGCCAAGACAAGTTGTGGTGAGTGAGAATTCTGTAGCTGCAGAAGAGACAGTGAATCCTGATGATAGCATCCCAGCATCAAGCAGTTTGGTAACAGCTGGAGATCAACGTGTAGACACCAAATCCAGTAATTCAAGCGGCATCTCTGACAGGAAAGGACAGTCAAGCAGAAGAAGCAGAAACCAGCATTCAAGCTTGGCCAAATTATTTTATAACCCTAGATGATTGTATAATCTTAGAATGGGGCATGTGGCTACCATGAAGGGACTCTGCGCTTCTGAATTTGCCACTACACTACTGTTTCTGGCTATAACAATTCCATAACCAGGTAGTCAAACATGGTTGAGAAGAACTTCATTGGTGCCCAGGCTAAGTTTCTGCTGGTGCCTGCCTAGGCCTAACTACCAACAACAGTTAACAGAAAGGAAGGGGAAACGAAACTAAAGCCACTTCTTTGCCTGTAAGGGGCAATGGCAAAAAATTACTCAGCTGTTTATTTAGAAAGCTGCCTTATGCCAAAGTCAGACCATTGGTCTATCTTAGCAGGGCCTACACTGACTGACAGGGGCTCTCCAGGGTTTTAGACAAGGGTGTCTCCCAGCCCTACCTGGAGATGCCAAGGATTGAACCGGGGACCTTCTGTGTGCAAAGTAAACGTCTTCACCACTAAGCCACGGAACATCCCCAGGTCTCACATGCAACAAGAAATATATATCACAATCCAACACTGGACAGACCATTCCTAGTGCTGTTTTGGGTTCAGGAGCGGGATACATAAGAGACCATCTTCTCCTATATGAACCTGCCTTAAGAGAGCCAGTCCCAGCTTGAGGAGGCCTCATCAAAGCAGCCCTTCTCCCATGCCAGTGGGCTTATCTGCTGGCCTCAACCCTTCTATGATCGGTGCCAGTCAGCTGCCATTTTAACTTCTCATAATATGCTCTGGAAGGATGCTGCCCTGGTGGCATTTTCATGCACACTTTAGCCCTGTATTATGCATTTTGGTACATGACTTGCCTGGAGAACTCCATTGCAAAATTCAGGGACAGTGCAAATGTCAAAGGACGGCTGTCTTTCAGTTTACATATTGTTTCGGACAGTGCAAATGAAGTCAGTTTGCCCTTAAATTTCTCCCTTGTCTCTACTCAGAGTTAGGACAGACATGATCAAGGGACTGAAGCATCTTCCCTATGAGGAAAGGTTGCAATATTTGGGGCTTTTCAGTTTTAGCAGGGGGAAAGGTGAGTAAGTGGGGGACAAGATAGAGATGTATAAAATTATTCATAGCGTGGAGAAACCTGCACGATGACTCTCTTGGAAATTTCTCCTGAGTCCTGTTTGCTACCCATACCTTTTGTTAGTACTAGTCAGCGGCATCACTAGCGGGAGTGCGGGGGGTGCAGGGGGTGCAGACCTCCGGTGCGCGCCCTCCCGGGGCATGGATGAGGTGGCTGGGCTTGCGTGCACGTGCACTTGATACCAGCCACCCCGTCCATGCCCCTGGGAGGGCGCGCGCCGGAGGGGCACCCAGCCAGAGAAGGCCTGGGAACGCCGGTGTGCCTCCCTCGCCCCGCCGATGCTGCTCCCGGTCTCGCCTGCCCGCCTGCCTCCGAGGAGGAGTTGGAGCAGCGGGCAACAGCGCGGGGCGGGGTGGCTCTGGGTGTCACCCCCCTCATGGTGACACCCGGGTGCAGGCCGCACCCTCCACACCCCGGTAGTGATGCCCCTGGTACTAGTGATAGTAGATATTATACCAAATATATTTTCTGCCTTAAGACATCAAATACCATGCAAATCATTGTGTACACATGGAAAGTCTGATCCTATGAGCACAGGAAGTCGGATCTTGGCTCCAGCTAGCTCATCATTCTCTGCAGTGCCTCCTCGGGATTTCAGGCAGGGCCCTACCCCGAACCACTAGTCGACATTGGCTGGCAGGGGCTGTCCAGGATTTCAGGCAGGCATCTCTCCCAGCCCTACCTGGAGATGCCATAGTATGTAGTTCTGTCCTTGAACTACAGCTTCTATATGAATCATAAGCACATTAACCAATGCAATTTGTGACCGTTAAGAATTGTTTTAGGAGGAACCTTCTGTAGGAGCAAATGAGAGGTCCCCCTCCCCCCCATTGTAAGCATGGGGCTTGATGTACATTAGGAGTGAAGTCAGCAGGGGTGTAGTGGTCCAGGATCTCAGGGGGGTCTTAGAACACTTACTTTTTGGGGAGCAGGGTCCCAGCAGGGTCCCTATGTCTCCAGCGACCGATGAGCCAATCAGCATGAAAAGGGAGTGTTAGCCACTGAGAAGAGTCTTCAAGCATGCTTCCTTGTCCTTTTTTGCTGATTGGAGCCAATCAGAGTGAAAGGAGGTGAGTCAGCCACTGAGAAGACTCTTCTCAGTAGCGAACACTCTGCCCCTTTCATGTTTATTCGCTGCTAGGGATATCTGTTGTTTTGGGAGAAGACATTAACAAGGGATCTAATTCTCAACACAGCAGCAAAAAAGGGGGGAGGGGATGTGGGTGCGACTATCCTGAAGGGACCCTGCAATTCATGTAATGCATACTCGCTCCTGGAAGAGGTAGTGACAGGCGCCAACGTGGACGGCTTTAAAAGAGGTTTAGACAAATTCATGGAGGATAAGGCCATCAAAGGCTACTAGCCATGATGGCTATGCTCAGCCTCCACAGTCGGAGGCCGTATGCTCCCAGATACCAGTTGCTGGAAACCACAAAAGGGGAGAGTTGCTCTTGCACTCAGGTCCACTTATCAGGTGGTTTGGAAAGTATTAAAATTTTACCAATGTTTTATTTCTATGACTTTGTGTCTATATGCACTTCGGCGGTTATGGTATTCCCCCCCCCGTTAATGTGTTTCTCTTTCTGTACTGCGTCTTACAATACAATTGTAAATTCTCTGTTTATGTTGTGTTTTACAATAAAATTTTTAAAAACCCTGAAATAATTCTTGTTTTCTATGCTCTTTTATTGTTTTACAACGATATGCTTAATTGCAGAGAGATTAATATAACTATTTTTTTCATTTAACTTGACCTACCCATTTTATTATACACATTTTATCTTGCAAGGAGCACAAGGTTTTGTTCGTGGCTCTTCCCATACCAACCTTGTCCTTCTCACAGTCACGCATTTCCCCTCATGCCTGTTTGGGCCCTAAATGATGCGAACCATGGGAGAAAGCTGAAGGAAAGGTGTAAACACTCTAGTCACCAGATCAAAGCGTTTCCATTAGCCACACCGGGGGTGGAGGGAACAGATTGATCTGCCGATCAAGTGCAAAATCTCTTTGAAGCTGATTTTTTAAAAAACAACACCACCACTCAAGTGACTCCCACCAGGTTTTACAGTAAAAAGGGGCATGGTTTGAATAGCGTTGTGTGCCACATTTTTGGAAATGCACTGGAACTGGCAGAACAGTGAGTGTTTCTATCTGAAGGGGCACAAGTCTTAGGTTGAAGGCCTGATCTGCTCACATCAACAGAAAGGCGTATATTATTTTTTAATGATTTGAAAGATTTTTAGGCAGCTTACAAACATCTAACAGCTGAAACCACAATTTCCAGGACAGAATATTGAATATAAAAGGCAAAGTACAAATTACAAAATGTCAAAAAGGGAGACCGACACAGGAAGACAGAGAGAAAAATACACATCCACAAAGTCGTTGCCACCTTTCCAAGGAATGTAATGTACATTTTAAGCAACTCTTCCCTTCATTATGTACTTTAGACTAAACATATGCACAAGCTACATTGTTGTTGATATGTTTTAAAGAAAATACCAACATGTTTACAGATTATTATGCTTTCTGTATGCTACTTGGAAATATCCATGTTTTAGATTCTAACAGGTGAATGTAAGCTGGAGAATTCTTAGAATTCAAATCTATAGATCTGGACTCTTCATTTTCCTTTTGTTTGTTTTCAGGATCTGGCTTCCTTTGGCACATACACATCTTCACTCGTTAGTGTATCTCCTCTAATGCCATCTGCGAGGGTGGCTGTATGCCCACTTGCAAGGTGTGATGCCAATTTCAGCAGGATGTAGGTGCCAGTGCAACATAGAATTAGTGAGATGCTCCACAGAGAGCCCTCCTGGTGTAAAACAGCACCAAATGAGGCCCATGTGCTTCATTATATGGGATATATCAGCGGCGCACCTATCCCACTTCCTTTGTCTTTGAATTCGTGTGGGCTGCAGAAAAGGCAAGTGACAAAACAATTGCAATGCTGTACAAAGCTGGTGAGCAATTTTAACAGATGCTTATCGTTGAAACTGGGTTTGTTTAACCTACATGTTTGGGGATTAGTTCTTGGTACCTAACTCTCACAAGAGAGACAGCATGGAAGATCTAATGAGCTCTCCTCGATGGGCTTGAAGCCATGTTGTATCCAATCTGATTGTCACCTGATGCATGAAGGAATATCTGTCAATATCATCATCATCATCATCATCATCATTATTGCACTGGAGGCTCTAGTAGGGCAAATGGGCCACTGTCCCACCAACCCCAGCTTGCCATCACCTGCCTGCCTTCTTACTTACAACCAGTAGAGAGGGTAGCACTGCCTGTTAGCTTCCTTCTCTTTAGTCTCCTGTACTACTCAAGAGAGAGGAAGATGGAGACAAATCTAACATGAATTTTGCCCTGCCGTTCATTGGCTCTGGTTCAACCATTCATTGGGCTCCATGCCTTCCGCCCTACCAGTCTCAACAGGCACCAGCCACCACTGGATAGATGATGATGATGATGATGATGATGATGATGATGATTTCTTACCTGCTCTTCACCATCAGGTCCTAGGGCGCGGGTTACAACAATGTAAAAATGCAATATTAAAATCAGTTAAAACAATTTATAAACAAAAGAATAGGGTAGGCCCTAAAAACACCAGATGTGTATACAGTATATGTCAAAAGCTGTACAATGAAGGCATGGAGAGGGGATTCTACAGCTGAAAGGTTGCCATAAAGAGTGCCTTCTCTGAGATCGCCACCCCTGTACCTCTGAGGGTGGTGGAACTCTCAAGAAGGCTCCCTGTGCTCATCTTAACACCCAAGATGGTCTGCAGGGAAAGAAGCAGTGCTTTTTTGAGACATAGGTAGTGATTCTGTCCCGGGTAAATAGATAGACAGCAGCCTTTGCTTTGAGATTGTCAGTCAAGTGATATTTCCATTCTCCAGCATTAAAATCATGACTTTCCATTGATTTCTTCTTCCTCTTCTTTGAGATTAAAACAGTGAAAACATGGCAACAGAGCCCTTTTCCATTAACTATGACAAGATGTTATCTCCAATATTATTTTTTAAAAATAAATGTGATCTCTTCTTTGTTGTTAATCACTTGCCTTTCATCCATCCATCCATCCATCCATCCATCCATCCATTCATTCATTATACTCAAATGCTTTGAGATTAAACCCCTAGGCAGGAGAGCTTCATACAACCCTTCTTTTTCTCCTCTATCTTTCTTCCTTTTTTTAAAAAAAAAAGTGTTCAAAGTTAGATTAAGCCTAGGTCCTGCTTAATGAGCTGCTTCTTGCTGACTTTTTCATGCCAAAGAATTCCTTTTACTCAGTGGTATGTTCATACCATATAAATTATAAAATATCACAGATCCTCTCCCTACACACAGAGACCCTTACCCTATTCAGTAGCACACCCTACAGAAAACAGTGGGGCTTTTTTGAGACATAGGTAACTAGATTTCTTCGATTACACAGATACACACACTTTACAAATCTATCTGTTTGATGCTTCTATTTTAGTAGAAGAATCAATTTCAGTTTATCATAAAGGATCTTTCATGACATTTTTGTAATACCAGCCTCTTTAACACTGATGGGGTAATCCAAACACATATTCTTTTTGGAAGAAGGATTCGTGGGGCACTTCCAGAGTGTCACTATTTTGTGGGTGGGGTTCAGTGGCAAATCAGCAATTTCAGGTGGCATAATTAAAGTGGATTTAATGCTCTTGTGCAACAAACCCACTTCTTTTAAAAAAGTCAAACTTTTTTGCAGTAAAGAGATAGGAAAATGCACTGAAATGTGGGATAACAATTGCTTGACACAATGTTGTATGCAGAGCTTGGAAAAGTTACTTTTTTGAACTACAACTCCCATCAGCCCAATCCAGTGGCCATGCTGGCTGGGGTTGATGGGAGTTGTAGTTATAAAAAGTAACTTTTCCAAGCTCTGGTTGTATGACTCCACCCTGCAAACAAATCAGAATGAATGCCCAATAAACAACTGAGATCATACAACCACCCTGCAAACTTTGTGCAAACAAATCAGGATGAATGATCCATAAACAGGTTGTCGGGAAGCAACCCTGATCTTCCCACACTATCAGTATTCATAACATGGCACAACTTCAAGTCCCATGGCACAATCCATATGGTCAAGCCCAGCAAGCAAAAAGAGCTTGACCACATGTCAGATCATAGTATGCTAGTATATTTGTATTTTAGTATGTTTACATTGTTCTATAAATGGTTTTAATTGTATTTTGCTGTCTTGCTTGTTGTGAACCGCCCAGAGAGCTTTGGCTATGGGGCGGTATAGAAATTTAATAAATAAATAAATAAATAAATATAAATATAGTGAACTAGAAGGGGAACTCAGGATAAGGATGTGATGTATTTTACATATTTTGCCATTTATGTGGTGTATCATACATTAGGGATGAGCTCCGTTGGCTGGTACCATTTCAAAAGCATTTCATTGACCTAAAGGTAAAGATAAAGGTGTCCCCGCACTTGTAGTGCGAGTCGTTTCTGACTCTTAGGGTGACGTCTTGCAACGTTTACTAGGCAGACCATATATATGGGGTGGGATTGCCAGTTCCATCCCCGGCTTTTCTTTACCCCCCAGCATATGTCGGGTACTCATTTTACCGACCATGGATGGATGGAAGGCTGAGTGGACCTCGACCCCTTTCACCAGAGATTTGACTTCCTCCTTTCATTGGAATTGAACTCCGGCCATGAGCAGAGCTTCAGCTGCGTTACCGCCGCAGAGGCTATTATTGATTTGAGTTCATTCTTTGCCCACTAGCACTGCTTTTACCCATACTTTTTTCCTTGCAAAAAATCTTGATACAGTAATACCTCAGTTAACAAAGTAGATGTGTTCCTGGACATTACTTCTTTAACAGAAACTTTGTTACCAGAGGTAGGAATAAATATGAAAAGAATAGGGATAGGTTCCTACACCCGCTCATACATAATATCCATCCCTTGTTCCAGGTCTGTCCAGAACCAGAAGGAAGCTGGGGGACGCAGGATTTCTACTGACCTTCGACTGCTGATGTGTAATGCCAGGTCTGTAGTACAAAAGGCATCTACCATCCATGATCTGATCCTGGATGAATGTGCAGACCTGGCATGTATTACGGAGACCTGGTTGGATGAAGCCTCAGCTCCTATTCTTGAGGCTATGTGCCCACCAGGTTTCTGTTACGCACAGCAGCCGAGGGTCGGAAGGCAGGGAGGGGGAGTGGTAGTTATTTACCGAGAGTCGTTGCTCTTTGCCAGACCTCCCCTTCGTGGGACTAGCTTCGTTGATTGTATGTACTGGAGGTTGGGCTCAAAGGGCAGTTTAGGGATCCTGCTCGTGTACCGCCCGCCCCGCTGCACGGCAGACTCCCTGGCCGAGGTGCTCGAGGTGATCTCAGACGTGCGAATGTTGTCCCCGGAGCTGTTAGTTCTGGGTGATTTTAACATACACGCCGAGACCACTCTCACTGGAGCTCCTCGGGATTTCCTGGAAACCATGGCTTCCTGGGAACTGCGCCTTAGTAATACTGAGCCCACCCATGTAGCCGGTCATACTCTTGACCTTGTATTTGTCCCGGGGGGGAGGGTAGTGTGCTGAAGTTAGGGGCCAATTCTTTTACCCCTGTGTCATGGTCAGACCACTATCTGGTAAAGATGGATCTCTCGATGCCGCACGCCCTCCGCAGGGGTAAAGGTCCTATTAGAATGGTCCGCCCCAGGCGCCTGATGGATCCAGATGGTTTCCTGATGGCGCTTGGGGAATTAGAACCTGCTGAAGGTCACCCGGTTGAAGCCCTGGTGACGGAGTGGAACGAGAGGAACGCCGGGGCATTAGACCGAGTGGCTCCGAAACGTCCTCTCCCCCTGAACAGAACTCAAGTAGCACCATGGTACACACCACGGTTGCGTACTTTGAGACAGGAGGTGAGACGACTAGAGCGCCGGCGGTGGAAGTCTCACTCTGAAGATGCTCGGACACAGGTTAGAGCAGCAATAGCTGCCTACCAAGTGGCGGTAAGGGCAACAAAGAGGGAATTCTTTGCTGCCTCTATTGCATCAGTAGAGTGCTGTCCCAGGAGGTTGTTCCAAGTGGTCCGAAGCCTGGTCGGTCCAGCTCCTCAGGAACCCTTGGAACAGTCTAAGGCCTCCTGTGACAAATTGGCAAAACACTTTGCTGATAAAATCAAGCACCTGAGGAGCTCGATTCCGTGCGCCATGGATACAGTGAGTGAGCTAGAGGTAACCAGTTGCAAACCGGTCAAATGGGATCGATTTCAGCCTCTTCCTTCTGAGGATGTGGACAAGGTGCTCTCACCTGTAAGGCCTACCACTTGTCTAAATGACCCTTGCCCATCGTGGCTCCTTATGAGCTGCAAAGAGAGATTGGGTGAGGGGATCAAGGCAATGGTTAATGCATCCCTGCAAGGGAGTGTTATGCCACTAGCCCTCAAGGAGGCTATTATTAAACCCATCTTAAAGAAGTCCTCCTTGGATCCCCAGATCCTAAACAACTTCCGCCCAATTTCGAACTTACCATTCTTGGGCAAGGTCATTGAGAGAGTGGTGGCAAACCAGTTGCAGACACACTTGGATGAAACGGATTATTTAGATCCATACCAATCGGGTTTCAGGACTGGACACGGAACTGAAACAGCCTTGGTCACTCTGGTCGATGATATGAGGAGGGCAATGGATAGGGGAGAACTCACCTTCCTTGTCCTCCTGGATCTCTCAGCAGCTTTTGATACCGTAGACCACGGTATCCTTCTAGATCACCTGAAGAGTTTGGGATTGGGAGGCACAGTTCTACGGTGGTTCCACTCCTTTCTCTCTGATAGGCGCCAACAGGTAGCATTGGGTGACGAGGTTTCAGACCCTTGGCCTCTCAATTGTGGTGTGCCACAGGGTTCTATCCTCTCTCCCATGCTATTTAACATCTATGTAAAGCCGCTGGGAGAGATCATCAGGAGATTTGGGCTGCAGTGTCACCAATATGCGGATGACACTCAGCTCTATCTCTCATTCAAGTCTTCACTGGAGAGGGCTGTGGAGACCATGTCCAAGTGCCTGGAATCCGTGAGTGGATGGATGGGCAGGAACAGGTTGAAGTTGAACCCTGATAAGACCGAGGTACTACTTGAGGGAGACAAGGGAGGGTTAGGAGATGTTGACCTGGTGTTTGATGGGGTGAGGTTGCCCCTACAAGACCAGGTCCGCAGCCTCGGGGTTGTTCTTGATTCCAAGCTGTCCATGGAGGCTCAAATTTCGGCTGTGAGCCAGGCAGCTTGGTATCAATTACACCTTATACGTAGGCTGCAACCCTACCTCCCTGTTCAACAGCTTCCACTCGTGGTACATGCCCTGGTCACCTCTCATCTGGACTACTGTAATGTGCTCTACGTGGGGTTACCCTTGAAAATGACCCGGAAACTACAACTTGTACAGAATGCAGCGGCGCACTTACTTACCAACAGCCACCGCCGGGACCACATTACGCCAGTATTATTTGATCTACACTGGCTACTGGTTGTTTTCCGGGCCCGATTCAAGGTGTTGGTTTTAACCTTTAAAACCCTGTACGGTTTCGGCCCAGCTTACATGAAAGAGCGCCTCCACCGCCACCAACTATGCCGCCCAACTAGATCAGCCACACAAGGCCTTCTCTCAATCCCGCCAACCAAAATAGTTAGGTTGGTGGGTACTAGGGAGAGAACCTTTTCTGTGGTGGCCCCCACTCTCTGGAACTCCCTCCCATGTGACCTTCGACATGCCCCTTCCCTAGAGGTATTCCGCAAGGCCCTGAAGACGTGGCTATTCCAACAGGCCTTTGAGGTCCTTGGGAAGGGTAAATCTCCTTGATCTTGTCATCTATCGTATGCTGGTAATATAATTGTTTTTATATGTATTGATGACTGTCCAGTATTTTTATTTATTGTTATTAATATGACTGCACTGTTATTGTTGTATTTTATCTCATTTTAATGTACGTCGCCAAGAGTGGCTATTTGCCAGATAGGCGACAAACAAATTAAATATTATTATTATTATTATTATTATTATTATTATTATTATTATTATTATTATTATAGATGGTGGTGGCAGCTTCAGCAGGGGCTTTAAAGGGTGCCTAACTAGCACCCACCCCTCCCACTCCTTCCCCCTCCCCTCCTTCTCCTGAATCATATTGGACCATATTGTATTGGATCCTTCCTTCCCCAGCCCTGAGAGAAAGCAAGAGATCTCTTTAAAGCAAAGCAAACACACCCTCTAGCAAAGCAAAGGCTTATCCATTTATCCACAGCAAAGCAAAGATACTGGCTCGTCAGTTTCACCTTAAAGCAAAGACACAGGCTTGAAAGTTTATCCACAGCAAAGCAAAGCTGGTCAGTTTTGCCTTTAAAAAAGGCTTTGTTAAAAGGAGCATCCTTCCTGGAGGATTCCTTAAGGTAGTACTATATTAATATTGATAATTTTGAAATGAAATAGCAATATTTTGATAGGAAATATTGATAAATGAAAGGAAATATCAATAAAATTATCATTCTTGATATCAATGTTTTATAGGCTTTTTTAAAAAAATCCATTTTCTAAAATAGCCATGGAAAATTGCTATACAAAAATTCAGTCTGAGACAATAGAGAATAAGCAAATTAATGGGAAATTTGGAACCAAATCCAAATTGAGCAGAATTCTAGCACATCCTTCTATACATACTGCTGAATTAGAGGAATTATTTTTGCATGGAAAGATCAGCAAGTGGTCGCACATTAGCGTATTACCAATCACTGCAAGAAATCTAGATGTACATCGAGGAGATTAGAAATGACATGTGAATGCCCTTTGTCCCCTAATTATTACCCCTAAACCCCTGATTTATGGGGATGCTGATTGCTTTTGTACTGTTACTGCTTAGAATTGGAGTCTGGGAAGCTCAAAATGCCGGCTCTCTGACACAGTCACAGCATTTGGGAAGTTTCCTTATGCCTCTGTGCTCAAAACAACACAGGGTCTGGGAAGTTTTTGCTTAGTAACCAAAATAATGCAGTTTGTCCCACGCTTTTGCTCTGTCAGGTGGGTTTGTTAATAGTTTTCCCAAGCTTGAAGAGGTGATGAGCTAATTGGCTTATGAGTGTTCTCACTTGGCTAATGTAAATAAGTAGCCTGATAATCAAAAAAAAGCAAGCAACCTTGAGAATGCAGCTGCATTCTCAAGCTCAAGATGTCATGAGATCTTGAGACATCACCTGAGGGGGAACCAGCTACCTGAATGAGAGAAAGATAGTGATCTAATAGGTGTAAGGTACCCCCTGCCAGGGGATCTTTGAAGGATAAATACAGGACCCCTAGATCAGGGAGATTAAGCCTTCAGGGGGCTAACAAAGCCCCAAGATACCAGCAAGATACCATCAGCAAGAAGACCAAGCTTCAACTTCAGCAAAGTTCCAGGCAAGAATCCACACTGCAGCCGTTCAAAGGCATCCAACTGCAGGTCAAACTAAGACAAGGGGGGGAGGCAGAGACCCATTTGCCATTAGCTTCAGGTTAGTGCTTTATTATTTGCAAAGGGTAGCTGTCTGTAACTCCTGCTTTAATGAACCCTTCACCTGCAGCCAGCTGTGTTCGTGAGCTCTTTGAAATTCTGAACTCAATAGTCTTATGCTTGGGGAGGGGCTAAGCATTTGGCGTTACAATTAGGAGAGCATGGGAAAAGAAGGGATCAGTTGTTCTCTAGGAAGTCAGGATGGAGGAGAAATTTGCACATACTTTAAGCAAAACACAGCTATCTTTTGCAATTCACACTTCTCTGAATTTTGCAATGCAATTTTCCAACCAAACAATGTGTTCATATATATATATATATATATATATATATATATATATATATATATATATATATATATTAAGAGAAAGTGTGCACAGCAGTGCCCATATTAGCGAAAACAACATCCAAAAATGCATTATATTATGGAGAAATCGCCTACAAAATGTACACATTAGGGGAAATGGCGTACAAAAATGTGTACATTGGGATAAAAGCAAACTAAAATGCTGATGAGTTTTCATGAGGACTTTTTTTTACTGCAAAGTGAGGTGGAAATGTGGTGAATTGAACTTAAGACCGGGAAAATTATAAATGAAAAGAGACTGAAACTGACAGATTTGTCCATCCCTGCAGAATAGAACATTTCAGATGTCATGAGCAAGAAAGCCAAAGCATGCCCTATCATGGAATGAAGGAAACCTCAAAAGGTCATTAGCTAATATAACACAGGGTGGGGGAAATATTTCTTACACCAAATACATATTGATCTGTCTAGAACCCAAGCAAGAGTAGAACATCAATTCATTAAGTATCCTGAACTGGGATTCAGTTTCCTATGATTCCTATGAATTCTCCATCTAATTCTGTCAGATTCCTTGACCCCCATCCTCCACTACCAGATGAAGAACAGAAAGGATCCATGGTCAAATTTGCATGGACGGGGATCATCCATGCACTGGTAACCTCCAGAGTGGATTAGTGCAATGTGCTCTATGTGGGCTGCTTCTGAGAGTGGCCCAGAAGCTGCAGCTAGTGCAAAATGCAACAGCTCAACTGCTTGTTGGGGCAGTCTATTGTCACAATTGTATGCTGCTGCTGAAAAAATTGCACTGGCTTCCAGTTAGCTACCAAGTTCATGGTGCTGGTGTGCAAAACCCTATATAGCTTGGAACCAAGGCCGCAGATGTCTGGGGTCTTGGGGGGGGGTCTTAAACCACTTACTTTGGGAGCAGGGTCCCAGCAAGGTCCCTATGCTCCAGTGTCCTACAAGCCAATAGATATGAAAAGGGAGTACGTTAACCACTGGAAAGAGTCTTCTAACATGCTTCCTTGTCCTTTCCTGCTGATTGGAGCCAATCAGAGTGAAAGAAGGTGAGTCAGCCACTGAGAAGACTCTTCTTATTAGCTAACACTCTCCTGTTTCGTGCTTATTGGCTGCTGGGGATGTCTGTTGTTGTGGGAGGGGCCATGAACAAGGATCTAATTCTTGATCCTGTAGCAAAAAAAGGGAGGGGTGTAGCTGTGCAGGGACCCTGTACTTTTGAATTTGTCACTGCATTACTGCCTACAAGATCGTCTGACTCCTTAGATACCCAAATAATCACTCTGCTCAGAAGAAGAGGGCCTCCTGTCGATACCGGCTGCTTTCCATACATTGGAGGAAACAGGCCATTGGTGTAGCGGCACCTACCCATTGGAACTCACTCCCATTATATATCAGACAAACACCATTTCTACTGTCTTTTCAGCACCTATTGAAGACCTTCCTTTTCCAACAAGGCTTTTAAGTAGAGATTTTTTTTATCCCAAGCAATAACTGTACTGGATTTGATTTGTTTTACTGTGAATGTTTTTACTGTTTATTGCTTTGGGATGTTTGGAAAGTGATTCAGAGTATCTATCTATCTATCTATCTATCTATCTATCTATCTATCTATCTATCTATCTATCTATCTATCTATCTATCTATCTATCTGAACCTCCTTGGCGATTATGATACACAAGAGATGCCTTGCTTTTAGATCACTCCTCTCTTTGTTTCATAGGCAGGTTGCCTTCCCTTTTATTTCCTTTGCCAAAAGGACTTTTGTCTCTTGCTGTCTCACTTCTGCTGTAGCTGTTCATGTCATTTTATGTTTTGATTTTTTAATTGGCTTAGCTGCTTGTATTTGCTTTGCTTTTTTATTGTTATCATGTACATTACTTTGAGGAGAAAAGATTATAGGAATTTAAAAAAATAAACATATAAAGCTATACACAGCAATAACGTTTTCCACTGTGAAGTGGCCCTCAAAGGAGAACTTGAGGACTTTGATCCCTGATGGAGATATGAGGTGGACCCGGGTAGGAATAGGGAGAAATTTAGTTTGGCTGGGATTTTAATGCGAACCTACCTAATTCACTTCCCACAACAATATGCAAACTGAAACACATCTAAACTTCAAAATTCTTCTCTGAATGGACTTTGGAATGGGGTAAATTGCACCAGCGTAAAGTAGGGCAGCTTCCTATAGTCAGAATTGCTCTGTCAGTTGCAGTAGGTCATGAGAACTAGGCTTTGAGCCAAAGGCCAAAGGCGTCACAGAAAGATGGATTTTGAGGAGGGGTTTAAAATAAGTAAGAGAGGTAGAAACAGACAGGTGATCATGGAGGTAATTCCAAGTATCTAGAGCAGAACTTTCAAGTTATCCATCTCCTTTTGCACTTCTAAGGAAAGGCTTTTTTAACAACATTACAATTCACCACTTACAAGTGCTGAAAGAGTTACCTTGTGATCATCAGTAGACAACAAGGCCTTTCCTCCTGCCAGGGATTGGGGTTGTACTGTCATCGCATGACGCATATCTGCGTGGGAACCAGCCCTTCTTAAAGCAGTAATTATTGTGTGACTAACATGGTCCATTTTAATCCAGTCTGAGAGAAGAGTTTAAAAGGTTGATTCAGACTGATGTGGTAACGTGTTTTTTTTACCCCGTCCATTTTTGTGTGGTGAATATTTCTTCAGAATGACCACCAAAGCTTATCACATTAGGGCTGGAAAACAAAGAACCTCATTTATATATTTTTTAAATTACATCTTTACTCATTAAAAATGATTGCATTTTAAAAGGACATCAGGAAGTGAGGTCC
Source organism: Rhineura floridana (assembly GCF_030035675.1). Lineage (NCBI taxonomy): Eukaryota > Metazoa > Chordata > Lepidosauria > Squamata > Rhineuridae > Rhineura > Rhineura floridana. The sequence goes on along the minus strand of NC_084495.1, from coordinate 31,460,279 downwards.
CCTGATGTGTTAGTTTTCTACATGCAGGGATTTTTTAAAAAATGTGGGGGAGCATATGAACACAAAGGTGTGTCATGTGATTATCCTGGTTGTGTAGATCAGCTCTCTTCGTGTAAATTCAAATGTGCTGGGAAAACTTTCCTTCTATGTCTGATTCAGTAGAGACTGGTCCCTTAAGGAAATGGGGGACTGTCCTACCTAACTCAGCCAGCCCCCACCTGTCTGCCTTCTTACTTACAACCAGTCCAAAGGGTGACACTGCCTGTCCACTTCCTCCTACTAAGATAATTCACACCATACATTTATTCCACTATTATTCCACTTTAAACAATAATGGCTTACCCCAAAGAATCCTGGGAAACGTCATTTGTGAAGGGTGCCGAGAGTTGTGAGGAGATTCCTATTCTCCTCGTAGAACAATAATTCCCAGAGTTCCCTGGGAAGAGGGATTGATAGTTAAATTACTCTGAGAATTGCAGCTCAGTAAGGGCGTTAGGGGATCTCCTTAACAACTCTCAGCCCTCTTCACAAACTACATCTCCCATGTAGTGGAATAAGTGGAATAAATGTATGGTGTGAATGTGGCATATGTCTCATTGCTGCCCTTGTACAACTCAGCAGGGAGGAAGAGGGGAGCTAGACTAGGGTGAGTTGGCTCTGCCTGTCATTGGCTCTGGCTCCACCTTCTCTTGGGCTCCCCGTTGCCTACTCTGCCAGTCCCAATGTGCACCTTCTGCTCCTGAATATCTTTGATTACCAACGCAAAAAATGGCATCATCCACACACAAAGGTGAGATACCAACAACGCTTACCATAAAGGATTTGGACGTACAAAAACATACCAGGTGGGGCAGGAGAGTGCTCAAAAACATATCACGGAGGACTGAGCATGCCTGATTGACGTGAAATGCCATTGGTGTGTTGCAGGCAGTGGGGAGGAAACCTGGGAAGGTAGAATGGAATGGAGTGTGCTGGAAGAGGGCACCATTGGTTGTCTGGCTGACTAGGCCCCTGAACAGGATAGCTCTCTATACTGCAATGTTTCATTGCAGGTCCCAGTTGTAATTCAGATAACACCACCAATGTACATGGCAGGTCCCTTTCCCGTGGAGTTTACAGTCTGCATTTTAAAACGCAGAAGGGAAGTGAGAGATATAGGTAAAATATGACAAATAGGAGCCATAGAGAATAGCATGGTGGGGTGGCACCATGTCACCTGACCTCTGGCTGGTTGCATCGCTGCTGCTTACTGGGAGGTAGAAGGTGAGGGGCAAGGCAGCAGTGAGGTCAACATAGTGCAAACGCACTGGCAGGAGCACCAGATTGTCTCCACCAGTGTGTTTGAACCATGCTGGCCTCACCACTGCCAGCACCCCACCATACTGAAGAGGAGCAAGGGCAATTACTTGCTTGCTTAGAACTTACGCTTCATATCAGTTCAGTGCAAATTTATTTATTTATATGCCGCCCGAGGCTCCTGCTGGGAGGAATGTAAATAAATGTACTGCCTTCAAGTTGATTCTGACTTATGGCGGCCCTATGAAGAGGGTTTTCATGAGGCTGAGAGGCAGTGACTGGCCCAAGGTCACCCAGTGAGTTTCATGGCTATGGGGGGATTCGAACCCTGGTCTCCCAGGTCATAGTCCAATGCCTTAACCACTACACCACATTGGCTCACACTGCTGCGAGGAAGGGCGGGATATAAATAAAATAATAAATAAATAAATACATGTATTCTAAAAACCAACAGCAGCCCAACATCAACCACAGCCTAAGTGTTAGGGCCCTAAAATAATTGGCAAGTTCCATATGCATTGTTATCCACATTGTAAAGTTCACCATTCACATCCAATCTATTAATCACTAGACCCTCTCCTCCTCATTATTTGCAAATCACTTTTATATACCATGACTAATTCCTGATAATATCTGAATGAGAAGTCATTGTTATGCATATCTTCCTTCTGGAATACAAACGAAAGAACTCAAGGAGCATAAGCTCTTGCCCCACTTCCAACATTAATCACAGAGGGAGGTGGGGGCGGGGGGAGTGTAAAGATTCATCATGAAATTTTATAGGACGAACAGAACCATCATAAACAACAAAAGATGATATGCCAAGCACATTACTAATTGTACTAGCATACTTAAGGTCCCAGGCTACGGTCTGAAGGCACATGAGGCCACCACCCTGCTGAAGGTAAGCAGGGTCAGGTCTGGTCAGTGCCTGGATGGGAGACCACCTGGGAGCCATGTGAAAGTCGTCTTGGGTTTCTATCATGAAAAGAAAGGCAGGGTGTAAATGTAATTAACAAAAAAATAAATAAGTGCTTAATCAGGGCTGCTCTGATCTTTCCATCAGGGTTTCATGGTGGTTGTGCTGGTTTGTTTGCTTGTTTAAGGAAAATACGCCTAAGCAGGCCCAGCACAAGGTGAAGAAGGCTGAACCATATGGTGGAGTTTAGAAGAATATAGGTGAAGGCAGGAACTGACATCAGAATGGTGGCTTTAAGACTTCTAAAAGTGTTGGCCCTAGCTTGCTTCATTTAATCATGACCATTGGAATTGGGTTGCAATAACTCATCTCCCTTTCTCCCCAAAAACATCCTACGAACAAGTGCCCTATTTTATGCCTTTCTCTTTCTCACAACTGGAAAATCCAGAATAAATGATGCAAAATAAGCAAGTGTTTGCATATATATGTGTATAAATTTGCATAATTTATGCACATTTCAGAACTGACTGCTTTTTGTTGCAGAATGTTGCTTCCCTTGATGCAGAATTTTTACACTATTTTTAGGGCAAGGGCGCACAGCTCTGGTCATGGACCAGGCATGAGGCATACCTAGTTCACCCTGTGATAATGATGAAGTGGAGTCTATTTCACATGTCCTGTTTAATTGTAGCTATTGCAAAGGGGCCAGAAAAGACCTAATATACCCTATTATGCAGTCTTTCCCAGGCCATTCTGTTGAGTCTTTACTTGAGGGCTCAGATAAGGCATTTACTGAGCAAGTGGCAAAATTGGCCATCCGGACTATACCATGTATGATTGTCAACGGTAATTAAATAACTTGAGTTGTTTATATAATTCAATTTGTTGCTCGTTGTACCTTGTGTTACTAAGTAATCTTATTTTATAATTCCAAGCATTATGTTTTATATTTGTGGCCGGTTGACTGTAAATAAAGATTGATGATGATGATGACCTAGTTCACTCCTCTAATACTGACTCCAGATGTACTGTGTTCTGATGGCTGACACAGGATGGACTGCTTCTGAAAGCCCCTGGATTTCCGAGTATGGCTTGCCAAGTGGCACGCAGGATTGCTGTTTGGGAAACAGAAATGCAAAGCTCCCATGGGACTCGCTGTTCAACTCTTTGGATCCTAGTCCCTGGGCTTCTTTTTCAAAGCCAGGTGCCGCTTGACAATGTAATACACTATTATGAGTGGGGGTGGAATTAATTAGTTATTTATTTGCCTTCCACATATATGTCTCAAATCAATATAACAAAAACAATTAAAAATAAAAAAGTTAAAACAGCACAGAAAATAACAGCCAATGAATGGGAAAACAATTAAAAGTAGATGACCATGGCAGAGATCTATTCATCCAGCCAGGCAGGGCCAGCACCAGGCATGACTTGACCCTTAGGCACCAGCCTGCCCTGGGCCCATGGCACCGCAGCCCAACACCCCTCCATATAGGTAAGCCCACCTGCATGCCCCACCTACCTCTTGTGACATGTGAATGATGTGTGTGCATTACACGCATACCTGCCATCAACCAAGATGGCAGTGGTGGCATCAGCCCCTTAGGGAAGACCCCACCACCATCTTAATGATGGAAAGCATGCACAGACAGCATGCACAGTGTTCACACTGATCGGAGAGGTAGGTGGGGTGTGCATGTGGGCTTACTGAAGTCCGCATTGTCTGTATTGGGGAGGTGCCTGGGAGTTCCTGGGAGTGATCTGTGGCAGGGTCGAGTTGCAAGGGCTCCTCCGGGCTGCAGGGGCCCTCACTCATGGCCCAACCTGGCTGCCCTCTGGTGCTGGCCCTGCATCCAGGGACAGAAATGTCTTCAGTTGTTTCTTGGAAGTACAGGCAGTGGGTGTCTGCTGTATCTTGACCGGAACGCTGATCCACAGAAAAGGGGCAGCCATGCTGAAAGCCCTGTTCTGAGTTATTGACATCTTTGGAACATGCAGGAGAAGTTCTCCTGCAAACTGTAGTGGTCCAGATGGAGGGATGGGGGAGAAATTCTATTTGGTTTCCATTTAAAGCTGAATTTATAAAATCCACACTTTCTAAAACTATGAAAACTGAAGCACAGCCATCCTTCAAAATTCATACTCACCCAGATTTTGTGATGCAGTTCTCCAACAAAACAACATTTTTTAAAAAGCATATATTAGTGGGAAATATGCATAAAAATGAATATAAAAATGAAAATAATATGCAGAATGCATTATATTAGCAGCAATAGCTTGCATAAATATGTACATTAGTCAAAACTTCACACAAAAATGTGTTTAGTAGGAGAAAATCACGCTCAAATGCTGAAGAATTTTCATGAAGATTTTTAAAATGTAAATAAATAAGTTGCTACAGAAACATGGAGAACTGAATTTAAGATTGGAAAATGAGAAACAGAGAGAACCACCATGGACAGACCTTTCCATCCTTACCTAATGGCTATAAAAGGGAAGAGGTGGTCTCTCAAATAAACTGGTCCTGAGCTGTATAGGACCTTATATGTGAGCACCAAACCCTTCAACTTGGCCCACTAGCAGAGCAACAGCCAGTGCAAGTCCCACAAGTAGGGTGCTATATGCTGGTGGCAGATTGTCCCTCCAAACAACCTCTCCGCTATATTCTGCACCAGCTGCAACCTCCAGACAAATTTCAAATGTATCCATCCAATGAGAAGGATCAGGTCTAAAGACAAGAATGGCCATGTTAGATTCTTGTCAAAATTCTGTGGGGCAGGATGGATGAGTGTTTTACCCTTCTGTATGGAAAGAAAATGCTCCTTTCAAACAGGGGTGTTGCTATGTAGTTAAAGAAGGTTAAGGTACAGACATGTAACTATAAAATGATATCAAAAATTTAATATGTATATGAACAGTCAATATAAAATCCCTATAAATATTTTCATATAATAATAAAAAAGGCCAGCAAAATAACAGAAAAATCAGTGCCCATATACAATAAAATAAAAAATATATGATATAGTCAAGATAATATCAATGTAGAGATAAAGGGCAACTTGTGAACAGTGGCCAATACACATAAATCACTGCCCATACATAATAAATTGCAAAATGTATAACATAGCCAAACGCGTTTCGACAATTAGTCTTCTTCAGTGGCTTTCAGGATGAGTATACATTTTGTGTATTATGTTCTAGGATATGAAGCGATCCGTGGGCTATTCATTAACTCAATTGTTCATTTCCTTCTGTCAGTCAATTGTAAAAAATATATTGACAATTTTGCCAGCTAGGGACGGGCAAATCTGTCAATTTTGGTTTTTCCCACAGTTTCTCGTTTTTCCAATCTCAGGTTCATAAACATTTCCACATCTGTTTGCAATTCTTTTAAAAAGTCCCCATGAAAATTCATCAGCATTTTAGTCTGAACTTCTCCCAATATACACGTTCTTGTATGCAGTTTAGCTTAATATTCTCATT